>NC_046155.1:190807375-191107375 GCF_011064425.1 Rattus rattus | reverse complement strand
AAAAAAATCAGTTGCATTAACCGTGCCTCAATGATGTCACACAGCAGACAGGTCCGTGTCCTTCTAAACTGCAAAACCTGGGTTAATACCGGCTGAGAGACCAGTCCAAAGGCCGAGGATGAGACCTGGAGCAAGCACATGACCAGTTCTTCTGGTATTTGTGCTTCTGCTGGGGAGGGGGAAGCTGCCGCTGCTGCTGTCTGCATTCCTGCAGTATCTGTGCTTTTCAGACAGGTGGCCCTTCCTCCTTCCTTTTCCTCCCTCCCACAGTTCTCCTGGGGCAGCCAGTGTCCCCACCCTTCAGGGCAAAGAGGAGCAGGACAGTCACCCACTGGCTTGGGTGTTGTCTTCCCCGGGTGCTGAGTGAGCTCATCCGACAGAAGCCCGGAGCTGGACACCGGCAGATGGACTGCCTAGAGTCTGCCAGAAATGACAGTCAGTCTGTTGATGAGAAAGCCTGGAAGTCCAAATCCTTGAAAGAATGACAAGGCTGGGAGAAGGTTTGGAGAAGGACTTCATGTTTGAGTCCTTCAGGACTAGGTCTGGTACTGAGATAAAAATTGTGGAAGAGTTAGAGAAAGGACTGAAGGAGCTGAAGGGGTTTGCAACCCCACAGGAAGAACAACAATATCAACCAACCAGACCTCCTAGAGCTCCCAGGGACTAAACCACCAACCAAAGAGAGTCCCATGACTCCAGCTGCATGTGTAGCAGAGGACAGCATTGTCTGGCATCAATAGGAGAAGAAGCCCTTGGTTCTGTGAAGGCTCTTTTCCCCAGTGTATGGGGAATGCCAGGGTGTTGAGGTGGTAGTGAGTGGGTGGGAGGGAGAGCATCCTCATAGAAGAAGGGGCAGGGAGTATGGGAGGGGGGACTGGGAAAGGGGATAACATTTGAAATGTAAATACATAAACAACAAAAAAGGAGAGAGGGAGAGAGAGAGAGAGAGAGAGAGAGAGAGAGAGAGAGAGAGAGAGAGAGAGAGAGAGGCAGGCTCAAAACAAGAACACAAGGAAGCCCGTATAATGGGCTATGTTGCCTCAGCACACTCTATCTTCAAGGTAAGCTTCCTCTTGCAGCTTCTGCTTCAGGCTGTGGATGCGTTCTTAGAAAGCTTCCCAAATCAATTTGTGTTGTGGAGTCTGACATCAAAGGCTATAGACACTGTTCTACCTAACTTTAACTGTCATCTTGACAGAGTATCACTGGAGAAGGGAGTCTCAGTTGAGAGATTGATTGCCCAAACGGGTCTGTCAGTGGGGGATCGCCTTGACTATTAACTGATATGGAGGGCCCAGCCCACTGTGGGTAGCACCATTCTTTGGACAAATGGTCCCATAAGCAAACCACCAATCAACATCTTCCAAAACTTGCACTGTGTTTTCTTGGCTATGAGTTCCCCTGGTTAGAGGTAATAGTAAAGAAGGCTGTCTTCCAGCTCCTGCTTGAATCCTTGTCCCAACTTCCTACAGTGATGAACTATGACCCAGAAGTGTACTGACCCGGAAGTATAAGAAGCCAAATAAAACCCTTCCTCCCCTAAGTCGCTTTTGATCCAAGTGTTTTATTACAGCAACAGAACAAAACCAAAACAGAAAGCTAGCCGTAACCTGGACCGTTGGTCAGCTCTGTCTGAAGCAGGTTATCTAGAACCGTGGGTGAGAGGAGACTTCTCTCAGAGGAAAAGCATTTACGTGAATGAGTGCCTAATGCAGAGCCCTAGCAAACATTTGGAGGTAGAGGTAGTGACCTTAGGGTTTTGAGTCATAGATTTTATTTGCTTCTTCAACAGTGTGGCCAGCCAGCTGGTTACTTAAGCAGGGGAAGGACCTCCATATTTATGGCGGCCCTAGATCTTTTTCTATTTAAAGAAACAGAAAAGGAAAACTTTGCTGCTAAGATTAGTTTTACGCTTTCCCTCCACTATTCTTTAAGCTTCAGTAATTAATAAAAGTATGGCAAACATTAGTACTTACGCTGGTATGCCTAATGACTACAAACATTCTAAGTTTTAAAGATTTAATGTTAAAGTATGTGTGTGTGAATATGCCTGAGGCCAGAAGAGGGTGTCGGATCCCCTGGAGCTGGAGTTTTAAGTGGTTGTGAGCGCCTGTCCATGGATAGTGGGAATGCTCTTAACTGCTGAACCGTCTGCCCAGCCCCTGTTCTAATTTTTAAAACTTGGATAATCTGACCCATATAACATATATGGGTATGCTTGTAAAATTATGTTTTCTTCCACATGAGTGAAGAATATTATATTTTGTACTGTATGTTGTTGCATCTCATTCATAATAATTTTAAAAATAAATTTTAAAAATAAATATTTTATGTGTATTTAATCATATAACATAATGTTGATATATATTAATATTAGGATGACTATATTATGTATTAGAATGACTACTACAGATGGATAGCATAGCTTAGCATATACATCCTCTCACATAGTTGCCCATTTTTCTTACCTATAGCAAGAACAGTCAGAATGCATTCATTTAGCAAGAGTCCCCTCTGATCCATTAATGGACTGCCATTCTAGTGCAGTACATTAGATCCTCCCACCTGCCCAAGATGCCTTTTTAACTAAAGACCTGTGAAATAGCCGTCAAAGATAAAAAACAGTGAAATCTGGTCAAGCAACAAGTTTCTCTTATCAGTAGATATTCAGGTCTACTGTTGAGAGAATTTCATCCCTGAGGGAAAGGGATTAGACAGTATCTATCCACTTCCAACCCTTCCCCGACATTTCAGAGATCTCAATGACAAAGCGAACTTTGTTTCCTCAAAGGTGTTCTAGGGAACCAATGAGTTGAATGGGCTTTCTCATGGTGCATGCACTGACAAGAACGTGGGGGACTCTGGCAGCCATACTGGAAAGTACATACCCGTCAAGGATAATGGCTTCCACACAGCTGTCCAGATGTCCCTTTCCCCTGGCCTTCCCAACCTGCATACTTTAGACCTCCCCCCAACTCCCAAAGACCCTGAGGCCACATGCAATTAGTGTGGAACTGCATAAAACTGGTTGGGAAGGGCAACTGGATATTCAGGTAAAAGTCCCATAACTCTTCCCATCCCCTCCTTTAGTGAGGGGACATCAACTGTCGGCAAGCCCAGCTGGGATGATATTTCACAGACAGGAGCAGTTAAATTCCTAAAGATGGTGGTGGTTTGGCTTGGAGGACAATCCATACAGCATCTGCTAAGCACGGACACATGGGAAGGCCTGATGGGAAGTGCCCTTTGGTCCAGATCTCTGGTGTACTGTCATTGTCTGTCTTACTAGCGGAGAGCAAGCATATATCCTCTGGTGTAACTGAGTGGAAATTCACTGCAGCCACTACAGTCCTTCCGGTCAGGCCTCTTACCACTTCCCCCTTCCAGACGGCAGCTCTTCAAGATCAGCTGTGAGCTCCCAGGACCTAACTCTTACCTCAGAACAAGCAGGGCCCAGAGCTTCAGGTCTTCCCCTGTCCTTCATCAGTGAAGGTGAAAATGCAAGACTCTGGAGAAAGGTTCTGTACTCTGGATTTGGTCCAGGGGACCAAGGAGATCACTTGGCCAGAGCACCCTGTTGCTATTAGGTACACAGATTTGTTCATTTTCTGTTACTCGTTCAGCTTTCCTGGTTAAAAACCACCCTGACATCAGCTTCCCACCCTCACCTACGAGACAAACCACAGAGTCTATTAACTACATTCATTTAAGGGATGCCAATCATATGGGGGATATAAAGCAACTTATCAGCGCTCTCCCAACCTAAGATTCCATGTAGCCCGGATCCCTCAAACTCGCTGTTCTTTTGTCTTGACCCCTCTGAGTGGGATTTCTGGCACACACAACCACGGCTGGTTTGGCTAAGTGGCTTTAACCAATCTCTCTCTGACTCAGTTGTTACGGAGCGTGATGGTTTAATTTTTAGGTATCTGGGAGTTTTTCTGATTTTTCTTACTGCTGTTGATTTCTAACTCCATTCCCTGGTCATTAGAAAAGATGCTGGGAACGGTCCTGAACTCCTCAGACTTGTGAAGAGTTGTTTTGTAAGCTACTGTGTTGTTCTGTCCTGGGGAAAGTGCCCCGGGCATTTGAGAATCAGGCAAGTCCTTTGGTGTCATGTGAAATATTCATTCAATACGTGTCCAATGGGGCAGTTTGCTGTACTACTTCCTTACTGAGTTCCTGTCTAGGTCAGTGGTTCTCATCCTGTGGGTCACAAAAACCCCTTTGGGGGAGTCAAATGACCCTTTCGCAGGGGTCACATATCAGATATCCCACACATCAAATGTTTACATTATGATTCATAACAGTAATAAAATTACAGTTATGAAGTAGCAATAGTTTTACAGTTGGGGTCACCACATGAACTGTATTAAAGCCATGCATCATTAGGAGGGTTGAGCCCCACTGTTCCAGGTGATGTAACTGAGGGGGGGGGAGGACATGAGTTAAAGTTCTCTCCTGTGGTTGTTTTATTGCCTGCTCCTCCCTTCAGACCTGTTTGTATTTGTGTTCTGTATTTAGGGGTCTTAGTGTTTGGTGCATGTAAGTTACTGTTTGTTGTATCTCTGGTAACTCACACTTTGATTATAGGATGACCTCTGTCAGTTTCTTCTTTGTTATATATACACATGCACACAAAAATTTTATATAATTTGTAGATAGAAACATGTTAACTCAGTAAGATGTGCACACACACACACACACACACACACACACGCACGCATTTTGACATTTTGTCTCATAAAATTCTGACATTACTTTTACATAACCACAACAGCATTTCAATGTGCTTTTTAAAAGTTAAAAATAAATCGGGGCCGAGGCTGGAGAGACAGCTCAGCGGTTAAGAGAACTTACTGCTCCTAAAGAGAATCTGGGTTCCCTTCCTGGCACCCACATGGCAGCTCACAACTGTCCACGGAACTCCAACTTCAGGGCATCCATTGCCTTTTAATGGAATCTGTGGATACCAGACATGAACACGGGGCACATAAGTGTATGCAGGCTAAATATTATACAGGTAAAAATAAGTAAACATTAAATACAACTGCAACAGCAGTAATAGCAGCAGCAACAACAACAACGATAGTAATGATTTGGGGCCAGACACACGGCTGAGTGGTTAAGAGCATTTACTTGTCTTCCAGGGGACACACATTTCCTTCCCAGCACTCACATTAAGGCTCACACGTACCTGTTGTTACTCCAGCCCAGATGATCAGATACTCTTCTAGCCTTTGCAGGTACCTGACCACACACAGGTACACACCACATACGATTTAAAAATAAAACAAATTTGATAATCACGTCGTCTCCTGGCTACATATTGACATCCGTGACTGTAACATCACATAGGATGTCTGCTGTACTTGTTGCTACGGTTTTTTCCTCATTGTTATTTGCATTTTATTTTCCCCGTCATCACAGATTTTTATCTGCTAGCTTTCTCCTCAGCAGTGTGCTGCAAACTTTCCCACTCCGATCTGCTTTTTAACAATGCTCTAAAAAAAAAAGCTCTACCCCTCCCAGTCACCAAACTCAAGCTCTACCCTCTCAAAGTCACCAGTGTAAAGGCTAGAGAGAAGCAAGCCTAGGGGTAGGCCACCCAAGGAGAATGAGGTCATGTGACTGCTACAGCTTCACTACTCTCTCCAATTTTTCTGCAAGAGGCCAGCAGGAGCGTCTGTCTGTCATGCCTCAGTGGCAAGTCAGCTTGCAGTGTTCCTTCTGACTCCCCAACTCGAAAGGAAACAGCAGGCGCCACCAACTGCACGGCTGCCAGACACCATGCGTTTTCACACAAGCTGTCTAACGCCCACAGTATTCACTGAACACAGAGTGGCTACCACAGCCTCAGAGAAAGGCAGAAAGAAGCAGAGAGAGCTGAAGGGGACCATTGCTGTTGCCCCACCTAGGGCGGGTTAGACTCCTCTAACCCAAAGTCATCACGAAATAGCACGGACTTGCTCACCTCACCTCACCTCGCTGCCTTCACTTAGGAGCACAGCAGGGAACTATTTGCCCCATGACCCAGTGTCTAAGTGGGGTGTGTGTCCCATCGATACGGTCCAGTGTGTGAGAAGGTGTGGTGTCACGTGTCATCAGCCTGGGAAATGATCATGATTCAAAAGACGGTTTCTACTGAATGAGTATCAATTTCACATCACCAGAAAGCTGCAAAACTGAAAATAGAGTGCTTGTGGTTGGGGAGTGCGTAGTGCCGTATTTCCCCTGCTCCTTACATCACAGCCTGCCCCGACTATCTCCTAAGCAACAGTACTCCGAAGATCATTCGATAGCCAAGCCTAGCCTTCATTTTGTGATCTTTTTTTTTTTTTTTTTTTCGGAGCTGGGACTGAACCCAGGGCCTTGCGCTTGCTAGGCAAGCGCTCTACCACTGAGCCAAATCCCCCAGTTTGTGATCATTAACAAACTGAATGATCGATACTTAAGGAGAGTCTGTCCTGTCATCTACAGGGCCTCCAACCTCAGCCCCTGAACTCAAGTAACCTTATCTGAGAATAATGAAGCCCTGGGCTGGAGAGATGGCTCAACGATGCTGGCTTCACAAGCAAGAGAACCAGAGTTCAGCCCCCAGAGCCTGTGTAAATGACAGGTGAGGCATGGTGAATCACTTCCAACTCCAGTCTCAGAAGCCAGAGACAGGAGATCCCTGGAGCAAACTGGCTAGCCAAACTGGCCGACACAGGAAGCTCTGGGTCTGAGCGAGAGACCTTGTGTGATGGTTTGTACATGTTTGGCCCAGGGAGTGGCACTATTAGGAGGTGTGGCCCTGTTGGAGTAGGTGTGTCACTGTAGGCTTTAATACCCTAGTTCTAGCTGCCTGGAAGTGAGTCTTCTCCTAGCAGCCTTCAGATGAAGGTGCAGAACTCTCAGCTTTGCCTGCACCATGCCTGCCTGGATGTTGCCATGTTCCCGCCTTGGTGATAATGGACTGAACCTCTGAACCTGTAAGCGAGTCCCAATTAAATGTTGTCTTTATAAGAGTTGCCTTGGTCATGGTGTCTGTTCACAGTAGTAAGACCCTAAGATACCTTGATCGAATACCAAGGTGGACAGCAGTTGAGGAAGATTCCTGTCATTACCCTTGAGCCTCCACACATGCATTGTTTACATACACATGTGCTCCCACCCATATGCAACACAGTCACACACATGCACAGATACACTATATATATATCATGGCACTGCACTGTCTGAAGGCAGTAACTGGAGGGGGCAGTCACGTTTTCCCTGGGACACCGCCCACTGAGGGTGGCTCTGTTCATTGATCCAATTGCATAAGGAATGAATTGGTTGTGTTGAAATGAATGAGTATGTGAGCCTCCAACCTTTTCAAAGAACATTAATTAACCTTGAGAACTACTTAGCCTTTAAATTTTTTACATTAAGAGCCCAAAATGGTTAAAAGGCACGTTAGTTAATTTTTCATCGCTGTGACAAAAAAAAAAAATAACTGGATGGATTTGTTCTGACCCGAGGTTCAGAGGGTGGAGTCCGTAGCTGGCTGGCTCAACTGAGCTCAACTTGAGGGGAAGGAAGGAAAGGCAGCATAGTGGAGAGGCTAGGATAGATTGGAGGTGTTCATCTCAGGGAAGTTGGGGAGAGAGAGAGAGAGAGAGAGAGAGAGAGAGAGAGAGAGAGAGAGAGAGAGAGAGAGGCAGACAGAGAGACAGAGAGACAGAGACAGAGACTGACTCAGCGGTGATGAAGAGGCTGGACCGTGTGTACCTTTTAGGGGGGCATCCCTAGTGACCTACATCTTTCAGGCAGACTTCTCTTCTGGTTTCTACAGCCTCCCAATAGTCCGTTCAATTATGGATCTGCCAATGGGCTAATCTATTGATTAGGTGGCACCAAGACGACTTCATGTCATCTCTGAACATGTCCTTGTGTAGTCAAGCCTTAACTGCGTGAGCCTTTTGGGGAGACCCTATAGCCGAGGCATAGAACAAAGATTAACATGAAAAGCAACACAAGACGGATGTGCTTTCGCTTATTCACACAACATACGCATAGTATCCCAAGGTCTGGGATGCGATTTCAACGGTGACCATCAGAAACGAATGTAAGTGGGGAGCACCAATGAGGACCACTGTACTTCCATGCAATAAAATCCACAGTTTGGGAATACAGGTGTAGACCAGACATAAGCAGCAAGGAGCCCTTGGAAGCAGGATTATTGGGAGACTTTGGAAGTTGCTTGCAGATTGAAGTCTGAAGGAAGACTGAGCTAGAGATGAGCAATGGGGCCATGGGGATGGAATAATCTTCTCTGTAGACTGGACAGAACCAGCAAAGACCCAGAGCTCGGTCACGGTTGTGTGAAAGGAAGGTAAGCACACAGATTGCCTGTAAGGCAACCATTGTCCAAAGTAACGAGGGGAAGCATAAGCATAAGCATAAGCAGACCAATACCCCAGCATGCAGGTCTTTACGAAACACCAGGGAATGGAGTACTAGATTTGCATGTGAGCAGGTAGGCTGTTTGCATATGGGCAAGCTCCTGCACTCGGGCAAAAGGCTGTTGAAATGAGCAGGGTGAGCAGAGCATGAAGTATTGTCATCACTACCTTGGAAGGAGGTGGCTTGGGGCTACTAGGGTGGAATGGAGCTAGGGAGGGAGTAGGCAAGGTGTGGGGAGAGGTGCACTCCAATTGTATAAAGGGTGGTGATGCCTAAGAGTACAGGAAAGGCAACAGGTGGGGCACAGAAATTGAGTGCGGGGACATCGAAGAAGATGCAGGTAGATGCACCTTGATGATGTAATCCAAATCCAAGTGTCGTAATTAGGGTTTCTATTTCTGTGATGAAACGCCATTACCAAAAGCAAGCTGGGGAGGAGAAGGTTTACTTCATCTTACAGGTTATAATTGTAGTACACAATCCAGAAAAGTCGGGGAAGAAACACAAGGCAGGAACTGATGCAGAGGCCATGGAGGAGTGCTGCTCACTGGTTGCTCCTGATGGCTTGCCCTTTCAGCTTTCTTATACGACTCAGGATCACCTACCTAGGGCTGACACCACCCATGGTGGGCCTACCCACACTAATTAAGATAATGTTCAAAAAAACTCACCTGTAGGCCAGGGCGTTTTCTCAGTTGGAGTCCCTCTTACCAAATGGCTCTAGCTGGTATCAAGTTGACCTGAACTAGCTAGCCCAAGAAGCACAGGAGACATTGGACGCAAGTTTCTTGAAGCCACAAGAGTGGGTAGGTGTGTCCATGTTTATAGGGACATTTTTGTGAGGTATTATTAAAGGAAGATAGAGTTGGGGAGAGAGAGGACATTAATATGATGTCACAGGACATAAGTATAGTGTAATGTCACAGGATGTTAGTATAATATGATGTCACAGGACATAAGTATAGTGTGATGTCACAGGATGTTAGTATAGTATGATGTCACAGGTCAAATGATAAACAGGCTCTCTTGCCCTCCATGGTAAACAAATGTCTGGCCACACAAATGTCAACACTCAGAAAATTCACTCTTTTGGGTGGGTGGGGGGATAAATATCATGCCAAGTGGTTTCTTGCTGTGCTACATTACATCTAGCAACTGTGGATAGAAAAATGTATAATTAACCTTGGCCTAGGAACTTAAAATCCTTTAACAAAGCAAATCACCGAAACAATTGCATTGGTGACCAAATCCCTGTGTTCATCATGGAAACTAAAAGTACTAATGGCCTTGTAGAAAGAACTTTGACCGTGCAAGTCTGATTATTGTAGAGAGCCCACACAATGGCAGTGGTGGCGTCAGATCCCTTCACCTGGAAATACTGAGAAGAGAAGGAGGAAGAGGAGGGGGAGGGAAGGAGGGGGAAGGGAAGGGGGAAGGGAAGAAGGGAGAGGAGAGAGGAAGGTGGAGAGGTAAGGGGAGGAGGAGGGGGAGGGGAAGGGGGAGAGAAGCTCAGGCTAGGAGTCCAGGCTGTGGCTGATTATGGAAGGGAACCCATCCCAGATGCCATGGATGAGAGGACACAGAAAAAACAAACAAACAAACAGGAAGCCCGGGAATTCTGGAGGGGCTTCCCAGTCAGCTATAAGCCAGGCCGGCTGAGGGTAGGAGAGTGATGGAAAGTCCCATGGAAAGCAAGGGCCCCTCCCTCTCCCAGCATGCCTAGTCTCCCAGACAGTGCAAGGGTTCCGTTTCCCAGGCAGCAGAGCAGTAGTTTCATCTGTGAAAAAAAAAAGAATCTAAAGACAGATGGTATTGCCGCAGGAGAAGAGGGAGCTTCTCAGAGAGCCCCAGGGGCACCTTGGGTGAGCAGAGGGCAAGCCTAGGAGGTACTTTCCACCTAGGCAGCACGGTACTTTATAGTGGCTGTCAGGCAAGTCACATGACCGGAAGGAAGCTGGTGATTAGGGCTGAGGCCTAAGTTGTGCCTCAAATAGGTTAACAAGGATTCGAAGCACTCATTTTCCTAGAAATGCTGTGGAAAGTGTCTTCCCTAAACTGAACCAGCTCTGCAGCTTTATAAGCGACTCTTGAACTGAAACAACTACACGATGTACTAAACATGATGGTTAGGTGGGGATCCTCCCTCAGCTTACTTGCTTGGTTAGTTTTTCTGTGGTGAAAGACGGCGTTTCTAGTCATCTGTCTTATTATGAATAGTAGCCATCTGCTCTGACCCTGACCTCCAGATCTTCAGCCCTTCTAAATCCATTCTCGACACAGACACCGCCATTTCTCCCAACTTCCCCTTCATCCTTTAGTTCTATCTGATGTATCTCTTCAGCAACATTTAAATTTTTTTAATTTAATTTTTTTAAGACTGAAGAGATAAAGGGGCTGAGAATGTGGATTCATTGGTAGAGAGTTTGCCTAGCAAGCATGAGGCACCGGATGATGTGCCTAGCACCACAAAGGGCAGTGCGGTGTAGCCTGTAGTCTCAGCATCAGGAAGTAGAGGCCGGAGAATCGGAAGTGCCAAATCAACCTTGGTTCTACAGTATCCCGGAGCCCAACAGAGCTACAACAATCTCCTGATGGGAAAAGAAAAGGCTGAAGCCTTGGGTCAGTCGGGGAGGAACAGAGATGGTACTTGTCTCCTGGACAAGGTTTACAACTTGTGGAATGACTTTGCAGGGAAGACTCGGAGCGGAGACAGTACACAGGGCAGGGGACCCCACCTTGGCCGGACTCTTTGCATCTGCATAAAATGTCTCTTTTTCTCAGTGTGGTCACACTGAATAAATCCCCTCTTTCTGCTTTCCACTACAAAAGAGGAAAGGAAAGAGAGAGAGAGAGAGAGAGAGAGAGAGAGAGAGAGAGAGAGAGAGAGAGAGAAAGGTTGGTTGGTTTAACAAACTATGGTTTTTCCTATTTCCTAGAAAGTTACCCCCTTTATTTTAAAATGACGTACAAGCAGTTTCCTTTCTCCTCCTCTCTGACTGCTCCTCCTGTCTCTCATGCTTTCATACTGGCCTGTGGAACTGTTCCTTGCTCTGAATCTTTATTCTGGTGTTGTCTTCCCTGGGCTGTTTTTCACCGTGGCGTGCCAGGAGTCATTCTGTAGAGATTTTCCTTGGAGCCCACAAACACACAAAATAGGTTCCTGTGTCTTTGTAGCCTTATTTAAGGCCCCTATTTTGACATATTTTCCTTCTGTCTCTCCCCCCTCCCCTTTTACATTAAAGGGTGACTTTCGATAGTGACTAAGGAGAGACTCTGAAGTACAGCTGGCAGCAGGCTGTTCGGCCTTCTGCCTTTCAGAGAAAACTGAGGGCAGCTACTTCTCTGGAGATGCCCGGAAGATGCCATGAGAACTGTCTGTGTAGTTCTGATGAGAAGTGAGTTGAGGCTCCCCGCCATAAAACTGTCTGCAGCTGACTACTTTGCACTCGGGGAGCCACGTAACTGTCACCTTGTTTTGAATAGAATTATCTGCAGTCTTACAAATAAATGTGTTTGCACGACTGTGAGATCAATATCAGCTTTCTCGAAAAATGCATTTCCCAAAGCAAAAGAATATTATTTGACTAGGCTACGTTCAAACTATGGCGTCTTATAAGCACCAGCAAACCAGGCTATGAATATTGACCAAGTACCCATGTCCAGAAGGAAGGTGAAAAAATATGTATCCATGTATTACGTATGTATCTATGTATTACGACATACATTGAAATTTTTTATTTTTAATCCATATTTTAGTGAGACACCCTCCCCTGCATCCTCTGGTCAGAAAAAAAGGGGAGGAGCAGGATTCAATGTCATATGTTGAAACTATCCGAGTTTTCCTTGTCTTACTGATTCTTCAGAATCTAGACCCTTGAGTGCCAGAATTTCCCCAGTTTTCACCTTATGAATCCAACTCTGATTGACTAATAATTATAGGATACATAAATATAGTTTCTATTTACTTGCTTACTAGGGTGAGATATACATACATATATACATATATACACATATACATATATACATATACACATATATACATATATTCATATATCCAGACACAGTTGGTTTTCTTCCAGCATCTCTGGACAATCGAATTCTCATTAGGTGGGATCTTAGTTCAGGAACACGCCAAAGCTGGGGAGACTTGTCTATGGCTGCTGCTGTCGCTTCCTTTTGCAAGACGTACAAGGAGGTGGCTTAGTCACTTGTCTAGTTCCTGCAACAAAATACTCCACAAAAGCAGCTTAAGGGATGAAGGCTTTCCTGTGGCTCACTCTTCAAGGGTGCAGACAGGGTGGGGAGGACACGGCAGCAGGAGCTTGAGGGAGCTGACCTCATCTACACAGACAGGAAGGATGGAGTCAGGAGTTCAGGAATGTGGGAATGCATCTGATTGGCTTGCTTCCTCCCTTCCATTCCATCCCAGGCTCAAACCAAGGAATGGTGCCACCCATGTGTAGGGTCTTCCCATCTCAGCCAGTCTACTCTAGAAACTTCCTCCCTGACCAGCCAAGAGGTTTGTGTCCACCACAGTCCTAGATCCTGCAAGTTGATAATCAATTTAAGCCATCACAGAGTCTAGATTTACGCAGCCATTAAATGTATAGTGGCGTAGCCACAAACCCTCTGTGGATAATTTTTTTTGTCTCTTAGCTACTTTTGTATTTTGTTTAGTTCCATAATTCGAAGTAACTAACAAACCCATTGGAGCTAAAAAGAGCGCCTTCTATGCCTCTTTATGCACTCGCTTCACACGGCGACACCTTAGGTTTGCCTGGGTTCATTTCCCCTTAAGAGAAGACTGTGCCTCCACAAAGTAAAACATTATCTGGGCAGAAACTAAACGAGGCACAGCCTCGGCATCTCATTAAGTTAAACTTGCCTGTGGTGAGCAGTCCTGAAAAGAAACACATTCCTCATATCATTCTTTTAATCTTTCCTTTTGATCGTCTGAGGCAGGGCAGAACCTCATGTGGTTCAGGCCGGCTCCTAACTCATTCAGTAACTGAAGACGACCTTCGACTTTTGATTTTCTTGCCCCTGTGTGTGGAGAGCCAGGATTACAGACTTGTGCCAACATGCCTGCTTTTTGTGGTGCTGGGTGTGGAACCCAGAGCTTCATGCATGCTAGGCCAGCACTTTACCAACTGAGCCGCATCCCCTACCCTGTTTGTTTGTATTTGTGCAGTATAATGTGACATTTCAAATCAATGGCTAAAGAACAGATTGTGATAACTGGTCACACAGACATCCACCATTTCTTTGTATTGGGAGTTTTGGAAACCTTCTCTGTTAGGTATATGATAATGGTCTATTAATTGTTTCAACCATCATTAGTCTAGTGCATTTTACAAAACATCTTTAAAGATTTATTTGTTTATTTATTTATTTCATGTGTGTGAGTACACTGTCGCTGTCTTCAGACACACAAAGAGGGCATCAGATCCCACTACAGATGGTTGTGAGCCACCATGTGGTTGCTGGGAATTGAACTCAGGTCAGTACTCTTAACTGCTGAGCCGTCTCTCCAGCCCCTACAAAACATCTTTAAATGCTTCTATTCCAAATATAAAAGGCTCTATCCATTTTTCTAGATATTTTATATGCTTTCTGAAGTTTGGCCTTTGTGAATCAAATTCCCTATATATACAATTTTCCCTATATATACAATTTTCTAGAAAGCATTTAGACAAACATTTAAATTTTAATATTTTTATAAAAGAACTCTGCCAGGTGTAGCAGGATGGTCAGCAGATAAAGCTGCTTGCTGCCCATCCTGATGACCTGAGTTGTTTCATCCCCAAAGTGACCCTTTCACCTCCACATGTAAAACACTGTAGAACATGAACACACACACACACACACACACACACACACACCTACTACTGATGATGACAAAATTTAAATACTACAAAGAATTTCACCAAAGGCCTCCTTTTGAATCTTCTGAACTAGTTAGTATTTATTTCCCTGCAGTGTGGATGTTACACAGGGGCACCTATGGGTGTGTGCGCACACACAGACTCAGTGTTAGGGACAGAAAGTCGTTCACCAAACACCTATTTTTAGATATGTTCTGCCCTGAACTATACAGTTTCTTTCTTTTTTTTTTTTTAAGTTAACAGCAACATTTCATCTTAAGATGTTTCTAAAACTGTTCTGGAGACTTCTTGGGAAGACTCCAGCTGGAGCCTCTCTTCTCTCAAGGTTACAGAGGTACAAAGAGTTGATTCACTTTGCCACACAGAGGATTTGCTGAAGGGAGAGTGGGGGAAGCTACTTCTGCTTAGCCTTTCTCTGACACTCCAGTGACAATTTATCACAATGTGACAAGATGTACTTTTCAAAGTCAGGGCTGGGAAGAAACATTGGCTTAGTTTGGGGCAGAGAAGAAAGACTCCTGTGGAAGTATCAAGTGTATTATAACACAGTATCTTACCCCATACCCACACCTAGGTTATAAATAAACACAACTGAAATATGCAAATGTTCCCGATGGGCACGGGGCTAAGCTTAAAGTACATGAGCTATTAAGGGAAGTGACACACGTGATGCTTTCTGTCACAGGATTTCTTTCTTCCTTCAAAATGTATTTACAAATTAGAAGACTTTATGAACTCTACAGTTTGCAAATTCAGGCTGTAAGATCCCCCAAGGTTATATGAGGCAGCCTGTTCCCATGTGTAAACTCTGTGGCACTTGGCTATCTCTAGCAATCATTCTCAGAGGTTGCTGGCTTCTATCCGGGCTTTCTTCTCTCCCAAAGATCTCTTTCAGTTGTGTTTGCAGAATAGGGTCTGCTTTCTAAAGCTAGGAGAAGCTGGTTGGGAGAGAGGAACAGTGCATGTCCCTGGTAATTCTTTGGATGATGACATAACCAGGTAGTGTCTCACTCACGGAACCAGCCCAGGTCCCGGTCTCCTCCCAGTTTGTTTACCTCAGACTATTCTAGAAACGAGTTTAAGGATGACTCAAGATCAGGGCTGTGCTGTTTGCCTAGCTCTTAAAATAATTCAGCAGTGCGCATGCTGATTTTCATATTCCTTTGGTAATGAGGCATTGAGAGCCATTATATTTTGAAAATGCAGACAACTTTGGCTATCATTACATATCAGTCACACAAAGCACTTTCAGGGAGCTGAATAATTTTCTTTTGGGAAACTGAAACCCCACAGTTTACTTGTCCATATACCAATCTCACTTCCAGTTGTTGGTATGAAAATTATTACATTTTACCATATTACCAGTCTTCTTTCATGAAACAAGTTCGTGCTGATAGCCCTTTAGGTAGAACGTGCTAGGATTTCGGGGATGAGGGAATCTTCATCTTCTAGAGGGACAAAATTGAGAGAGAAGGAATGAGCTGGAGAAAAATTATCTAAGTTACTGCAATTTGAAAATACTCTGACACTCCCAGAGGTTTCCTGAGGACACAGTGGGGGGAGCATGGAACTCTGTCTTTGGAGGGCAGGAGCATGAGGAGAAAGATGCCTGGAGTGAATGAAAGGGTTAACAGAAGCATACAGCCAAACAAAGGACAGGTGTAGATGATGTCATATGTTGAAACTATCTGAGGTTCCCGACCTTTCAGAATCTAGACACTTTAGTGTCAGAATTCCCCCAGTTTTCGCCTTATGAGTCCAACACTGATTGGCTGATAATTATAGGATACATAAATACAGTTTGTATTTACTCACTTACTAGAGTGGGATATAATTGGATAAATCCAGGCAATGCAGTTGACTTTCTGGATGACCAGGGGCCTTTTAATTTCCTGAAGGAGGGTAGGCTAGGAGGAGTTGGAGGAAAGAAATGGTAGGCTGTGCTTGACCTTTATCAGACTCATTGGGTCAATGTATGAGCAGCCCCGAGGGACACCTGGGGAGTTGGGGCAGTGGCCTCTACAGAGGGTAGAGCTGGAGAGATCCTGGTGGTGAGCCAGGCAAGGGCAGTGAGGTAGCTGAGAAGTGATTCCACTACAGCTGTGTTACTAGGTGACATGACATCACATGAGGACACATGACAGACCCGGATGAACTACTGTAGTTGTGAATGGGAACATAAAGAGTGAAGAATGGGTAGTGGCAGGGAGGGGCTTGCAAATGCAAGCAGGGCCAACTTTAGAGCTATGTCAGAGCGGTGGTTTACATCAGAATGTCTCCCACAGACTCATATATTTGAATACTTGGTCCCCAGTGGATGAAACTGTTTGGGAAGAATTAGGAGGTGTGGTCTTCCTGGTGGAGGTGTGTCGTTGCGGGTGGGCTTCAGGGTTCCAAAGGCCCATGCTATTTCCAATTCTCACCCCCCTCTCTCCGCCTCATGCCTGTAGATAAGGATGTGAACTCTCACTATTGCTCCAACACTGATGGTTTGAGGGAGAATATCTTTTGATTTTTCTTCAGCTACTTCTTTTTTTTGGAGCTGGGGACCGAACCCAGGGCCTTGCGCTCGCTAGGCAAGCGCTCTACCACTGAGCTAAATCCCCAACCCCTCTTTTGATTTTTCAAGTCAGGGTTTCTCTGTGTAGCCCTGGCTGTCCTGGAACTCACTCTGTAGAGTAGGATGGCCTTGGACCCAGAGATCTGCCTGCCTCTGCCTCCTGAGTGCTGGGACTAAAGGAAGGAGCCACCATGCCTGGGTAGCCCATGTTTTCATGTTTAGTCCCCAGTTGATGAACTTTTTGGAAGGATTTGGAATTGTGGCCCTGCTGGAGTCGGCAGGTCCTTATAGAAGACATGTTACTGGGTGTGGACCCCGAAGTCTCAAAAGACCACAGTAGGCCCGGTGGTACTAAGTGCCTGCCTGCTACCAAACTCTCCACCATAGTGACCAGGGACTCACTGTAAAACCACATAAGCTCTTTCTTGTATGGGTTGAAGAACAAAAGAGGAGGAGGATAAAATTGTTCCTAAGGTTAAGATTTCTATTATGATAGAAGGGAGAATGAGGGTGGAGGCAGAGACATCTAGAAGAGTCTAGAGTAGACATGACTAGCAGACTGAGCTGGGCCATCTCAGGAGAGGGGAGAGCCAGGAGACCAGGAAAGCAAAAGGGCAAAGGGGGGAAAGGGCAAGTAAACCACAATCTGTAGGAATCAGAGAAGCTGGGAGGAGGGAAAGCCCAGCCTTGTCCCTGAGGGAATGTGACAGTGAAGGCTGTCTCTGTAACAGCCACCAGAAGTTCAGATTCCCATCAGTGGTCATACTGAGCATTGCAGAGCACTAACCCATTTCTTAACTGCCCGTCTTCCTTACCAGGAGGTCCGCTGTAGAGGTCAGGGATAGTGTTTACGGTCTCCATGGTTACCTCCCCATCAGCAGCCGGCCTGGCACACTGTGGGCATCCACAGATGTAAAGGAAAAGCGTGAGCTCCAGTTTTCAGATCGTAAGTCAAGTTTGTGTGTTGTGTGTGTGTGTGTGTGTGTGTGTGTGTGTGTGCGCAGCGTGCGTGCAGCGTCGCGTCTTGCGTGCTCATGTGCCTGTGCACTGCGTGCGTGCAAATTGACAACTGAAGTTACGTGGGAGACTGAGAGCTCTACATGACAATGAGTCTGAGTTCTAGCCCCAGCGCACTATCCTTGCCAGAGTTATGATCTTGAGCAAGGGCCTTACCATTCTTGAATTGTGAGCACCGTTAGGGCTTCGGACAGCTCTAACTGCTGAGGTCCCGCTCTGTCCTAATGTTTTATGTGAAGGCACGGTGTTTTACAGGACACATCATAAAGAGACAAACAGTAATACGTTGCCACCATTATCGACAACTTCACGGAAACAAAACATCCCAGGACCTGCATACCCCTGCTGCGAAGCCTCTTGGTCACTGCTTGGAGGTGGGCAGACTCATTACATCGAAGAGAATCCAGGGTATTTGTTGTGCATGTTCTGTGCACATCACCCCATCCTGCTGCACTCTTAACGGTTCTGGTTCTACAGCGGGAAAGATAAGCAGTAGGCCCCGCCTACTATCCCCTGCCATCCCCTGACTCCACCCCCACCCAGCAGCTCAGTGTGCACTGCCAACTCTCTTTTGCCACTGACACTTGTCTGTCCCTAAGAAGCCCTGCACTGACTCAGCTCCTAAATGTTTTCTCCTTCTGCAAAACATCGTCATACCCCAGAGAAAAAAGAATGTGAGCTCAGTCGCACGTTTGTCTAAAAGAATGTCGAAGGCAAATCCTTTGCTCTCTCGGGACACTGGGCACACAGTAGTCCCTTTTCTCTTGGAGGCCTGAGCTTCACTTTGACTTATTGTTCCCCCACGGTTTCATCTATTGTGACACTCTAGGGCCGTTGCACTCTCCACGGCTCAACTAGAGAAGAAAGTATGCGTTGTTGTCTCTGGGCGTGAAACAAGCTTGAGAAACTCTTGTTTTACAGAGTCGGATTGCAACCCTGGCTGCAATTATGCGTCTCCGTTGCTGATGCAGGTGCGCTCCGGACAATTAGGGTCAGGGCAGGGAAAAGGAGCAAGCAATGGGAGCTGCCGCTATAAGGTGGGCAGGCTGGCTGTGAGGAGCATGGCTCCCTCTCATAATGACAGCAGTAGAGTACGTATCTACCCACCCCATGATCCGGGCTGTCCTGGTGACCTAAGACATCTAAGACAATACGTAAGCAAACAGACGCGCAGTGTTATGTCCTGTGTCCTACTGGAAGACCTTTGTCCCACCTTGCTTGGGCTTCTACTGAATGCAATGGCTCCGAGGACCAGCACTTGGGCACGAGGCATCTTCTTGTATGCACTCAGCAGAGCTCTGTGCTTCATATCTTTGATGGGTTGGGTGTTTAAGTTTGTTTGTTTGTTTGTTTGTCTTTTGTTTTTGCTTGCTTTTATGTCTAAGCCTTTCTGATGTCCCACAAGACAGGTAACAATTCCCAGTCCCAGGCTCCAGGCCATCTGCTTTGACCACAAGGATCTTGAACTCCAGGTGAGCATTCTTTTTGCTGTCTGGAGCCATTGTTATTTGTGTAACAGTATTGGAGGTCAGAGGGTGTGTCTGGTTCTGGGTAACGCCTGAGTCCTTATGGGACATATGTTATTGGTTCAGGGGAACACCACCAGTAAATATACTGTAAGTCGGGTCACAGGAAGATGAAGCAGAGTGGGGGCCTTGGATATGACAGGGCCGCTCTTAGACACAGGGAATTCAGATAAAGCCTTGCTGACTCTGTGACATGTAGCAAGGGACTGAAGGAAGTCTTGCAGATGCCTGGTGTGTTGCAACAGGCATAGCAAAGGCCCTGAAGCAGGACTGGGTCTGGCTATTTGAAACCTGATAAGGAGGCTCCTGTGAATGCAGGAAGTAGGTGAGAGTGTAGACAGGTGGTTAGAGAGTACTGAGGGACACCTCTGTCCCAGCTTTCTGGGTGACCAGAAAATGAATTTACTGAAGGAGGGGAAGGCTAGGGGATGGACAGGAGAAATGACAGGTTGTGTCTGACCTTTATCAGACTCATTGAGTCAAGGTATGAGGTCAGAGGGACACCTGGGGAGTTGAGGCAGTAACCTCTTGCAGAGATCCTGCTGGAGAGATCCTGCTAGCTGGTTCCAGGGCTAGGGCAGTGAGGTAGTCAGGAAGCAATTTCTCTACAGCTGCGTTACTAGGTGAAGGTTTCTTCTTGGTTCTTGTCTTCTACAGGGTAAACTGGGTAAGCTGAGATTCAACAAAGGGAGAGAGTAGGGTGGACCAACTGGCGATAAAAACACACTGGGCTCTGAGTTGCGAGTTTTCAAGATGTTTTATGGATATTTATGAAGCAATAGCATATTCATGAGACAACGTGGCCCTTGATTTCCTTTCCAAATCATAGCAGATCCAATCTCCCTTTTAGAATGTTTCTTCCCATGATTCTCTTGAATAGCCTACAAGGAAAGTGTGGACAGGGACTCAGAACAAATTATTATAATGAGGCTGAGGTCTTTTTTTTTTGGAGCTGAGGACCGAACTCAGGGCCTTGAGCTTGCTAGGCAAGTGCTCTACCACTGAGCTAAATCCCCATCCCCGAGGCTGAGGTCTTTTGAGGATGCAGGCCCTTCAACATTAAGGATTAGTTGTGACTCATAAAGTACCAGGTACCTCAGTTTCTAATACAGCAGCAACTACTGGACCACAGCATAGAGGGCATTTAATCTTGAGGGGCCATCAGGACATCTGGAGACCCAGCCACCAAGACACAGATGATATTTTCCTCCATCCCCTCAGGCGAGACTCCTTGCCTACCCAACTTTAAATATATCTCATGGCTAGGAGTGGAAGATTGTGACCAAAGATCACTTTAGAGTTTGAAACGTTGGTGTTGACTGTCTCTAAGTTTGGGACTGAAATGTCTTGGAGGAATGATGCCCACAGTGAAGCAAAGGAGGCAGCTGGAGGGGTGTGGTTTTAACGACTCTCTGGTGCAGGATGTGGACCTGGGAGCACAGTGGGTGACATGTGAGACTTAGTAGGCATCTCAGAGGTATTATCTTGGGCATGTAGGAAGCATGTGCTCAGAATACAGCAGTGGGTAAAGACTGTTAAACTCACAGAAACCAGTGAAGCCATCTCAAAAGTGGGCCAAACAGGGGAGCAACTGAGGGCAGAGAGCTGTAGCAGTCCAATATGCGTCAGCTATGGCAAGGAGCTACTGAAGTGGCCTATGGAGGGTGACTGTGATGGGGTAAGTCAGAGAGGGTATAAATGGTTTGAATGAGATGTGCCTTGCAGTCTTAGATGTTTGGTCCCCAGTTGATGGTGCTGTTAGAGGTGGCCTTGTTAGAGGAAGTGTATCACTGGGAGTGAGTGCTCTTGGTGTTGTATACAAGTTTAGCGATTGTGATTTTTTTTCCTGGTTATGACATGACTAGAGAAATTTAAAACAAGGTAGGCATGGTTAATCCCAGCTCTGGCAAGAGTCAAGACTGAGGCAGGAGGATTACTGCAGGTTTAAGGGTACCCTAGGCTACAGAGTTCTAGGACAGCCTGGGCTATAGAGTGAGATCCTGTCTCAAACAAACAAAAATATACCCCCCCCCAAAGAAAAACAGATGATGCCTTATTACTTATTAATACTTAAAGTGGTTTGTGGTTGAAATAGAGATACAGAAAATATTTATTTCGGTTTTTATATCTTTCTTCATTCTCTACTTTTCTAATCAACTAACAGGAGTCTAGTTAATCAGTAGCCCATCAGCTGCCAAATAGCTTGTGTGTCCATAGCTTCCACTGAGGGACTGTGAGTCTAAGCAGCACAAGACACCATGTCCCAGAGGCATAACCACAGAGTGGTTATTAACCTACTATGACTGCCTCACATAGCTGTCATCTACTTGGGACATTCAGTTACAGTCACTCTCTGTCCATCAGCTTTCTGCTGCAGTGTGCGTCAGTGTACTACTCCAGTGTGGGAAAAAGAGATACCCTAGGAAAACATCACCACCGAAAGAGTGGTTTTGATGCAGAAAGATGAAGAAAAGGGGGACTTCATAGAGCCCTCTTCTCCACCCGCTCCAACCATTTAAAAAAAACAAAAGACTGGGGTTGGGGATTTAGCTCAGTGGTAGAGCACTTGCCTACCTAGCAAGCACAAGGCCCTGGGTTCGGTCCCCAGCTCCGAAAAAAAGAAAAGAAAACAAACAAACAAACAAACAAACAAAAACCAAAAGACTTTGCTTCCTTGCCACCCGTCCCCATAGAGGCAGATGGCTGACAGGTGCCCTAGGAGTGTCCACAGAGCCAGACTTCTTGGGCTCACTTAGTAAGAAAATTAGTCTTGTTGACTCTTAAGAATGTGTAGAGAGAAATAATGTCAACTTCCGTAATACTCCGTTGTTCATGCCTTGCCGATGGGTGTATCTATTTCGTTCTGGGTTAGAAACGCTGCCTGTGAGGGGTCTGCTGGTGAAGACGCTTGCTGCTGAGCCAGATGACCTGAATTCTATCCTTGGGATCCACTGTGACATGTGTAGTTCCTCCCAAATGAATAAATAAAGTGAAAAAAAAAAAAAAGTGGGGTAGCCCGTTTTAGGTATAGTAAAGCCTCTGTAGTCACCCAATCAGGTGGTTTGTTATGAAATCCTGGTAGCCACTCCATCCAATCATGTGATCTGTTACATGCTGCAGTCCTCAGGTTACACTTGTGGGTCTCAGGCAGTGGAAACTGTTAAGGCAGCTAAGTAGCTGCTAGCTGGGCCTCCTACTAGTTGGGTAGCACAGTGCAGCAGCGTGGTGGGTAGGAAGAAGACGAAAGCTTTGCCTTCAGGGTTAGAACCCTAGGCACTGATGAAATGAAAAATGCAAACGGCTTTAGTAGGCGGATCCGAAGCTACTTTGCCCTTTAACCTGGTAATTTTTAAGTAAGCACGTACCCACCCATCTCCCCTGACTTGAATACCAGTCCTGTCTTTCAAAGGCATCGGAGTGCCACAAAGCCTCCCGGATCCCACTCAAGTGTGTTTCGTGTTGAGCTGGAGCTCATTAGGTGTGGGGCACCTCAGCTCACTCCTCTTCAAAGCCATACAGTTCTGCATGCTGCCCCGGGGCTATTTTCAAACAGTATTTCCAAAGTGCTTTTCTTTTCTTTCTTCCCTTTTTTTTCTCCATTCCTAGTAATGTGAGTATGCCTAGCAATTAACTAATTTCCAGCCAAGTCTGAAATATCAAAGGTTAGTCTCCAGAGATGACAGCTAGACGAAGAATGGGCGCTCTTATCCGAAAATTCAGCTGTGTTGATTCTGTAACCCAAGGCTGGAAAATGGCCAGCGGATTTATTAACCTTTTCAGTCTTCTCTAAGATTCTTCTCATGTCTAGGATGCTGCTTATGCCCAAGAATTCAGGCGTCTGCTGTGCCCAGGGGGTGGAGTGTGTGTGTTGGGAGGGGGGATGGGGCGGTGGGGTTGCTGGGAGTAGAGTTTGTTGCCACAGGCAAGGGCTTGGGCTCCACAGAGTGCAAGGTTAAGGGTGTTTGTTCGTCCCAGCTCCGAAAAAAAAAAAAAAAAAAAAAAAAAAAGGGGGGGGGGGCTTAACAATTTGGCGAGGGGGGGGAGGGCTTGCCCAGGAAGGCAAGGCCCTGGGTTCGGCCCCCCAACCCGAAAAAAAAAAAAAAAAAAAAAAAAAAGGGTGTTTGTTCGTTCGATTGTTTGTCTTTTGAGACAGGGCTTCTCTGTGTACCTATGGCTGTCCTGCAACTCACTCTGTAGACTAGGCTGACCTTGATCTCAGAGATCTGCCTTCCTCTGCCTCCCGAGGGCTGGGACTTAAGGCATGCATCACGATAGCTGACTAAAGTTAAGTTTTTTAACTCAAGTCTAGGTGTCTGTTGCACTTGGCATCTCTGTCGAGTTCAAGGCCACCCAAAAGTCCACAGAAAAGGGAGGGCGTCACATCAGGTCTCTGCAGAATGCTTCGTCCTGACTGTAGCTTGCTTTACAACCTCTTTCTCTCCAGTAGCTTGCCTTCACTTTAACCTTGCCCTCCGACTTTTCTGATCTTTCAGGCGGAGTTTTGTTGTTGCTTTGAGCCAGAGTCCTATGTGTCTCAGGCTAGCCTCAGACTCACTGGCAAGGACCTTGAACTTCTGATCCTCCTGCTTCCCCTCCCAGGTTCTAGGTGTACAGTACCATGCCTACTTTGGGTAGTACTGGAGATAAGCCTGGGGCTTCCTGCATGCTGAGAAAGCACTCCACAACTGACCTCCAACCAGTGTAGTTTTGTTTTGTTTTTCTTTTTCTTTTCTTCCCTAAACCCTTAATACAGTCCATGGCGATCTGCTCTGGGCCTAAGGATGAGGTCTGCAGAGCTGTGCCCCTCCCTCGAGTCTGCTCTCATTAATGAGGAACACTGCAGAAAATGCCAACCCATGCATGCTGTTTATGGCGCAAATTAACCAGTTTGAATATACATCAGGAAAAGCAGCATATATTGGTTCTAGGACAAAAGTTGGAGTTTATTCAGAACTAGGTAAGTCAGAAACAGAATTTTGTAATGACCGTGGCTCCCATCGTGGGTAGCATCGATCAACACAAGACTGGAATGAGGTACAACAGAGAAGCCTGGAAAACCTGAACGAATGACTTACCACACCCCTCTCTGCCTAGCGGGTGTGTAATGGCTTGTATATGCTTGGCCCAGGGAGTGGCACTATTAGAAGGCGTGGTCCTGTTGGAGTAGGCGTGGCACTGTGAGTGTGAGATTTAAGACCCTCATCCCTTCCACTAGCAAACTTTAGATGAAGGTATAGAACTCTCAGGGTCCCCCCCCCCCCGCATTATACCTGCCTGGATGCTGCCATGTTCCCATCTTGAGGATGACGGACTGAACCTCTGAACCTGTAACCCAGCCCTAATAAAATGTTGTCCTATATAAGAGTTGCCTTGGTCATGGTGTCTGTTCACAGTAGTAAAACTAAGGCAGGGTGGTCCCTTCGTGTATTCATTTCTCTTTCAGGATTGATTATGATAAAGATCACATTCATGTTGTTATAAGTAAAATTTTATAAGTTGAAAACCTTCCATAAAAGTCAGCTATCAAATGCTTGAAATATCTGAAATAGTGGTGTAATCAAACCCCACTTTGGAAATTGCAAAGTGCCTGCGCCCTCCTTTGAGATCTAGTGCACAGCCATCAGCTACACGTGGGTGCAGATTCAAGACACCACAGGAAGCAGGACAGGTGGGGCTTACCTGTTGTCCTAGCACTGGGGGGTGGAGTCACAGAGAATTGGGAGTTACCTCCTCCTTTGCTCAAGGTCAACCTGGGGTAGCTGCAGCTGCCTTCTAGGAGGCGGTGCATACATCTCCACTCTTTTCAAGGAGCTCCTATCCGAAGAGTGTGGGTGGCTTTACAGTGGGTCAGCCTGACAAGCTGTGCAGGCAGATGGCCAAGGTAATGCCGACAAGTTTACTGCCCTTCATAAGAGACGAGGGGTTGGGGATTTAGCTCAGTGGTAGAGCTTTTGCATAGCAAGCGCAAGGCCCTGGGTTCAGTCCTCAGCTCCAGGGGAAAAAAAAAAGAGAGACGATGAGGCCCTTTCATCTCTTGTCCTTTTCCCTCAGACCTACAATCCCACTACTACAATGACCACTACTCTTTAAAGCTTATCAAAAACAGGGAAGGTCAGAGGAACTGAGGCAGACAAGAAGTTCCTGAGGAACCATGGCAACTAGATGTAGACTGAATCTGGGAAGGGATCCTGGAACAGAACAAAAGAAGGTTAGGAATCTGAGGGAAGTTAGGGCTTCAGTTTCTAGTGAGGCTTCACTGTTGGCTGACTGACTGACAATACTGAGACAGTCTCAGGGAAAGGGAGGCTGACTGTGAGGTAGATGGGCACTCTCTCCATTAGTTTTACAACAGTTCCAAAGCTAGGCTAAGATAATTTTTGCACAGATAGTGTTTGCAATAGACCATTCTCATGGCCCAATATGACTTCCTCCAGCACCCAGCATGCTTTTCAGCAGCTAGCAGACGTCCACCGCCGCTGTGCTCTGACTCAGAACCAGTGACTGTCTTCTAGACCTTTTATGAGACAAAGACTTACCTGATAGCATCTTCTAAGTTGCTACACACCTGGAAGCAAATATGATTTCACAAGAGTCAGATGAAGAAGATTCCAGCCCCATGGCTGTGGAGGAAGTCATTTATTTAACCTTGACCATTTGCTGAGACACTGACCTTTTTGCGTTATAGTCTCCACGTAGCTTCCTAATATAGGAGTCAAAGAGAATTCGAGACACCAGTCCAAAGACTAACCTCTACCACACAGTTGTGCGTACCCATGTCAGAGTTAGAATCAGAGGGTGATGTTAGGTTGAGGATGGAAGGAGTGTGTGTGAGCAGGAGAGACCTGTGAGCTGCGCTGTAATTGACGTACAGCAGGTGTCTCAGAGGACGTTCTCTTGAGTGTTGCTCACATAGAAGCCCTCAGCCTTGCTTTTACACAAAAACATAGCACTTGTTTCCAAGAATAGTTTTTTTTTAAAGAATTTCATTCCCTCCAACTTCTTGTATGCAACCCACTTCCTCTCAAACTTATTGTAACACAAATCTATACACATGTAAACTTGTAACAGTTTGCCTGCTGAATGTATGATGTTGCTTGTATGCATGTGTTTTAAGGGCAGACTGTTGGGAATTGGATGAGATTGGACACATTCAAGGTGGTACGGTCATACGCATAGGGTTCGTTTCATATTGGATAATCAATTATGGGGCTCATCCCTGGGGAAGACTAACTGTCCCATTCTCATGTGTCACTAATTGCCTAAAACTCTTCACCTATGCTTGGCCTTGTGAGATTCTTTTCCCATCCATGCTTGCATATTGACTGTTGTTTGTTGCAGGATACTTGATCACGCCGTGAACCCTGAGATTGTGTTGTTTACTGGGGGGGAAAAAACTGTTTCTAGCTGTGGTGTGGCTCACCCTGAGCACACACCTTTAATCCCTTTGGCTGGAATACAGACACGCCCCTAGTACACATTTTTAATCCCAAAGGAAGGAGGTGAAGTTAGTTTGCAGAAAGAAACAGCCATGTTTGGAAGTGATGTCTAATTGAGTGGCAGACAAAGTGATGAATCAGAGGAGGATTTAACAGAATAGGCTTGTCCAACGTTCCCGAGAACAGAGGGGAAAGGGAAGTGACTTAAGAGAGAGCAGTGCAGAGGAGGCAGTTTTACCGGGAGAGCTACACAGAGACAGGTTACAGAGAGAGAACAAGTAGACACAGGTGAAGACAGAATGAAGAACAGATTGCCAAAGTTAATATGAGGCCAAGCAGAGCGATTCGGAAGCCAAGAGAAGTCAGATATAATCAACCAGCAAGGAAAGAAGTGTTGAGCCAGGACAGCTGAACTGACCAGCCAGCCTCAGGTCAGAAAGAGCTAGAAAGGGTGAGCTTATTAAGCAGTAATTCTCAGAGGCTGAAAACATTCTAGGCCTAGATAAGGTTGTATGGAGGCTAGAAGCTTCCAGAACTAGGTCCAGGTTAGCAGACTGACTCTTACTAAGCCTCCAAGACCACAATTATATCAGGTGAATAAAAGATATTATTACAGTTGTTGTCATTGTTCAGGTCTTATCTAAGCAGCCATATTATTGAGATTTCATAGGCATAGCTTCCCTGTCTACTCTTTGTATGAAACACAACAGACATTCATAAGACTGCACAAACTGTACACACTTGATCAGTTTCACAAAAATAACAGTACTTACTATTGCTCATCAAAACCCAAGACCCCAGAACTCGCCGCTCCCCCGCCCCAGCCCAGGGTTAGTCAGTGCCACCCAAAAGAAATGCCTGATCTCACTTCCTCCGAAGTCCTCCCATAGCTGAATTTCAGCTGCAACTGGAGGTTTAAACCGTGGGGTGATGTGCCTTGGTTGTGGAGGCTGCAACGCTCGACATGCTGACTTAACATTTGCAGGAAGGAGCCTCTTTGTGCATGTCGTTCTATATGCTACGTCTTCCCTGAGGTGCAGTCCATACACAGAACAGCATCCACACCAGGAGTCACCCGTCCCTCTACTGTGGTCATTTGGCTTGTGCTCAGGTATGGTTCTTCTGCATAGTAATGCTATCAACTCTTGTGCATGCTCTCTCCCTCCCTCTCTCTCTCTCTCTCTCTTTGTCTCTCTGTGTCTCTGTGTCTCTGTGTCTGTCTGTGTCTCTGTCTTCCCCCCACACCCAACCTCCATCTTAATGAAGTCAGTCAGATTAGCTTTCGTGATTTTAGCCAAGAACTCTGCCTGAAACTCAAGTTGTTAGCACCTGTGACACCTCCGGTTTGCAGACCGGAAACAGCTGAAGCCACAGGTGACTCGAACAGCGCAGGCACAGCCCCAGGAAGACAGGAAGATGTGCTGCCAGGATGACAGCTCTGTTCTTGGACCTAGCCTCTGACACTGACATTTGTTTTAAAGTTGCCTCTGTCTGCGCAGTTTCCTTCTTAATTGCGCAAAGGTTATTTGGCTGAGGGCAATGTGTTTCTGCCTCAATCAGATAGTGTTAGTTTTAAGGGGATGAAGAAATGATCAGCAATTATTTCTCTTCCCATCTCTCTCAAGATGGAGGATGTAGGCCTATTGCAGTGAGCACCAGCAGGCAGACACCAGACTTCCTATTACATCTGGCACTCACTCTTCTGGGTCTATTTTCTTTACAATAAAAAACTAATTATGACTTTTAATTTATATTTGCTAGTGGCATATATCCATTGTACCCTATTCTGGGTTTCATGAAAACTATTTCTTTCAAGTATATAATGTACTTTGACTACATTCGCCCCCACACGCTCTCTCTGTATCTCTCCTCTCTAGTTTGATGTACCTATCTAAAATCTACGCTTCACAAGTGAGTGAAACCTGGTGTCTGTCTGTCTGAGGGTGGCTTATTTCGCTTAATGTGATAACCTCTCATTCCCGTTTTCCACCAAAATGACAGTATCATTCTTTTGCGAGACTGAATAAAACCATCATGGTGTATATATGCAACATTTTCTCCATCCATTCGGGTGTGCGTGGTCACTGGGCTAGACACATTTTGCTAATGTGATTTAAATATAATGATAATATAAACTTCTGTGAGTACTTCTGAAACAAAGTGCAGTTGGGTCACCACGTCTGGTTCCTTAAGCTCAGCGCAAAAGGCAAGAGTTACGGTAACAAGCTGGTTCAGTTGGCTGCTGGATTAACTTGTATTTGTGCTTAAAGAACCATTTCTGGGGTTGGGATTTAGCTCAGTGGTAGAGCGCTTGCCTAGGAAGGCATAAGGCCCTGGGTTCGGTCCCCACTCCGGAAAAAAAAAGAATCAAAAAAAAAAAAAAAAAAAAAAAGAACCATTTCTATGGTAAGCTAAGATGAACGACATTAAGAGCTTGGTCCTTTTCCAAGAAGCAAGTACGCACAGTGTTATAATCCAGTGACTTATAGTTAATGATTTTATAACACTTCCAAATGCATCCTTCGCCCTTTATTCATGCATGTTACTCGGGGCAAAGTGCAGCCACAGCCAGTGGTATGCAGGGAACTAAATCTATGCTCTCACTTCCTAGCAGGTAGGGTGATGTCAATATTTAGCCTTCTGGTTTCTCATGTTTTATAGTTGTAAAGTGCATACAGTGGCCTCAAGTGCACATGGATTCAGAACTTGAGTCTACCATTCATTGGCTATGTGACTTTGGGCCATACTCCCATATTAGAAATACCCCCAAACCTTAGGGTGTATAAATAACACCAGGGCAATGGCACTTGGCAGAAATTTGGAAGACTTCGATAAAGCTGTACATATAAAATGCTTACACAGTAGTGCTTGGTGCAATATATCTAAAGTGTAAAAATTTTTTCCTGCTGAATTTATCTTATTTCTTTTCTCAGTTCCTGACATGACCTCTGGTTTCTAGATGTTTCTTTGTTGGTTCTGCATTCCATGGGATTTGATTTCTGTCCTTGTGTAGCATGAGACAGGCCTTCAAGTATCAGGAATAATAAGATTTTAGGAATAATTTCCCGCTCAGCCTCTCCTTTGGATGGGTAGATGTGGGTGGTACATTGTTCCCCGCCTTACCGAGCCCTCAAGTCATGCCCCATTGGTCAGAGTTGTGCATTTATCCCACACAAAACAGATCCAAAGTCTGACTAGGGACATGGGTGCTAAAAGGACAGTTGGGCCAAGTCAGTGACCTCTGTTGGGAATGGGGATCAGTAATTGCTGGGGTGGCAGGCAACTCAATAGTTGTCACAGGTCAAGGCCACTCAATTCAACTGTGGGGTAGGGGCTGGTGATCTGCCTTCTAGCTCAGGTTGTATTTCCATGTCTTGGGTCCTGTTACAAGCCCCACTTTCCCTGCATTTTAGGAGCATGCCTCTTTTGGACTTGTGTAGAAAAGCATCATTACCAAGCACACAGAAACACATGCTTCTCTGGGAAAAATGGATTCTCCTGCCCAAATCTCTTGAACACAGCCATTTCCCAGAGGAATGAACACAACTGCAAAACAAATATGATGTCACATAAAAGTTAGGCTTCAAACTGTGTTATGTTAGATCTCATCTTGGCATGGAGAATAGAGAGTCAGTGGACCAACAACACTCCGCTGAGTTTAGATGGATGATCCTGTGTGAATCATTTCTCTCTCTTCCTGCCTGTTTCTCCCTGTGGCCATCGGATCATTACCAGCCTGTGACAAAAGATGTCGTACGAATAAAAATGTAATGATCACACAGGGCAACATTTTCATTTGCTATTGGAGTCAGCCAAGCTCAGGCACTGGAGAGAACACGGATATGACAGCACCAAACAAAACGAGACCGCCATTTGCTTGCACATATGTTAGTAGCATATTGAGCACGCCAAACTTAGGATGGCTTGCATTTGTAGGCCCCTGGCACACATTACAGCTATCACCTGTGAACTCTCTTTCATGAACTGTAGAAGGCACTGGGACAACTCAGCTTATTACACCGAGGCTTAGTTTGTACTGAGGCAGTGGGGTTCTCTTTTCAGGGCATTTTGCCTTTTGCAAAACAGATGGGAACGAACACAGGCAATATAGAGACATATGCTCCATTTGAGGATGAATGATCTCAATGGGAGTGAACGTCGGCCCATTTGTCTGCACACACAGAGTTCTAACTGCTCAACTCTATTTTTCCTAATTGATGTGATCAGATATGTTTATTACAAATCATTTGTCTATCACCTGCCACACACGGTCACTCGAGTAAGCTTTTCCTTCCTTTCTCTTTTTCTTCCACGGTGAGCTCCCAAAGCTCAGAAATTCTGTCTTCCCCACCCAGCCCTCCCGAGCATTGAGGCGGTGTCCAGCTCACAAAGAGAGCTTAGAGTACAGTGAGGCGATTCATAACATTGTAACATGTTAATCTCCAAAGGGGATTTTTCTCTTTCAAAGTTGATTGAAATACAGTGTGCAGGGTTGTGATCCGGCTTAGCAGCTGCGTTCACACCACGGCTCTGATGTTATTATCTGTACCTTGATTAAGCAACATGACCTCTGAGCTCAGCCCTGACCTGAACAGTGGGAGTGACGTCACTGAACTGCAGGTGTGCTCCAAGGTTGACCAGATGGAGAGGGTGGGAAGCTCCTGGGACAAAGTGGTACCCAGGGACTTCACAGGTTTTAGAAGGTAGGAGTGAGGGCTGTGGAATCTGACCTGGCCTGTAGCCTAAGGTCTGGTCTTTCTGTGAGATACATAGAAGTCACACCAAACTGTGCCTGGTACAAAGTGGGTGATGGACAGCTTGCTATTGTCAACAGAAGGTTATTATTGTTGGAATTATCATTCAAAGGGCATAGCCAACCAAGATGTTTTTAATCCACTTAGCAGGGGATGGGGTGGGGACAAGAAAATTTAAAGAAACTCAGGATGAGAAATTTTCTGTAATTTGGGTTTCCTGGCAACTGTGGCAATAGAAATAGCTGCAATGTTTCACATAATTATCAATTTCAGTCATAATTAGTCAACTGGAGCTGGGCTGTCCAATATGGGAACCAGAAGCCATATGTGACTATTGCACATTTGAAATGGCATGGACCAGGCCCAAAACATGCTGAATAAGCAAAATATGCTGGTTTTTGTAAAGATAGTATAAAAATCAAAATGCCATTAATAACTTTGTATATTGATTACACATTGAATTTATGCATTTTTGGTCATTTTGACTAACCAGAAGACATCGATAAAATTAATTTCACCTATCTATTTTTATCTATTTAGTATGGTTCTGTTTTAGGATTTTATTGCTATCAAGGGACACCATGACCAAGACAACTCTTATAAAGTAAAACTTTTAACTGGGGCTGGCTTACAGTTTCAGAGGTTTAGTCCATTATCACCACAGCAGGAAGCATGGCAGCATGCAGTCAGCCATGGTGCTGGAGAAGGAGCTGAGGGTTCTATATCTTGACCTGAAGGTAGCCAGGAGGAGGCTCTCATCTGCAATGGGCATAGCTGGAGCACTAGAAGCCCTCAAAGCCAGCCTACTCAGTGACACACTTCTTCTAACATGACCACACCTACTCGAACAAGTCCACAGCTCCTAATAGTGCCACTCCCTGTGGGTCAAGCATTCAAACCCAGGAGTCTATGAGGGCCAAATCTATTCACCATAGGTTCCTAAAAACCAAAATTTTATTCTAGAAAAATATTCTTTAATTATTATTTTATGGTGGGTGTGGTGGCATGTGCCTTTAATGTTAGAACTTGGGAGGCAGAGGCAAGTTTATCTCTATGAGTTTAAGGACAGCCTGTTCTACACAGTGAGTTCCAGGACAGCAAATATTACAAAGGGAGAGTCCGTTTCACACAACCCTGATTTATTTATTTACTTATTATTTATTTATGTGTGTGTGTGTGAGAGAGAGAGAGAGAGAGAGAGAGAGAGAGAGAGAGAGAGAGAGAGAGAGAGAGAGAGAGAGAAGAGAGAAGGGGAGGAGGAGGAGAAGAGGGAGGAGAAGAGGGAGAGGGGAGGGAAGGAGGGGAAGGAGGAAGGGGAGGGAGGGGGAGGGGAGAGGGAACATGGATGATTGTGTACCACTGCCTATATGTGGGAGTTCAGAGGACAGTTTTCAGAGGTTAACTCTGTTCTTCCACCTTGCTGACTGAGGTCTGACTTACGTCTTTCCTGCTGTAGTATATAAGCTGGAGGGTCTGGGAGTTTCCAGCTGAATCTCCTGTCTCCAACTCCCATCTTTCTGTAAGAGATGTCTGTAAGATTATAGATGCATGCAGCTTCTTATTTTTTAAAGATTTATTTACTTATTATATATAAGTACACTGTAGCTGTCTTCAGACACACCAGAAGAGGGCATCAGATCTCATTACAGATGGCTGTGAGCCACCATGTGGTTGCTGGGAACTGAACTCAGGACCTCTGGAAGAGCAGTCAGTGCTCTTAACCACGGAGCCATCTCCCCAACCCCTTAATTTTTTAAATATGGGTTCAGGTGTCAGAACTCAAGACAAGCACTTTTACCCACTGTGCCAGTTTACTGGTCCTAACATTTTTAAATGTCCATGTGGGGGCTGGAGAGGCAAGTCCACACAGAATAGTACTGGCTGTTCTTCCAGAGGACCTGAGTTCTGTTCTCTGCACCTACACGACAGCTCACGACCGTCTGTAACTCTGGAGTTCCAATGCCTGTTCCGGACTTCTAGAACACGTCGTATGCTTGCATACATTCAGGCAAGACACTCGTCCACGTAAAGTAAATCGATCCAGAATTCTATTCTTAATGTCCAAGTAGCTCACACTGAGGTGGGGGAGGGGAAGAAGCCTTCTTCGAGACGGTTTTTGGTGTTCAGGCTAACTTTATTTGGGGGTAACAAGAGCTATATAGACCATGAGAGTGGGTGGGGTTTGTAGGTGAGTGTACATCACTGGCTGGGGCTGAGGTGCTGGAAACCCTTCATTTGCATGAAGAGGAATTTCATGAGCTCTCTGGGCATGTCCTTCTAAGGAAAGAGGAAGTTAAACTTGTAATTTGGCTATCAGGCTACTGAGTACCTCAAGGGAGGGGTGGAGGTGGGGGAGGGGTGGAGGTGGAGGTCTCAGGGATATGTGTGCCATGCAGGCCCAGAGCCAGGAGGGAGCAATTCTTACTTCTGCCAGTCTGAAGATGAGATTTTCAGGGTTCAGACATGTCTCAACCTCACTCTTACTCCAGGCCAGCTCCCTGGGCTGCATGGCTCACTTTGCCCCAGACATGTGATCATTATTGTATAACGCTGAGAAAAGCTTTTAAAAGATTAAATGGATTTATATTATTTATGTTTTTGTATCCTTACACACGACATATTCATAATTACACAATAACAGAAATGGTTAGCTGGTATAAATAATAGAACTGTATTGACACAGAATAGCATGTTAACGGAATTATCAGGTGTTATATATGAATTTATTATTCTATATGTTTACAAGAGCAGCATCCGATGACCAATATCTTCACCCAAATCTCTGGGGCAGTTTGATAAGGATCTGGGTAAGAGAGACGTAATAATAACAGTAATTGCCACCACTTCTTGGACGCTTGCTGGAGTCACCAATATAACCACCAACCTTTGGATGCCGCCTGGTGTACCAGGGATAATACTGACTTCCTTACATGTATTCTGCCTTTTATGATTGTTTATACATTGAACCAGAAACTCCGACTAGTGATGCTAAGATATAAAAAGATCTGTCTTCTCCTCTCTGCATCTTTGGTGGCACTTTGCAACTTCTAGCGAGGGGCCAGCAAACAAGACGGAAGACTGAGGACGTGTTGACTTAGAATGCGTCTGCCTCCTCACTGCCTCGACGCTCAGCTGCCTTTGCTTCTCTTCGGTGTTGACAGTGCCCATGCATTTAAAATTAAAAGTCTGTGCCCATTGTCATCAGAAGGCTGGCTGTGGTTACAGCCATAGGCAGGGCACAGCGTGAGTGCTGGAGAGAGCTGTGCGCTAGGATCGTCTCTCCTGGCTTTCTTGTGATGCTTCTAGAACAACTCAAACCATAGCTTTTCCTGTGGCTAAAAATTACCTTGAAATGCTCAAGAACTTTGCGGAAACATTACATCTCATTTTAAATTTATTTTTATTATTTATTTATTTATTTATTTATTTATTTATTTATTATATATGAGTACACTGTAGCTGTCTTCATACACACCAGAAGAGGGCATCAGATCTCATTACAGATGGTTGTGAGCCACCATATGGTTGCTGGGATTTGAACTCAGGACCTCTGGAAGAGCAGCCAGTGCTCTTAACCACTGAGCCATCTTTCCAGCCCAACACATTACATCTTATCTTGGACCTGATGATATATATTTTTTAAAGGTTATAAATAATAAAAGTTCTTTTATAAGCTATAAATTTGCAAAATGGAGTAAGGAAAGCTGGTCCTCTTATGTGACCCTCTACTCCCAACTGAGGCCAAGAGAAAAAAACCATGGAATTTGGGAAAAGATTTAATCCTTAGCTATGAGTTAAAGAGAGAGAGAGAGAGAGAGAGAGAGAGAGAGAGAGAGAGAGAGAGAGAGAGAGAGAGAGAGAGGAGAGAGAGAGAAAAAGAAAGAAAAGAAAGAAAGAAAGAAAGAAAGAAAGAAAGAAAGAAAGAAAGAAAGAAAGAAAGAAAGCAAAGAGACCATGTATCCTGTTCTAAATGTTATTACTGGAGGGGTCAAGAACATCCTGACTTGATTTTAGGGTTTGAGAGCAGAGAGCATAGGAAAGTGTAATAAGTTATTGAGGGATGATGTTACAGTTTGAATCTGAAGTGTCACCTCAGGCTCATGCCTCTGACTGGTGGCACTATGTCGGCAGGATGTTGGAAATCTTTAGGAGGTGAGGTCTGAGTGCTGGAAGTAGGTTATTGGTAGCTGGCCTTAGATAGTTATGACTTAGATAAGTGTGTCTACACCACAGACTCCTGTTGTCACACAGGCTTCCATATCTTCCTTGATATGATAGATTATGCTATCTGAAATCCTGAACCAAAATTAACTCGAGTTATTTCTTGTATCTCTCTTACAGGGATATAAAGGTAACCAATCCAAAGTGGAGGGAGTTAGTAGGGATTTAAGTGTATGCATGCTACTGCACAGGACACCAGAACACAGTGGGCTTCAATTTCCACCAAGACTGGGCAGAATGGATGCTCTTAATAACCTGCCTGTCCCCTACCCCAAAAGGCTTGTTCTCTGCAGGGAGTCACCATCTCTGCAAGTCATCCACTAGGCTATACCTACAGAAACCTGGGCTAGTCTGAGGTTGCTCCAGTCAAGGGAAACTGAGCCCCTAGGGATGAAGGTTGAATAGCAGTAAAACTTATGTCTCGGTTCCTGTCAGTAGTGGTCTGTGTGGAGCACTTAAATACAGATTTCTAGGATTCAAGACATTCCTTCCAAGTCTTACTCAACTCAAAACATGTACAAAGCCAGGCCTGGTTGCACACGCTTTTAAAGGCAGCCGTCGGGAGGCTGAGGCAAGAGGATTGCTATGAGTGCGACGGAAGCTTGGATCATAAAGTGAATTCTTGGCAAGCTATAGTGTGAGAACCTATCTCAAAATGACGAACTCCACTAAACCACGCAAGAGCAAGGGAGGTGGAGTTGCTCTTCTTTCCGTCCATTTAGTCAAAAAAAAAAAAAAAAAAAGTGCGAGTGGACCAGAGACTTACTCTTGGCTGCACAGACAGGCCCAGGACCACAAAAGAAATGCTTCCAGTAGAACTAAGGCATTCCCCAGGCAACAGGGCGCCCTGTGGGACTCAGTCTAAGAAAGGAAACCTGCAGAGATAAGAGTTTTGGAAGTTAAGCGTTTTGATTGCCTCAGTTGTCTTCTCATTAAAAGACGGCTGTCTCAGATTTCCAAAGAACCACTCTTCTGTAGTTAACGGGGGCATAAAAATACAGTACACTTTTAGTAAATTCAGGAGACCCAGGGGACACGGGACTCTCCAGGGTGAAAGATCTCTGGTTTTGTCGGGAAGAATCTGCAGTTTGAAAGATGCCATGTTGATGCAATGCGACAAAACTCAGATACCTCAGTAAAAATCACCGCTGCTCAGAACCTAAAGCCTGGGAGAGCGGCCCTGATACAGCAGTTTCTAATGGCTGTGTATGTGAAGCCTGGGAGAGCGGCCCTGATGCAGCAGTTTCTAATGGCTGTGTATGTGAAGACAAGGGACAATTTAAGGACCTGCTTCCACCAGCCCTTAAAGGATGCTGCCCACACCTACAAGATTGTGACGCCTTTTAATTCGTAAATGCGGAAATGGCTCCTCTTAGGGCTTTGACTGTTAAGAGAATACTTATGTAGAATTATGGAAAGGGTATCGGTAATGTCAGAGCTGGCTTGCTTGGGTTGGCCTTCTTTTGGAATGTTAAGATTTCAACATAGTTCCCGCTTCTGTCTGAACTCCTGGAGGGCTAAACAGGAACAGACTCTATGGTTTGAAGCAAGTGCAAATCTCATGGTCTAAGCCCAGGGCACTATTGAGGGCTGCTGTGTCTTCCCACGTGCTACTCGTAAGCGAGAATGCAAAGAAAGTGGGATTGCTTACTTATCCCCTTCAAAAACAAAAACAAAAAACTGAAAAACAAAAACCCGCAACAACAACAACAACAACAACAACAACAACAACAAACAACCAACCCTGCAGCCAGGCTGAAGGGACCAATAAAACACCGACAGAAGCATTGTGTCATTAATGAAGTAATAAAGTGGATTCCTGGGGTATGAAGCCTGGCATTTCGAAACAAAAAGGTTAGCTGCCTGGAGAAGCTGAGGATCCCCATGGATGCAGGGTCTGGCCGAGCACATTTCAGAGGCCACTGACTGAGGCTATCACTCTGTGTGTCTGCTTATCCCAGCTCTGACCTTTCCCTCCATGACCAGTGCACAGCCATGCATGCAGCAAGTGAACGACAGACATCTGGAAAGTGAGGTTGTTTGTAAAATGTCCAGAAATAAGGAGGGGAGGAGCACTAGTCACAGTCGTTAGCATTTTCGAACACGTAGTTTTTAAATTCACTGCTGGCATCATCTAGATACCCCTGCGCGCATGTTTAAGGTGAAGCAAGAGAATCCTAATTGCTCCCTGTCTTAAGCTCCTATGTTGACAATGGGTTCGTGTTGTGGGTACTAGGATTCAACCCAGGACCTTTCTTTCTTACACCCAGCATGTTTTTATTTGTATCTATCTATCTATCTATCTATCTATCTATCTATCTATCTATCTATCTACTATCTATCTATCTATCCAATAACCAATCCTATTTTAAAGCACCTAAAAAGCGCTCCATAAAGGGAGAGGGCTGCTTTGCCTGCTGCTTTCAAGAGGGATTGGCTATTATTATTACTAGGAGATGAGGTCATTGATTTGAAGGCCTGATAGTGATGGGCAGCTGACCCTCGTCCCTGGCTTTGCACAGGAAGGGATTTAGCTTTGTGAACATGTGCACCAGGACACGGCAGAACGGGTGACTGGGCTCCCAGTGGGACTCAGACTAAGGAAGGAAACATGGGCAAAGGGGATACCGTATTAGAAAGCAGGGACTGTCTTCCTTCCCACAGATGTGTCATGTCTAGTTTCGTAGATTAACAGCAGCTATTGACTTCATGTTAGAAGCACCCAGGTTTCTTGTTTTCCAAGAGGAAAAGGGAACAAACCCAGAACCCGAGCGGAGGAATCTGCTAAGCCTCCCACACAGCTGTGCTCGTGTGGCCCAGGCATCCAGCCAGCTCATAAACAACGGATGACCTGCTCTGATAGACTCGCAGGCTTGGCAGGCAGCAGGGGACCCGGGGAAGTTTTGTCTGAAACACTGATAATACCAGACACCCTTGGCTCACGTGACCCTGAGCACCCAGAGGGAATGTGGGGATGGGTGGGATGAGATTGTTAAGGGAGAGAAAAACTTTGCCTCTAGCCTGAGATCTTAGTGCTTTTGGTGGGCAAGGGGTTGGGACTCCTGGGCTCAGCCTGGGTAGACATCCTCTCTCTAGAGAACCCTGTCACTCTGGAATCACCCAAATCTGCCCTCTTGCTGTGGCAGTTTGCATTATACTGAACAATTAGGACTCGACACCGAGTCTAACTTGGGGGCAGTTAGGGATCAAAGTGCAGACAGGCCTTGGAGAGTCTTCAGTGTTTAATCTTCACCTGGTCACTCAGAACATTTGAGTTGCCCATCCTCTTTCTTAATGACATCTTTGAGATCGCAGCTTAATGAGCTCTTTTTGTCTTGCCCAAATGTCACCTGCAGCCAGCCTCCCCAAGCGACCTTTCCCTCTCTTTTACTTTGGAACAGTTGTGGTAGTCCCCTGGCTTCTGTGATGTATTAAGCCCATCTTACTGCACCAGGTCCAGAATTAGACACTGTGAGCGAGGACACAGAGAAAGGCTAACATGACACTACTCTCTGCTTTGCACATGGACACGGATGTTTCTAGTGTACGCACGTGCACATTGTTGTCTAGTATTTACATAGCGGGCTTCAACCTGACGTTGGTAGATAATTATTTGCTTTTGTAGAAAATGTATTGCGGGCATTTACTAAGTATGTCTACATTCACGATATGCTTAGGAAATTATTACACAATACTTAGAATGAATAAATGCAAAGGAAAAGGAATAGATCTGTTCCACAGAAGCCCCAGTCAGACCCAGGTTTACTGATTCCTGATGGGCCCTGATAAGCTGTGTCTCCATAGAGACTTCCAAGACTTGTGCTCAGGGCTAGACTCTCAACTTTATAAAGTCCAGAGGGATTCATCTCTCCTGCCTCTTGCTCTCCTTATCCTAAGTCTCTTCCAGTGCTGGATTCTCTGAGAGCTCATGTAATGGGTGAATTGGTATGCCAGTGTGGCTGAGGAGTGGTACCCAGATACCTGGCCAAGTGTTATTTAGGACACTTATGGAAAAAGTGAGATTGACATTAGAATTGGTGGGTTTGGTATAAAGCAAATTGCTGTCTTCCATTGAGTTTATGGGGGATTCTGGGGGGGGTATTATCCTGGTATAAGAAACTCAGGCTAGACCAAGAAACAGACCCCCACCCCACCCTACCCCTGAGGACTAAGGGAGTCTCTGGACAGTCTGCCTTCTGCCTGGAGCTGTAGCATCAAGTCTTCCCTGGTCTCTAGGCTGCCAGCCCACTTGGAAGACTGCCAGCCTCTCTGTGATCCCATAAACCCATTCCATCAAGTTCATCTCTTTCTGTATGTCTTCATACACGTGAATGGCTGTTTCTCTGAGATCTATGACTTAGTATCTCCCGTAATAACTGAACTCAGCTCCTTAATGCAAAGAACCCAAGAACCCCTGTGCCGTGTAGTAACTGTCTTTCAGTATGCAGATGAGATGGGAGGTCATCAGTCCACGGAGCCCCGGACAATTCAGGTTTCTAGTCTGCAGCTCCTGAAACTATGCTACCCCCACCCCCATCACGTGGGTCCTGGAACCTGCACTTACAGAACACTGGGCTATTTTTACTATATGACCCTAACTCATCTCAAACTATTAAATTGCTTTGGTTTTGAGTAATGTAAAAAGCCCCCTCGCCAAATAAATAAAAAACAACCCTCTGGCTAGGAGTTTGCAGTTTTAGTAAAAATTTCTGTTTTGGAACAGTAGTACCACAGTGACCCACTGTCCTGGGTTGCACAGTATTACCCTCAAACACAAGACTTTCCTGGAAGCTCAGAATGTGACCATATTTAGAAGTAGGGTTGTTGCAGATAGATGTAATTAGCTTAGATGATATCATTCTGGAAGAGGGTGGACTCTTAATCCAGTCTGACTGGTGTCCTTTGATGAAGAGGAAAAGGGACACAGGGACAGACACAGAGGAAAGGTGACCATGAAGAACCAGGGACAGAGCTTGGCATTATGAAGGTGGAATGATAAGGAGCAGTTATCAGAATGCAGGGGACGGAGGAGGGTGGATTCATGATGTGCTCAGAATCCCCAAGAAGGAAGTCACCCTTCTCATATCTTGATTTGATCCTTCTGGCCTTCAGAAGTATGGAAGAATGAGCGTCTATTGCCTTAAGCCACCCCAAATTGTGGCGCTTTGCCTAGACTGTCTACCCATGGTAAGCAGGTCAATGGTTGGGCACAATAAACACAGCTGTCTTCAGGCACGGGACAATTGACAATGCAGGTCGATGGTCCTTAAAGCAGGCAGAGGGATGGGGCAGCAGCCGGGCAACTACCACTATGGAAAAACTAACCATGGAAAAGTCTGTACTCACAGACCAGGGAGGAATTTGCATCAGGGCTGGCACTTAGCCATCTAGACATTGGAACTGCCAACCTCAACCTGCACAATGTTGCTTACTTCAGGCCCTGAGCGCACAATCCAGGTATACTCATGGACGTTGGCTCCTAGGCTGACTTTCTCTCTGAAGGCTCAGATCTTTAACAATGATTCTCAACCCTGGCTGGATATGGGATTGCCTGAGGAGTGCTTGCAAGGTATGGCTGGCGACTATGTGTCAGGCCAGCTAGATGGAGATGCAGAGGGAGGGAGAGGGGCAAGCATCCCCTTTTCTGTAAACCTTTGCCTAGGATTCTGAAGATCCCGAAGGAGGTATTGTTCGGTCCTTCGCTTACTTGATGGACCACTTGTTGGCCTCTTTTAATGATCTTTGTGCCAACCCAATGTGAATAGGGTTTTGTAGTGAGGCGTGGGCTCCTTCATGATGACCTCTGAACTGTGTTATCAGAGCATTTGCACATGCATCCTCCCAGACAAGAGGGTATTCTGTTTCTTGTGACATTGTTGGTCTGCTATACTCCCCATTTCTAGGGATGTTTTTCCTAGAGGGCCACTTACAGCTTCCTGCTGCTCATACCCCATTTCTCAGGGCAGTTGGTGCTTTTCCTAGCCTCTGTGTAAGCCCCAGGGTTCTCCAATAAAAGCCACAGACCAAGGGAGCAGCCAAGGACAGCAGAGTAGATCGTCTCAGTTTTGGAAGTGAGACTGGAGAAACTAAGGTCCCGGGGGAGCCAGCTGTCCCTAAAGGTTCTGTGGGACACACCTTCTTAGTCGCTTTCTTAGCTTCTAGTGTTTGCCACTGAATCTCGTGGGTGCTGCATTTCAGTCTGTGTCTCGCGGCCATGTTGTCTTCCTCCTGTGCTTTGTATCTTTCTGCATCTCAAGTCTCTTCTGATAAGAATGCTGCTCTTCAAGTTCACTACCGAGGAGTACACCAAAGATGGAGAATGAAGAAGTATAGGAAGCATTAAAATGAGCCACACTGTGGCCCTTTCAAAGCAACAGAATAACCAAAACACCATCATCACCACCACCAACAACAAAATGAGGCCAATTAGGTTAAATGAGGGGCCCACCCAACCCAGTATGACCTTATCCTAATGTAGTTACATCTCCAGAGGTCAGGTTTCCAAGTGAGGTCCCATTCAGAGCTACCAGGGTTATAGCTTTATTATGTCTCGAATGTTTGCGTATCCTCCAAAATCCATGTGACATATTAAGAGATAAGCAGTAAATTCTGAGGTCGGAGGCTTCACAAATGATGCTAGTGACCTTATAAAGGGGCTGAGAGAGGGGTGGGGGCTATAGCTCAATTGGTAAAGTGCTTTGCCTAATGTGAATGAAGCCTGAGGTGCCATCCCAGCACCATATGGACTTGGCATGGTTTCAGATGTCTGCCATCCCAGCATTTGAAAAGTGAAGGCAGGAAGGTTGTAAGTTCAAGGACAACCTTGATCCACTAGAGTTTGTCTAGGAACCAAGTGGGGGTAGCACAAAGGGTAGCCACCCTTATCTCCCTTCCTTCTTTCCTGCCATGCAAGGGTGCAGTGTGACTTTCCTCCAGAGGAAGCGATGTTTGCGATGTCATCTCGGAAACAAACACGAGACCCTTTACTATCACAACCTGTCGGAACCTTCATCTTAGACCCCTTGGCCTCCACAAGAGGGACAGTGTGAATTGACACTATTTACAAATCACCCTATTTCAGAGCGGCCCCTATAGACCGAGATGGCCTTCAACATCTCTTGTTGAGGGACGTATTCATGGGTACCAGGATGACCCCATCACTGATAGTTAATCACTAATGTCAACTCGACTGGATTTGGAATCACTAGGAGACACATCCCTGAACGTGTCTGCAAGAGAGTTTTCGGGAAGACCCACCCTGAATATGGCCAGCACTGTTCCAAAGGCTGGCGACACAGACTGAAGAAAACGAAGAAAGTGGGAGCACTTCCTCCAGACTATTGAAGGGGCAGGGTGACCAACTGCCTCATGCCAGCTCTGACTCTCCTGTCAGGATGGACTGTACCCTTTCAAACTGTATGCAGAGTAAGCCCTTCCTTCCTGCTACTGCTAAGCCTTTTTGTCATAAAGGTTTTACCTGGTTGTGGGATATGCTTAGTTTGCCTAGCTATCTTCAACTAATACATCCACATTTTCTTCTGATTCTCTGCAGTCTATCCCGGGAGGGTTCTGCATCCTTGCTTTGCAAGTCCTCCTGCATCATCTGTATCACCCATGTCACCCAGGAGCATGCTAGACATGCAGACTCTGGTTCCACCCAAGCCAATTAAACCATCTCAAGTTAATGATCTCAAATCCTTTCTGTTTAATTAGAACTACTCCCATCAGCTGAGGTGTCAAGTGAACCATGTTTAGAAAATCGTCCGACAGAATTATTCCTAGATGGGAATAGTTCAAGTCTGAAGGGAGGCTGGGACGCTGGCGATGGGGAGTCTTCCGAGTGGGGCCCACTCAAACAGTGTTTGGAAGGACACTAGTGGCTTAAAGGGTGGAAGCAAGGGGCAGATGGTACTGACAAGAGTGTGAACCTCCTTGTTTAGTCGTCTGTTACTCTCTATGTCTGGCTTCTATACACGCAGACACTACTGAGTGTAAGGGATCTGGGAGCAACAGGGCACTGGGACCTGCAGTTTCTCTGCCTTCTAAACCCCTGACCTGAGTGAGCCTCATTAAGAAGCAGGATGGGCTCTTAGTGTCTGGGTGGCATGTGTTGAAGATCCGTAGCTCACAAGGAGTGGGCCCCCTTACAGTGTTCAGGTTTTAAAGCGGTTTTCCACCATGGCAAGATCTAGAAGGGAAAGCTCATGGCTTGCTGGCTTGCCTCATCCTGTCCTTTCAGAAGAAAGTGAAGCGCTGCATTGTGCACGGTGGTTCTCTGCTTGATCGACCCTCTTCCTGCAGTGTTCTCCTTCTGAAAGAATGACGCCACTTCCTTCATCCTCATTACGTATGACATATGCATGAATACCTGCAGGAGCTTATATGCACCACATACACATAGGAGCCTGGGAAGGCCAGAAGAAAGCTTTGGATCATGTGGAAGCAGAGTGATAGGTAGTCATTAACTGCCATGTGGGTGAACCCAGGTCCACTGTAAGAGTAGCAAGCGTCCTCATGCCCTTAATCACTAAGCCATGTCTCCAGTCCCCTAACCTTTGTTTTCTAAAGTGTACAACTTTTAATCCTATGTTTAATGAGGTTATAAACTCAGTTTATACTTTGGACAAAGACTAATGTCTCACATAAAGGGTAGTTCGTATTCTGGGTGGAGAAATTACAAGAATAAACAAATCTCTTCTCAGATAACAACAAACCACAAAAATAACAAAAAAAAATAAAATAAACCCAAACAAACAAAAACAGAAGAGCTTTTATCCAACTTCCCACTATTCGGAAGTATGACTCTTAGTGTTATAAGGACTATTTAAAAAGTCAAGTAAAGGGGTTGGGGATTTAGCTCAGTGGTAGAGCGCTTGCCTAGGAAGCGCAAGGCCCTGGGTTCGGTCCCCAGCTCCGAAAGAAAGAAAAAAAAAAAGTCAAGTAAATATATTCTACATGCACCCAGATTTTGAGTGTTTTAGTAGTAGTAGGTAGATATAAATCTCTCTCTCTCTGTCTCCTTCTGTCTCTCTGATCTCTCTCTCTCTCTCTCTCTCTGTCTCCCTGTCTCTCTGATCTCTCTCTCTCTTTCTCTCTCTCTCTCTCTCTCTCTCTCTCTCTCTCTCTCTCTCTCTCTCTCTCATCTGCTTTTCTCTGAGCACCAAAGTGAATGTGAACCAGCATTCCCTACAAGGAGCACAGTGGAAGTCTATGCTTTTCTTGCCTCTGCAGAGTGGGCAGAGCCGTAAGGAGCCACTGGGAATGGAGAGAGGGTCACGGCTGCTAAGGTCTCTGAAAGGTCACACAGGAAGCTGGTTGGCAGAGTTCACAAATACCATCAGGAAGGGAGAAAGTTATTTTAAGTAAAATGCATCACCTGCTAACAATGATGTTAAAACATACAGCTTTGAAGTCTGCTCCTTTGAAACAGTAAATCCTTACACAGTTTGACACAAAGGTCTTTATGAATAACTTTGAAAACTTTTAGCGAGTATACAACTGTAGATAGGAGTCTAAGGTGCTACCATAATATCCCCTCTCCCATTTCTCTCTTTTGTGTGCATTTGTGTTTAGTATATCCATGGAGATATAACAGTTTAAGAGTTCATAAGCGGGGTTGGGGATTTAGCTCAGTGGTAGAGTGCTTGCCTAGCAAGAGCAAGGCCCTGGGTTCGGTCCCCAGCTCCAAGAAAAAAAAAAAAGAGTTCATAAGCATGATGACATGTGGCCACAGCTTTGTTAACTGTTTTTTGGAAAGCAGAAATATTTAGACATTTAGTATGCAACTGGTTTGTGCGTGCATCACAATTGGGCTTGAATTTACTGGTTAAAAAGAGTATGAGTGCTATGTTCCATAGCCTAAACTAGATCCTTAATAGAACTTTAACTTTTGTTTTTTGATTTATTTGTATATGTATATGTGTCTGCCTATATGTACATGTGAGGGTAGGTGGTGCCTGACAGACTCTGGATTGCTTGGAGCTAGAGTCCCAGGTATTTGTGAGCAGTCTAACATGGGTGTCAGGATCAGAACTCAGGTCCTCTGCAAGAATGGTTTGCACTCTCAACCCCCAAGCCATCATCTCCTCAGCCCTGAATTTTAACTTTTGAAATTAAAAAAAAAAAAAGGCTAAGAGAATTTAATCTTGAAGACATAGACGATTCTCATAGATTCTGAGGACACTCTTTTTAAGACCATCCCCCAAACAGCAATTTTAATCTATAAGTGAAAATCTAAATAACAATAGGAGTTTACTAGTGTAGCAACAACACGCAAGCCAGTGAATGCTACTTTTCTTTTCAGTGGGCTCTTCAGGTGGATGGAGGAGCCCGATGAAAGCAAGGGCTGATTCCCAAAATCCATCTTTATCTGTCTATCTATGTGTCTATCTATGTATCTATCTATGTACTTATCTACATATGTATGTATGTATTATCTATCTATCTATGCAATTTTTATTATTTTTCTAGGATACTCACAAAAGAAAAATTCAAAGAAACAACCATATGACACTTTTACACATTTTAGACAAAGGACACTAACTTTGTGAAGAAGTGACAGGGGCAGTGGATATCTGCGAGCGTATTAAATTCTAGGGGGTGTTACTAAGAAAGAGAGACATGGTGGCAGTTGCGGGGGCTACAGCAAGATAAAGATCAGTTTGGGGTTTGCTTTTTTCAGGTGTACACAATCTACAGTTACCAGAATGCAGAGATCAAGAGCATCTTCCAGCACTGCTGTGAGGTAGGCCTTTCCCCCAAAGAACCTTGACATTGTGATGCATGCAGGAAGGTGGGCCAATGGCTCCTTCTGAAGCCATTTCAGAGTGAAGTGAGCAAGGTGACGCGATTTGGCATGTTCTGAGGTGGTTTGACTTCAACGTCTTCATAACAGTATTTGCTAGGCTCCTACCATGTGTCTGTCAGCCCTGGGCTCCAGACACTTGGTAAGTGGGTGAAACATAGGTCCAAAAATAGTTTCTGCTCTGATGGAGCCCACACTCTAGAGGTAAGAAATGCCCTGAGTGAGGAGAGTAGGCTGTGAGCTTTGCCCTGAAACCCTGGGAACCCTGGAGGCACAGGCACAAGAGAGAGAGTGCTGCTGAGAAAGGCCACCAGAGAATCAGCTAGTCTGCCTGTGCATGCTGAGGCAAAAAAAAAAAAAAAAAAAAAAAAAAAAAAAAAAAGAAAGAAAAGAAAGAAAAAGAAAGAAAGAAAGAAAAGAGCAAAGCCCTGCACAAATGGAATTAGTATCAAATAATCTAGGTTTCTATGCACATCACAGGGAATGAGATGATGTAATACTCGGTACCTAGTAGAAAATGAAGAAAAAGAAGTCACGGCTCCTCCTGAGCCTGATTTACGTTCAGTGCTTTATGAGTGGGAGGAACAAGTGTGCCCCTTCGCGCATTTCCTGACAGTAGTCAGAGGTTTTCTTATCAACTTTCTCCGTATACCGTTAAGGAGGGCTTAGGTCAGCAAAGTGTGGTGGGAGATGAAATAGAATTACAGAGAGATGGGAAACACTCTGCACAGCTCTCAGCGAAAATGAACGGACCGTTTCAAAATTATGTAGCTTTTATTAGGATAGACTGAATTCATTTCCTCTGAATGCTTGTTTTTGCTTTGTCTCTCTCCCTTTATTAGGTGTCCTGCTCACTGATGCTTCCGTCGTGTCTCCGAAGTCCTAATGGAATATGTACACTGAATATTTGTTGATTGGCCAAATGTTGTTGAATTAATGAGAGCGATGTCAACTCAGAAATCCAGCACTGGCAGACCATATACATAGTGTAGTCTATTGTAACAATGGCAAGAGACATTTAACTACAGACATTTCTGTAACACAGCTGACTTCACAGAGCATCTTTTTTATCTTGCTTAGCTCTTAAATCTTACCTTAAAAACTTCTCTTTCGGTCAGTTAAAAAAACACATTTGTTCAAAATGTATATCTCTACATAGCAAAGGTAAAATAATGATTAAGAAAATCGTAACATTCAAATGAGTGGAAACATAAATATTTGATTCTGAATGGTATTTTTGTACTGAATCTGGATTTCAGACGGCACGTTTGCAATTCAAAGGCTGTGAAGCTGCACAAGCTAAGGATGATGAAAGGTGCTCCGCTATTTCAATTCTTTTAATAACTTCGAGTCTTTACAACTTCTTTAGCCGTTTCTTTCTCCTTCAGTGTGGGAACTGCACAGTTTCTGAAAAAGCACTTTCTAACCTTGAGATCCTTGGAGAGAATGGCGTCCTCTGCTGCCTCACTGGTGTGTCACTCTGATGGTCTGAGTCTGAAGAAAGCCCACACTTCCATGTCAGAGCTGTGGGCGTCTGGGTGACATCATCCTTATTCCGAAAGGCAGAATCCAGTGGTGCAGAGACCTTGGGCTCAAGTTTATGAGCATCCCTGCTCGCCCAGACAACCCTATCTCTTCAAGTGTCTCCAGTACCCTTAGCATCAGGACTTTCCGAGGCCACCCGGGCCACCCAGCGACACCTGATTTACTAAGGACCAGTGCGCTCCTCCCTCCCGCCTCGCCCCGCCCAGGCGGACTCAGCCGCCCGCCCAGGCGTGTCCCTCGCTGCCCGCCGTAGCCCGGCGCTCGGCCGGCCGCCGTTCCCAAGATGGCTGCTGCGCGCACGGCTCCTGCGGCGGGCTAGAGGCGGAGGCGGAGTCGAGTCACTCCCTCACCCCGCGGCTCCAAGTCTTCCCGCACCAGGCTGCAGCTGACGACCCGCCGCGGTCATGCAGAGCTTGGTGCACGGATGAGAGACGCCATCGCCGAGCCGGTGCCCCCTCCCGCCCTCGCCGTCACCCCTGCAGCCGCCATGGAGGAGCCGCGGCCAGCACCGCCGCCACAACCCGAGCCGGAGTCGGAGTGCTGCCCAGCGGCGAGGTGAGTGCACGGCTGCAGCCGCAGCTCGGAGGGAGCAGGGTGGCGCGTGAAGGGGGCGTGGGGTCCTCGACTGCGCGCCAGGTGGGCGCGGAGCATCCGGACCTCCGGTGGCGGGAGGGGCGCGGTGCAGCGCGGAGCCGGGTGCTCTGCTTCCGCGCGACCCCTGCCCGGGCTCGGAGGCCAAGCTCCTGAGCGACCCCGGCCCTTGCAGTAGTGCTCCCGGGGGCCCTGTTGCAGACGGCCCCTCTTGTCCCGGACGCCGGGGTTGCTGCCGCTGTTGTCCGCTGCCCCGGCTGCCGCTCAGGCTTGGATCTGTGATCCGATGGAAGGAAGGTGGACTGTCTTTCTCCTTCCAGGAAAAGACAGGCGTCGTGCCTCTTGTCTCCGTGCTCTTTCGCCCCTTTGCAGCGCGCCTCCCAGCTCTCTGTCCCCAGGGCGAAGCTTCGTGTAATTGCAGACAAGGTTCCTAGCCTGAGAGCCTTTTTACCGTCCTCTAGCAACAGCCTGATGCAGTGTTGCGCACTGAAAAGCCAAGGGTTAATGTGTGAAACTTTGCTACCGCAGGAAGCTCCAAGATGGAACTTTGGTACCCAAAGTATCTGTTGCATTCTGTTCCATAGAAGCTCTCTTAACTACTACCAAGAGCCTTTAAGTTTTAATTGGGAGGGTAAACTCACTGTGTCCTGATTTTGTGTTTAAATGCCAGTCCTTTGCATCCCAAGGTAAGCTTTGGCTGCCCCCTGTCCCCTATAGCGAAAACGCTCCTACAACTCCTGGCGTAAAGTCTTGCCCTATAATCCCAGGAAGAAGGCAGTTAAATAGTTTAGCGTTTTCCTGCTTGAAGAAATAGCAAAACTATCATCGTGGTGAGACCTGAACACGGGAGCAATTCACATCCTTTCACACCACTACTGGATTGCCTGAGAGGAATTTTATATTTTCAAAGCTGTGAAAGCTACTGCTTTATGTTTCTTAATTTCAAGATAGTTCTGTGACATCCTAAGGGGCATTTTCTTTAATAAAATGTATAAGTAGTACAGGGCGCAATTAGTTAGAAGTTTTATCAGAAGGTTCATAATTTTCTTAATGTATTGAGTTGTTGAGCAATTTTTACTCCTTTAATCGTTATTTTAGAAATAAAAAATGTGAGCCCTTACTTAATGCTTAAAATGTTTTATCACTTAGCTATTCCTTTTGTTGATTCATTGAATCTTTACAACAGTCTTATGAGTTAATTCTGTCATTCATCTCCTTTATGGAAGAGGAAACTGAGGCAAAAGGTAAACAGCATATATAAAGATTAACAGCTCGTAATAAACAAAAGTCTGGCTGCCTCGTTTGTGCCTTAATTATCATGAGGAAGAGGGATGATTTCATACCCACAGACCCGACATTATAATTCTATGTAACAGTTCTCCGGGGAGAAAGTGGACCTGAGCGTTGTTAGGCAGAGGGATAAAAATCTGCTATAAAAACGCTGCTTTTCTATTGATAAAACAGCCTTGCTTTCCAGCCAGGATCCTGTCTCTTTGTTATAATAAAAATAGGTCAGGATAATGGGCTTCATCCAACTTTAAGTGAACAGCAGTGTACGGAACAAGAAGATCTTTGAAGTATTTTTCTTAGCAACATTGCAGTTAATTTTACAATAGCAAATCTGTAGAGCAGATTTTTTTCTTTTGGTGAAGCGGATGCTTTGCCTCTTTGCTGCAGTAATGGGCACTGCCTCCTCTTCAGTAGGCAAGGGTGACCTCTGGCACGGTTACTGCACATCTGTGGTAAGCGATGTTGCAGGGGAGCTCCCCTTGTTTACACGCGGTCCACATTCTTACTGATTCACGAGAGGCTCGCCGCACACATTCCGGACCGGCCCCCCTGCCTCCTCCTTACACACTGGCGACCACTAATGTGCTACCTGGCTTCACCAGGTTAACTGGCTTTCTGGCAGACCAGAATGGAGCTGTTGACACTGTTGTTCATCTGCTGTGCGTGTGTGTCATTGATCACGAAGGCTCTATTAGCGCACAGGTCTTTTGTAGGAGTCAGGCCTGTACATGTTGGCCCCGAAAGCTGTATGGCAGTTGCACCAGTGGCAGATGCCAGCACCCAGTGCTTCGCTCCTGACAGTGAGTTATGCAATGGTGGAAGAACAGAAAACAGGTTGCCAGCTGACGGGGCTCTGTCATAGCTTAGGCTCATATTGTCCACCTTGGGTACTTCTGATCCCTAGTTTTGGCAGAGAACTGGTGAAGATGGTTACAGTCGTTCTTAGTGGTTAAACTTTTGAACGAACATTTTTATTTCCTTTTCAAGAGTCTGGGTCACTTTTGAGGGGATCCTGATGTTGCTTAGGAGCACTGTTAGAATGGATTTGAAGCGACTTAACCCTTGTGGGTTTTCTTTTTAAGATTTGTGCATATAACAAACACCAATAAATTTGACACTAAGTCTGATACAGTGTTCCCGCCTATTGCAACCTTTGCTGTAAAATAGGTTAAATATGGTCCCATTGTTCTCTTCCACTGACCTTCTAAGTACAGTGTCAATAAACCTCATTATACCCTTTTCCAATCAGCGGCTTTATTATTAACTCTGTGTAGTGTGGCTTTCCTAAGTTCATTTGTGAAAATGGGTTTCACTTCTTTAAAAGCATTCGAGTATCACTTCTGGGCAGTCTAATCTCTCTGCTCTCCCAAATCCCCACCTTGACTGAATCTCCACCTTGAGCTCATTTGTTTCTGTCTTGACTCAGGCTGTCACCTATTGCTAATCTCGGGAAGCTCCAGACTGTTTTGTGTCTGATGCGCCTTTACCTGATCCACTTTAACAGTGGGTGCTTTTGCAGGGGCAGCTTTAGACAGAAGAGCAGGCAACAATCAGCAGCACCCCCAGCAATAGCAGAAACGATGTTCTGGCATGGATGTGACTCGACTCTCCCTGGTTCCTTTAATTGTCACTTCATGAGGTCGCTTTATTTCCTTCCTCTTGATACCTTGAAAATCTTGTTCTGAAACGCTCCTGGAAGATGGGGGCACATAGATCTTATGTACTTGAGGGATAGATTGCCTTAACAGCTTCCTGCTGGCTGGTTCCTCATTCCTTGAGGATTATCTGTTCATAGCCAGCTCCTGTCTCCATCCTCCCATTAGACCAGGTGGCATGTATTCTGCCTAAGGACTTAATGTTGTTTACAAGTCAGCAGGCCATTGGAAATAGTTTTATCAGGGGAAAATGGAAGCAATATCAGGAAAGGAGTTTGACTCATAGTTCTTGGTCTTTCTAGGCTAGTACTGCATTGGCAATGAGAGAGCTCCGCTTCTTGGGCACAGCGGCTCTGTGTAACTCTCACCTGTAGAAAACACTCTCTCTATATCTATCTATCTATCTATCTATCTATCTATCTATCTATCTATCTATCTATCTATCTATCTATCTATCTGGCTGGCTTCAAAGGACCCCATGATTAAGGCCAGCAGACTGAGGAGGTAGGCTTTCCCATCTTGGGCACAGCCATTGCTTCTGCTATGAGAGACAAGGGTCTTCTTTCTTGGCTTTACAGCGCCACTTTGCCCAGCCCTCATCACAGATTCCCCGCCATTGGGTTACATAGTTTGATTTTAATCTTTAGTCTTGCTTTAATTAGATTATGGCAGCCCTTGTTTTTTCTCCTTTAATTTGGGGTGTAGTATGTCCTTACACGTAATTGTTAGGAAACCCTCAGTGGTAGGATAGGTATTTTTCCTCTCTGTAATTCAATTCCCCTGTCTCCCACAAAGAGTCCTTTGGAGTAGTCTTCTGACAAGGCGTGGTAAGGATGTCAGTACCTGGGTGCCTTCTGAGGTGCCTTTGCATATTCTGTTCATAAAGAATCCTGATGATATGTGGTTTTTCTGGATTTAAGTGCACGTTTTAAAAGTTAATTAGAATTCTGTAGCTATTAAAAACCATGTTGTTAAAGAGCGTGCAGTGACATGGGAAGTGCGCACACTGCACGTCTTTTTGGTGGGGCTTGACTATTCCCCAAACACCTCTACTGTCTGCTGTGCCCTCTGTTGAGCTCAGTGTTGGAAGTGGATTACCCATAGGGTTTGTAAAGGAGTTCCCAGTCTGCCTCCCTGCCTCCCTGCCTCCCTGCCTCCCTGCCTCCCTGCCTCCCTGCCTCCTTTTTTGGAAGCACCTCTCTCTGCAGCTGCCGGAGCCCATCTACACTAACCCCTTCATACAGAGCTCTCTGCCTGCAGGAATGGACTCCATTCCAGACGGTGGCCTTGGGTTTTTTTTTTTAAAAGGCTTGTCACATCAGATTTAGGGGAAAGGAAACTCTCATTTTGATAATTGAAATGCATTACTTGAAGTCAAGCTGAGAGCTAACTCCCAAAAGCTGAGGCCAGCCAGCCACAGAGAGGTCGTTTGGTCCCAGATGGTGATGAGAACTCCAGAGAAGCATGGAGGCCGCTACAGTATTTGGGAGTTAGTTCCCTTTCTGCCTAGTTGACCTTCCCCCTTTGGTTTGACCTGTAGCTAATAAATTCTCTATTTGATCTCATTCTCTCTCTCTCCTCCTCCCTCCCTCTCCTTTCTTTAATTTCTTTTTCTTTTTAATATGGTATATGTGTTCATATGGTCTATGCATGTGTGAACGCATGTACCTGTGGAGGTCAGAGGTCAGTGCTGAATGTCTTCTGTTGCCCTCCACTGTAGGTTTTGGGATAAAGTCTCTCATAGAACCTGAAATTCACCATTTGGGCTAGATTGGCTGGCCAGTGAGCTCCCTGTACCTTCCTGTCTTCCCCACCCCAGACCCCAGCTCCGGGGTCACAGATGTCCATCATGCCTGGCCTTTATGCAGGTACTGGAGATCTGAAGTCAACTCCTTATGCTCGCTCAACAGGCACTTCACTCACTGAATCATCTCCTCAGCCCCCAGATAGTCTCCAAACTGTAAATTTGGTTAGGCATCTTAAAACCCTAACATGTAGCATAATCATGTTTTTAAAAACCACACACAGAGAGGAAGCATTGGAAACATAACACTTTTTCTCTAAAGCTTTCCATAATGAGAATGCTATAACTATTTTTAAATAGTACATAATTACAGGACCTAAATCTGGGTGCACGCATGCGCGCATGCTCATATGCATGTGCATGTAGTGTGTGCATGTGTGTGTGGGGGCATGTGCCCATGCATGCTTATACAAAGGCTAGAGGAGAATAGCAGACACCCACCACCCCCTCTTTCTTTTTCAGACAGTCTCTTACCGAATCTTCAGTTCAGCATTTGGCCCCTTGGATCTCCACCCACATGCTGGGGTTGGAGGAGTGTGCAGCCATTTCTGTCTTTCACATGGTGCTTGGGGTCTGATCTCAGCCCCTCTTAGCTTTACAGCAAACACTCTTAGTCACTGACCCATCATTCTAGCCCTGAACTCTTTAAAAAGATAGTTACTTGTATGTTCGTATGTGTGTATGTATGTGTGTATATATGTGTCTGAGAGTGTCTGCTGCTTGTGTGCAGTTACCTGTGGGGACCAAGAGGAGGTGATGGAGCTGGATGGGGTTAGAATTGATTCCTAGGCACCTATGTGCAGCCCTCAGATTCCTAACTACTACACTTATTAAAGTCTCCTTATTTTGAATTGTTGCTAAGAATCTAAATGTATGAGTTTCCACGTACCATATGAAGCGAATATTGTTACCAAATCTTAAATGAACTTAAATTTTATTTTATTAATTTTTAGTGTGTGTGAGTTACCTGGGGTGATTAAAACAAGCTGGATTTCTTTAGCCATTTAGTTCATCTGAGAGTACTTCAGCAGAGACGAAGGAAATGTCTGGTGTTCTGATGGTCTTTCATATTTACAGAGAGCTTATCTAAAGCCCATAACTGCCTTCCCAACACGTGCGCCTTCTGAACAAGCTCCGTCTGTCTTCAGTGGCATATTTGAGATGGCCTCCTTTGAGGGGGACATCACCCTGCTGACAGTGGGTGTGGTTGGTGCATTCTCAGATCTGTGCAGACCACAGCCTCCCATAGTAGAGTATTTGCTTCTCTGCGCGTGCTTGCTGACAGCCGAGTGAAGGCTGGCTTTCCACTTGCAAGCACATTTGCTCTTCCTGTCCTGCAGACCTCAGTGGATGTGTTAATCTCCTTGATCTCAAAGAAGGCACATGTTGATAAAGCTGCAGTGAGTGCTATTAGGAATATATTAGGCATTCCGTCAAAGTGTTTCATAAATGGATTTCGTGTCAGCGCTATTTAAAAAGGACTAAGCCAGCCGTAGAGAGAAATGTGAGCCTGCGCTGTGGGGCTGAGCAGGCTGCTGCTTTAGGGAGTTCTTTGCCTGTGGACTGTTTGAAGATGCTGGACTCAGATTTTTGGCATAGGGCAGCCCTAGAACTGGCTTAGAGAAATTAGTAGGAATTGTTAACAACTGCAGGCTTTTGATGGGGGAAATTTTGAAGAAAAAGAAAACCCTTTAATACATTTATTTAAAGTCTGAATTCTATTTTTTGTTTGTTTGTTTAATGGATTGTGTTCTCAGTAGCCCAGAATGGCTTCCAACTTCCTGTGTAGCCTAGGATGGGCTCTGTGATTCTGTTCTGCCCCTCTCTGGGATGTTGGGATTGCAGTGTGAGCCACCGTGTCTTGTTTATACAGTCTGGGGATTGAACGTAGGGCTCCGTGCATGTATTTCACAATCACTGTGTTTCTCATGTTCTTTGATGGCACTCACCCCTCCCATTGTTCTTTGCACAGACTCTTCCTACTGATCTTCCGCCTTCTGTGTGATTACCCTGATTAAAATATACTTGATTTTCTCACAGAAATTTTGAGATAATTTGTTTTACATATATTTCGTTTTTACTGCAATAAAGAACTAAGCATTTACTAATAGGAGCCTCAGGGATGGTTGGTGTGCATTTCATCCAACTTCCCAGCCATGGAGAGTGTAGAGTAGGAGGAAGTTGGAAAGATACACGCTGTGACTCTCAGTGCGGAGATAGAACCGTGTCCAGAGACTGCAGTGCATCAGGTTACAACTTAGCACCAGGTCCACAGATTCTTGTTCTCTCTCCAGTTATCATCCTGAGCCCACAGCAGCCTGGGCCCTTACGGCATGTTCTGTGTTCTAGATCAGTTAGGTCTTCCGGGATCAACTAGAAAAAAGATTCTTTTCAGGAAAAAAAAAATGCAAGAAAAAAAAAAAAAAAAAAGGAAGGACAAGAAATGTCCTCCCAAGTCACAGTACACAACTTTCTCTCCATTAAAATGTAGGGCCTAGGATAGAGAGGTGCCAGAGCACAAAGGTTTTCCACCATCGGTTAATCATACCTAGGCCATCTTTGAGAACGAGCAAGCAGCTCAGGAAGCACAGTGCGAATGTGACCTACAGCAACACAGCTCAGGGAAGTTCCAGTGCCCTGTGTAGTATACATACATTTATGGTACATTTGATTCTGTAACATATAATCTATACTAATTATTATGTTGTATTAAACGTCCATTCTTACCAACTGAATTGGTTCTGGAACTCACCAGTGGATTGTGGCTTTGATTTTGAAGTACATGGTTGTGCTAAAAACACAAAGGATGCTGTTGTACTTTTTATTTTACACTGTCCCTCAAGGCTGAGTCAGGAGAACAAGGGACAGTACTTATCTACCGAATGACTGTCATGATTTGCAAGCGAAATGTCTTCACCAGGCACATGAGTTTGAACATTTGGTCCTAATGCGGGTGGTTTCGGGGAGGTTGTAGAACCTTTTAGGCATTAGGCCTCTCCTTGAACCCATAGGGCTGTAGGGTATAGACTTGAAGGTTTTAAGCTAACTGAACTTCCAGGTAGAGCTTTCAGCATCATGGTCAGACAAGATGTTAGTAAGCTGTGCCCCACGCTGCTCTTACCACAGATGGACTTCCCCACCTTGATGGACCATGTTCCCTGAACCATGAGTCAAAACATGAGTCTCTTCCCTTGTATTGCTTCTTAAGTATTTGCCACAGTGACAAGAAAAGCAGTGGCAGAAATTGTACTCAGAAGTAAGGCCATGATTTGTAGGCCATTGCTATGACCATGTGATCTCTAAGGCCACTACTGTGACTGTGTTAGCTCTAAGGCTGTTCCTAGGACCATGTAGTCTCTAAGGCTGTTACTCTGACCATAGTCTGTGGGCCATTACTGTGACTGTGGTCTGTAAGTCATTACAATCAATGCTGTCTGCTTTGTGGGAGGAATGTGGAAGAGTTTGGAGTTGCAGGCAAGAAAGCCCTAGAATGTCGTGAGGAGATCTTAATAAGATCTTCTTCATGGAGTTTGGGAGACCAGAATATCAGTGTGTGTAGATAGTAAGAATAGGCGAGGAGGTTTCAGTGGAGGACAGGAATCTGTTGGGGCCTGGGCTAGTGGCCATTCATGTTACATTCTGGGGAGAATTTGGCTGTTTTCCGCACTGGAGACTCTAGTGTGTCAAAGATGTCAGGGACATGGGGCTCCTGTGGAGAGAATTAGAACGAGCTGATTCCAGAGATAGTGAGCGGATTTCCTTGGTGGAAATGAGTTGAGCAGAGCATGCCCTTGAGGGCGCTGTGCTGTGACTGCTCACCGCTTTGGGTCAGGTTTCTAGTGAGTTTACAGAACAGAGCAGAGACATGTGACGACTGTGAACTTTGGCAAGTAAGAGTTTGAGTTTAAAGTGCTGTTGGTGAAGCAGTAATGACTTCGGAAGCAATTACTGTAGTGGAGAGCAAGTGCACTCCAAGTGTGACCAAAGAACGATGGTGCTGTGCTCCATCCCGATCATCCCTACAGCTGTGCTTTCCTAGCGTCAGCGGCACAGGGACTGAGGCCACTGCAGCCATGTGGAGCTAACCTCCGTCTGCGGGCGCATCTTGGAGTACTCATCCACATAGTACTGATTTTGTGTGTATGGATCAACAAACATAAGAGTTATGGGGTCGTGGAGGCTTACGTGGAGGTCTCAGGCTGAGCTAGGCCATGTGTGGCAGTGTTGGAGTCCTGTGTGAAGCTCCTCGATAGATTATGTGTGCAGCTAACTGTGCAGGTGACTTCTAAGTTAAGGATGTCAGGAACGTGGGGGTTCTATGGAGGAAAACTGAGGGCACCAAGTGGGGCTAGCCAAAGGGAGAGTGGCTATATGTGCTGTAGCAGGCACCAAGGCAATACAGCCCTTTCGGCCTCTGAGCACTGTTAGCAGGAGCCCCACGTTGTGGACTTGGAGCTTCAGGCTTTCCACTTGCCCTGCTGGATCCCAGCCTTGCTTTGGCCAGCCTTTCCCTGCTGCCATCCCAGTCCTCTCATGGAGGGAGTTTTCCCTCCATGTTCCTGTATGTTGGGAATATGTTAATCTGTGTTTTGATTTTACAGGGGTTAGCAATATAACATTTCCTCAACTCTAAGACGACACTGGCCTTTTGAGCAGTGTAGGAACCGGAAGGTTGTGAAGCTTTTTGACGAATGGACTAGACTTGTTTGCATCACGGATGACCATGTGTCTGTGGGGTCTGTGGAGGAATGCTATGGCTTCAGTAGGAAGTGTTTCCCACAGCTTACCTGTGTGAGCAGGTGATCCCCCTCAGCTGCTGTGGGGGCACTGTTAGGGGAGGTTGTGAAAGCTTTGTGGCCTGGGGCCTAGCTGGCAGGGGTAGGCTACAGGTGCTGGGCTGGGCTTGCAGCTCTAGGCTGTCTCCACTTGTGTCTGGAACCTTCGAATCCTGTCCAGTAAGATTTGAGCAAGCCCCTCCCTCAAGCCGCTGTTGCTACCATTGGCTGTGGGGAGTGGGACTCTCCGCCCGCCGCGCGCTGGACGGACTATATTACTTGTACTGGGAGTCAAGCTTAGCTCCTTTTAAGCCGCTTGGTTGAGAAGAGCTATGATGGGAAGCAATTTGGAGGAAAATAGCAAGATCCTTATGCGTCGTGGTCACTCAGACCAGACTGCGTCTGTCCTGTGGAAAGCGACCCAGTGGAGCAGGTGGGTCTCGTGCTGTGGTTTAAAATTTAGGGTTTATTTAAGAGAGTAACATTGGGTCAGGTATCTGAACGGATGCCCTAGGTGATTAATTCACGTTTCTCTAAAACACTGACCTGTGTCTTAACGTTTTCAAATAGCGTAATCCCTAAAGATGAGAATTGGAATTTATTTTTCTTTGATGTGCGAGAGGGGAAGGGAGGGAGGGGGAGAAAGGAAGAAAAATGGGGAGAGAAAAAGGGATCACGAGAGCACATGTAGGCTTAGGACAGAGCTGTCTTGCTTTCTTCCTCTGTCAAGCATTTCTTATGTCAGGGTCCCCCTGCCTCTCTCTGCTGCCTTGGATTGGGGTTCCTCTGTTCGTGAATTGAGCCCTCTGGTTTTCTGTGCTAGTGTGTTACTGGCTGCACTTGCATGTGCTGCTCTCCCTGCTTCTTGTTGTCTGCTGTAAATAAACTCGAAACTGCTTGAGGGTCAGGACAGGAAGTTTTGTTGCTTCCTTGTCTCCTCTAGTGGCTGGGTACAGACAGTACCACTGATACCTCCTGGCTGAGGGAGCAGTGCTGCCGGTGCAGGGGAGGAGATTTCCTTCCTAGAGGGCAATGACTCTTACCTTTTGATTCCTCACTATGATTTGGAGAAAGCGATTCAAGAACAGAGACAGCAATGGCTTCTGCTTCATAGATTATTGATGACTTCTCCACTGAGTGCCCAGTTAGTACCATTATTGTATTTCTATTCTGTTTCTTGTGGCGTAAGGTAGAAGGAAGTGGGAAAACCCACTGAAATTGTCTTTGAGAGCCGTCACATACTTCTTAGAACTAGAGTTTTTCCCATCTGCAGAAGCCACAGACATGAGAAGGTGGATTTTTGAGACCCAGCTTTTCCACACCCTTTTTGGCTCCAGCTGTTACTTCTTGTGCATGCCCCCCTGCCCTGCCTGAGGTTGGGATAGGTGCTTGGCCTGTCCTAGGTCATGTGGCCAGATGCTCTGGTGTGACTACTGATGAAATATCTTGTTGCAGTGAGGGGAGACAGCCAGCTTTTCCTTTGGGAGTTCTTAGTTGTTCGTTTAACTGGACATGTGTGTGTGTGTGTGTGTGTGTGTGTGTGTGTGTGTGTGTAGCTTAGATTAATGTGCTTTTCAGTTTTTAAATGTTATACATACACTATATTTAAGAGTAATTTTTCTCTTCAATTTGATGTACTTCCTTTCCAGAAAGTACATGAGGTCTGCTCACTAAATTAAAGTAACCTAACCAGTTAGAAAGGCAGCACAAGTCCATTTTAAAATAAACACAAGTTCATCTTAGAAAAATAACAAAAGCATGAAGACTCAGCTGCACTGCTGCAGGCCCCTAAGCACTTATGCTTGGTGTTGAGAGTCTGCTCCCTCTGTGTAGTGTAGAGCTCACCATATAAAATTCCTTGTGATGTAACAATGGTGGGCGTGTCCATCTTGTTTATATAATGTAACCAGTTGATTACTTTATAGCCTATTTATATTTTAAATGGTAAAACACTACATTTCAATGACTTGATACAAATATGAGTGTGCATTTTTTTACTATTCCATTTTTTTAGGATAGATTTCCTCTAGTTCCTAAAATAGAATTGTAAAGCTCTTGAAACATGTTGCTACATTTTTTTTTTTTTTTTTCGGGGCTGGGGACCGAACCCAGTACCTTGTGCTTCCTAGGTAAGCGCTCTACCACTGAGCCAAATCCCCAACCCCATGTTGCTACATTTTTAAAAATAGAAGCGAACCTTTGTTTTCACTCATTCTGGTGTTAAAGACTATGCACTGGACACTTTAAGAACAGGATCAGTCTGCTAAGTCTTTAGGAGTTGTATAGACAGCTTTTAGCGACTGTAAATAAAATACCAGAGACAGACCGACCCAAATTTCTGTAAGCCAGAAGTTCAAATATGGTGGCACAGGCTGCAGGCACAGCCCCTGCTGCCTCCATCACTTTATGGCAGAGAGCAACGGCTGGGAGCTGGAACTTGTGTGAGCAAGAGGTCCCGTTGCCAAACAGGAAGCCCGAGTGAAACTGGAGCTCTGAGAACCACCTTAATCCCCGTGGAGGGAGCACCTGCAGTTGACTTTGGGACTTCCCACTGGGCCTTACTGCTTAGAGGTCCCAGCATGTTATAGTAACTAACACTCTGGGGACAAGTCTCGAACACATGAACCTGTGGGGACAGATGAGGGAAGGTCTTTATTCAGCTCAGACAACCCCCCGTCATCCTTTTTGTTGTTGCTCTTTATTAATTCTTGTTCTACCTGATTTCAGTCAGTAGTCTTGTGGACCCATCTGGGAGTTCCAGAAATCCAGTAAGCCTACTGGTATTTTCTCAGAGTTGTCCAAACATGCATTCAGAAACCTGTGCCCAAAAGTACCTGGCATAACCCTTCCTGCAGGCTCTGAGATAGCCCCAAATAGCCTGCCCTTGTGGAAGACAAGCACTCTGGCCTGTGGCTGGTTGCAAGTGCTGCCAGGAAGCAGCAGAGGAAAACAGAAGCCAGCCTGTAGCTGCAGAAACTTAAGTGGTTCATACCTTGCAGATAACCTCAAGTGTACAAGGCCCAATGGGGATTGCTCATCAGAATAGGGTAGTTATTACAGATGTTTGGTTGTTCCTACTACATGCTAACAGGATAGAAATCAGTCCAGAAAGCTCAGCAGACAGTGTTCATGACATTTGACAACTCAGTGTTCAAGGAAGCACAGCAGTTGCATCCACTTTACACAGTAGATACATGCTCTTCAGGAAGCAGAAATGTTAGCTGCAATGTAAGACAGTCTAAGCGCATATTAGATTGCACTAAGAACATGTCAAAAATACCAAATAAAGACTATGTCCCAGCCACTATGAGCATAATACAAACTCCAGAGATCAGTTATACGAGTCCTTACAAACAACTGGCTTAACGGATGCTTTATTCAAATGAATAAGTGAATGCCAAGTGAATATTCAAAAATATATCTGAAATATGACTAATAATATCAAGCAAAGTAGTGCCAGGGCACCAATAAATCCAAGTATGTTACAGCTAGTAAGTGGATTGACAGTTCACTCACTAGATTCTTCTACAGACAGCAGTTTCTGAAATATTTATATTTGACCCGTACAGATTTAAACTGGGGCAGGTAGGTGTGTGTGTGTGTGTGTGTGTGTGTGTGTGTGTGTGTGTGTGTGTGTGTAACCACATGTGTTCAGGGTTCAGATAGGTCAGAAGATGGTGTAGGATCCTCTAGAGTTGGAGTTATAGATGGTAGTGGTCTGTCTACATGTAGGTACTAGAAATTCAGCTCTGGTCCTTTGCAAGAGCAGTGAGCTCTCTTAACTGTTGAGGCCTCTCTCTGGCCCCTGGAGTGGTCTCCCTGATCTTAAGTGACTGTCTACACCTTTACAGAAACTCTGTACAGAAAATCCTCACATGTTGAGTCATTGCTTTGGCCACAAACAGTGATTAGACTTCACTTCTGTCTTCTGTTCACACAGTGTTTAAAGTCGAGGTTTGGAGATCATTTCTTCAACTGCCAGACCTGTCATTTTGAAGATGCAGTACACTTTTATGTATCATTAAAATTTATTAATCATTAAATTGTAACAGTTCTATTTAAATACATTGGTTGTAGGATCTAGGGAAATACCAGAAATTGCAATATTGAAAAATGCGTTAGAAACCAGTGAAGTATAGTTTTAAGTCTTGCCTTTAGCTAAAGTTTTAGTGAGATTTGTGTGTGGCATGGCAAGGCCATTGGCTTGCCTTCACACGGTTCTGATAGCGTCACAGAGTGGGACGTGGGTCAGGGAGGGACAAGGGCTTTTACGGTGTGGATTCGGTTCAGTCTTTACCTGCTGGGAGAATGGATGGCAGCCAAAGCACTGTGCCTGCGCTTTCTCCTCTCTCTTCAGGAAGCAGTTTGTGATATTTTAACTGACTGGTTAGTTAGTCTGAGGCAGGGCTCTTGCTCTGTGTTTAGGCGAGCCTGGGACCCATTGCCTTCCTGCCTCACGCGCCAGGTGCTGGGATTCCAGGCACAGTTTGTGTCTTCGTAAGTCTTGTTGGGCGTTCTACCTGTTTCTGGTTCTTTTGCTATTATAAATGTTGTTAAATGTGTCTTTTCCAGATCAGTCTTGATGTGTATTCCAGTTGTTTTATTAGCGTAAAATCCTGGGGTGTCTGATCTGTCTAAGCACAGGATTTTTCCGTTGAGGTTTAAGGTCTTTCTGTGTTGCCGAATGCTCAGAATATTTGTGCACACCCAGAGTTCATTCTTGTGCTACAGTGACGGTTTCGGGTGTTATCAGGCTCTGGAGATGGGTCAAGGCACTCACCACAGCCTGATAATCTGAGAATGATTCCCAGAACCCATGTAAAGGTAGGAGAAGAGAACTGGACTCTACAAAGTGGTCCTATTCACACGTGTGTCATGGTATTCCCACCCAACCCCAAATTAAGGCTAGAGAGATGGATCTATACTCAAGAATACCAGCCGCTCTTGAAGAGTAGCCGCAAGTAACCCAGGTTGGGTTATCCACAGCTGCCTGTAACTCCCGCTCCTGAAACTCTGACGCCCTCCTTTGACCTTTCTGGATACTGCATTCACTTTGCATAAACCCACACCCAGACACATACATGTTATTTAAAATAAAATATAAAAATAATAGAATAAGTTAAGACATCCCTTTTATCAATATCTTGTGTTAATCCGCCATTTTATTTCTTCCTGTTATGTTTTGAAGACATCTGCGTGTCTTTCCTCACTGAACTTCCTGTGGGAAGTGGCTGTCGTGGCAGGCGCTCTCTGCACCCCTGTGGCTCTTTCTACTTCATGAAATTAAATGCTGGAGCTGTTCGTGGATGCTTTGGGTGCTCCCAAGGCAGTCCTGCGGCATTTCAGTTCATTATGACCTGTCTAGAACTTTTTTTTTTTAAAAAGTAGAAGAGAGAGTATGAGGGGGAGGAAGGGCATCTGCAGAGAGGAGGGTGGGAGTGAGGATAATAGGAGCAAAAAAGGCAGAGCATTGCATGTTTTTTCTCATGGGTGGAAAAATATACATACATACATACGTAAATACATACATACATGCACGTGCACACACACACACACATATACACGTGTCCACTTTTTAACCTTTTTATTTTTTGTAAATTTTACATCATGTACCCCAATCCCACTCATCTCCCTCTCCCCTCTTACCCACCCTCCATCCTTGCAATCTTTCCCCCAACTGAGAAAAAAAAAATCTCATCGTGGAAGCTGTAGTGTGTCACAGTGTGTCCCACAGTCTACCCCTTTGTTCACACTTCTTTGCTTGCAAATGTTCGTTGCAATGACTCTTTGGTCTGGTACAAGGCCTTGAGTTTCTGCTACTCTGTCAATACCGGAACCTCTCTGGGTCTTCTCTTGGCTATCCTGTTGTTGCTCTCCATCATGGGCGTCCTGCAGCTTTGGATCTGTAGGACCAACCCTTCATGCACTCCAGCACTTCAGAGATGGGGTAGATGTTGAGGTGGGCCAATTCAGAGCCCTGGGTCTGAGCCTGAGAGGTGTCTGAGCTGGTCTACTCGCCCGCTCTCCACTCTCACGCCCACGAGGCCAGCTCACCAGCAGCTTCCACAACCAGAGCCAACTCTACCTGCTGCCCAGGCGTGGTGCAGGGTCTGCTCTTCCGCGTGCTGCTGCAGCAGTTAAGGGACATGGCCAGTTTTCTCACTCTCATGAGCCTGGGGCCAGCTCTTCTGCCCACCTCTGGTGGCAAAGGTAAAAGGGAGGGTAGGGGGATCTCTGCCACTGCATAGCAGACAAGTGACAGTGTCTGCTCTCCAGCTCTGATGACCTCGGGGCCTCCTGCTGCTCTAGATGGCAAGGGGTGATGGTTGGGGAGGGCATCTCTCTCCCTTACCCACACTGCTGCATGGTCGACAAGTTGTGGGGCCAGCTCTCCAGTGCTCACACTCACCCCTCAGTGTCGGCTCACACACACCCCTGTCACCTAAGTCAGCTCTATTGTGCTGCCCAGGGAGGTGTAGGGCTTCCTCTCTAAGAGTTTGCAGCTGCTGAGGGCCAGGGCTATCTCTTTTGCTCTCATGACCCCAGGGCCAGGTCTCTTGACTGCTGCAGGTGGTGAGGGGCGAGGAGAGAGGAGGGTATTTCTCCATCATCCTGACTCACCGGCAACTCCCACAATGTGCAGGGCCTGCTCTCCTGATTACTGCAGGGGCCCCTCTCACACTCTTATATTTTTGGTTGTGAGCCTAGCCTTTAACGGCTGAGCCATCTCTCCAGCCCCCCCTCTCACACTCTCATGCCTCCAGGGCCAGCTCTCCCCAAGAAATGTCCAGGTGAGGGGTGGGACCAGTTCTGCACAGCCCTCAGACATTGTGTCTCCAGGAAGTAGTCCAGATCAGGGACATCTGCTTGGCCTTTGGTGATAACAGACACCTGCTGCTGCAGGGCCTTGGGCACATACGTAACCTCTTGGTGGTAACACAGGCCAGGATCCCACCATGGTCGCAGACGGCATCACTGGCTACTCTCAGCAGGCTGTTCCTCGTGACCTTCAAGCCTCAAGTTTTGCGTCTCATCACTGTGCCCACATCCTTCTGTTCTCTTTCTCTTCATTTCTCCACCACTTACATGTTCCTCTTAGTGGTGCCCAGGGTCTCTGAGTGTCTGGGACCTGCCCAGGAGTGGCCCCAGGAGTGCTCTGCCCATTATGGCACTGGCCGGGGGTCATCTTGGGCATGGCCTGCCTCCTCCTGACACCCCAGGCCTGTGCAGCACCAGATTGGTAGACGTCTCAGGCTAGCTCCCTATCCAGGCCCTCTGGCAGGTGGTCGTCTCAGACGCGATCCTGCATGGGACCACCATCCCAGGCAGGTTCTTCTAGGCTCCCACTTGCTCCCCGTCCCGGGAGCCCCTCTGGGCCTGTGCATTGCTGGGCTGGTGATATCTCAGGCTAGCTTCCTGTCTAGACCCCTGGCGCCGTCCTGATTGTCATCTTAGTCTCCTTCTCTAGGGAATGCTACACCACTAGTCACTCAGATGCTCATAGGTCAGAACATTGAGCCTAGGTAGATGTAGCCTCTCTCTCCTCTGCCACCTACTGACGCACGCATGACACAGCAGCCACACCTGCAGTGCCTCTGAGGCGGCAGCAGCACGTACTCTACATGTTCTCTACATACTCTGTTTTTACATGACATGGGACAGGAGGAGTTGTGTGTGGAGCTGGAGAGTGGTGTGGAGGCAGATATAAGCAAGAGACAATGATAGAGGAATGGAAATGTCATAATGAAACAATTAGAAACAAGGGAACTTATAAAAATAGCTTGAAAAGAATTCTGTATGGTGTATAGTAGTATTTGAGGGAAAATATCCAACTTTAGCCTTTGATTCGAGTGTGCCTCAGTTATGCTCAGTTTTGTGGTCTTCACTGCACCGCAAGGCTGCCCCGACACCCTGACATGAAGACTTGGTGCTTTTGCTTTGACACTTGACTGGTGTGAGGATCTGGATTTGCTTGTAGTGAGAGCCACAGAGAAGCTAGAGTGAAGGCTTGTCGTTAGGGTCTCTAGTGACTCCCAAGTCAAGTCAAGGAGGAAGGAAAGAGGGTGGCTGGGTGTAGTGGGAGATGCTCCTGCTCACATAAAGCCTTTAAGATGTGCGTGGCTTGTGTTTTGTGCTGTTACTTCCCTTCATAACCGCGGTGCCCATGGCCCCTTTATGTGGCCGGTTTTACTGATTTTTGGCACGCTGCCTTTTACTTTCTCAACATACTCATGTTTTCTGAGAATGAAATGTAAATGAACGAGTGGAGCTAATGAAAGACGGAGGTACACTTTCCTTTTGGGCTCCTCATGCAAGGCTTCTGTGTCTGTTTGCACAGCGGCGTTAACACACCTTAGATACTGGGTTAGAGTCTCCTGGGCGTGGTACCTGAGTGAGAGTTTAATGCAGAGCCCGTCATTAGGTCCCTGTTTCCTCTTGTCCTCATACAAATAGAACTGCCTTCTTTTCAGGAGCAGCTCATGTGCTAATGGCTTTTAAAGTAATTTTTCAGAATTGGAATCATAGGTGATTAAAATGGGCCAGCAGAGGTCCTTCCCTGTTCCCTGGGATTTGCCAGACTTCCTGCCGTTACTTACTGTTTTCTCAAAAGGCAGGTGAGGCACCCTTCCTATGTTGGAGTGCAGATGACTCGTATATCTTCCGAGGTATGTGTTGGAAGTCTCTACCCCTGAAAGCCTTCCGTCCCTAGGACATCAGTACTCTCACTGGCTTCTTGGAGGTTGACCAGAGTACTAGAGGGCTGCAGATCTTGCCCTCTCCTGTTTGTTAAAGCAGCTTTGTTGTGTTCCATTTCACATGCTATATAATCTGCTGGTCCAGTGTGTCCACATCAGACTTTGGTGAGCATAGAGCTTATGACCATCACCATGTGAAGAAACCTGTACCCTTCAGCTGCAGACCTACCTATCTAGTCTCCATCCCTCCCAGTCTGTCTCAGTCTGCATGCATTTACTGGTTCCAGACATATTACATACATTCAACCATATGAGATCTGAACTGGCTCCTTTCCCTGGTGTGACGTTCTCAAGTTTCATACCTAACACAGTGTTCCCTTCTCCACTCTTCTGTGTGGTTGAGAAATGTTCCACCTAATCATGGACTGCACTGTATCTGCTCAGCGAGGTGCTGGGGCATTTCAGCATTTTATCTCTTAGGAGTAATTGCTGCTGTGGCCGTGCGTGTACTAGTTTTGCATGGATAGGCCTTGATTTTTCTAGTATCTATCCACCTAGGAGTAGAGTTGCTATTACTTGATCAGCATGGCCACACAGTTTGGGGTTCTCACCAGCAGTATAAAGGGCTCTGTTTACTGCCTCTGTGTCAACACTTACCTGGGTGTAGACTGCTCTCTGGGTCTTGATTAGCATTTCTTGTACTTCATTGTGCCTTTTGGACAGGTCTCTGATCAGATCTAGGACTTGCAAATGTTTCCTCCTGCATTGTGAGCCTCGTTAGCTTCTCATTTATAATTGCACAGAAATTTTGCATTTTGATGATGACAGTTCATCAGTTTCTTGGCCTTTGTTTCCTTGGCAAAGGTTTTTGTACCAGTAAGATAGAGCTGCTACATCTAGGCTCTTACTGAGACACTAGTGTTTGCTGCCAAAATGTCTTAGCTCTTACTCTTCCTTGGTCCATTTCAAGTTCACTTTCTTTGCCTCGAGTTCCAGTTCATCCCTTTTCCTATGTCTTGCTGCCATACATGTGCTGTCTGTCAAGTACTCTTTTTCCCCAGACTCTGTTGGTCATTGAAACTGAAACTAGGTGGCCATTGGAATGGGAGTTCATCCAGATCTCAGTTCTGTCCCATCGATGATACATCTGGCTTTACTGTCTAGCCATCTCTTTGTAGCATAACATGGAGCTGGTAAATCACAAAGCTTTTGGTAAGCTGTGAAAGTAGGGATGGGAGCCTTTGCTTTCGTCGCTGTCCAGGAGTACACCAGAAACCTCTTTCCTGGATACACCAGAAACCTCTTTCCTGGATACACCAGAAACCTCTTTCCTGGATACACCAGAAACCTTTTTTCTGGATACACCAGAAACCTTTCTCCTGGATACACCAGAAACCTCTTTCCTGGATACACCAGAAACCTCTTTCCTGGATACACCAGAAACCTCTTTCCTGGATACACCAGAAACCTCTTTCCTGGATACACCAGAAACCTCTTTCCTGGATACACCAGAAACCTCTTTCCTGGATACACCAGAAACCTTTTTCCTGGATACACCAGAAACCTTTTTCCTGGATACACCAGAAACCTTTTTCCTGGATACACCAGAAACCTCTTTCCTGGATACACCAGAAACCTTTTTCCTGGATACACCAGAAACCTCTTTCCTGAATACCTGTGTCAGGCATGGAGGCAGCCCCAGGCAGCAGGGTGGAGAAGGCAGATAGAACTGTGGAGCTGAGGCAGTTGGAGGTTGAGGAAGAGTACTTGGGAGGAAGGAAGAATACAAAAAAGGGCTGCAGGCTCCTGGTTAGGCCTCTGGGCTCTGCAGCCACAGACACACGTGTCTAAGGCCCACACTGCTTGAGATAAGGCAGAGCCAGTCACCGAAGTGCTGCTGTTTGAGGAAGGTCCCCAGAGCCAGACAGTAGCGCCTGACACTTGAGGCCAGCGTGGTTATGAAGAATCTTTTGTGCTGGTCTTAGGGTACTGAGTACAGACTTGGAGTTCCTAGCTTAGCAGCAGGGCCAGACTATGCCTAGAGAAAGGCTTCTCTGCTATTAACCTTAAGCAGACTTGAAAGGAAGCATGAAGGTTGCAGGGAGTTGGAACTGTTTTACAGCAGTCTACCCTTTACCCCAGATCCTAAAGCATAACAACAAAATCCAAATAACAACATTAACTTTATGACATCGATATCCAATAAAAAATGACCAGTTATAGTACATGGCTGTGCTCCCAGCATTGAGGAGGGTGAGGCAGGAGGCTCATCTTGGGCTACATTATAAGACCTTCCAAAACAAAACAAAACAGAAGAGAAACATAAAACTAGTCATTCCAGTAAGCAGGGAGCTAGGACTCACAGCTAGGGTCAATCTTCACTCGGTGGTGACAGTCCCAGAAGTGTAAGCAGTAATGACAGCAGCCAGGACTGATGTTACATAGATGGTCACCTTTAAATACCTACGATACACAAGATTCTTGTGGAGTGGCCTGGGATGACAGCTTTGCCATCTGTAGTGACAGCCAGAGTGGGTTCTCAGCAAGGTGGACACTGGTCTGTGAACTTGGGAGCACAGCGGCAGGAAGTGTGGTATGGTGCAGAGCACAGCCAGGAGGCACCGAGCACCAGGCTCAGGTGGCATGAGCAGCTGAGTTCCAGACATGGATGGTGTGGTCACGCTGTGCAGGAGAGACTAAAGGCTTCACAGGCAGGCTGTTCATACATAGGCTTCACACACAGGCTTCATGCACAGGCTGTTCATGCATGGGCTTCACACACAGGCTTCATGCACAGGCTGTTCACATGCAGGCTTCATGCACAGGCTTCATGCGGCATAGAGCCCCATGGCACAAGCCTGTTGCCATGAAGTCACTGTGTACTCTGTTCAGCGGTCATCAGTCCTGTGAGTGACGTCAGTGGCTTTTTCCTCCATGCCCCTGTTCACAGTAGCTCTCCTCCTGTGTCTGTATCCCCGGAGCTCTGACAGAACCAGCTTCCTTTGATCCTTTGCCAAATCAGTTTTTCTTAGGTTTCCTTAAGATCTTCCTTCCAAAGCCTTTGTCTTTGTTGTTCAGTCACAACCTTGAAGGATTGTGTTTATCCTTAAACTAATGGTTACTAAGTTCAGTGCTAGCATCCTTAATTTGTGTTTTTCCTGGTACGTGGGGAGTAGTGACTATCCTATCTCAGGCAGTGTCATAAAATATTGGAAATTATCCGATTTAGGAAATGCCTTAACTTTTACCTGATTTTTCAAGTATGAAATGTATGCGTGTATATGGACGTGTGTCGTAGCAAGCATCAGGTGAGCATCAGGTTTGAGTTTGTTTTGCATCCAGTGTCTGTATCCTGGTGTCTTGTATTTGTCAGGATGAGACACTTTGAGCAGAGAATCTGTTAAATATTACAGTGTCAGTGCCTCTTAACCTTTTGGGGGCCACGGACTGAGAACGTGATGAGAACTGTGGAGAAGAGACAGAGAATGCACAGGCCTGGTGAGGTGCGCTCTGGGTTTTAGGAGCTTTCAAGCACCATGGGCAAGCTAGGGAGCTGTGCGGGTTTCATGAGCTACATGTGTACATGTTTCATGACTAACATGTGTACATGTTAGTCGCATATTGAAAACCCTTTCAGAAGCTGCCTATGGCTTTTACGCCTGGAATACACAGTGCCTCAAGGTTTACATTGCCAGTGTATTCAGTTGCGCTTAGGGGTTTTGTTCTCCTGTGTGAGAAAACAACATAGTTAAAGACAAAAAGTCATGCGTTTTTATCTTGAAGCCTTGAGCCTCTGCTTAAACTTTGCTCACCTCGTGTGGCCTTTATTTGTAAAAAGGTGTTCCCAAGAGGCAGACTTTACACATGTATTTCCGTTTCTTCTGTGCTGGGTGATGGTGACTTCTTAGGGGCCAGCTTACTGTGCTTAAGTCTTTCACAGTTCCCTAGTAGAATGTGGGCTGGCTTTAAGGGCCACCATTCATACATAATGAGTCCTGACCATAGAGGTCCCATGAGAGTATAATGGAGCCGCAGACCTCCTCCTGGGTGGTGTGTGACCCACCACTGGCGTGCCGCTCTCGTGTTTAGGATGCACCTTTGTACTGGCAGCTGTTAGAAAGTGTAGCACATAAATTAGACACAGTATATACAGTCAAATCACATTACTGGTTGGTGTGTACGTGTGTACATGTGTGTTAGCACTGTACTTGTTAGAACAGTGTGCTGTTGCACCAAGTTTGCCGTCTCCCCTGCCTGTGTGCTGAGTTCTGACTTGCATGCTCTGTAACATTTGCACAGTGACAGAGTCACCTAGTGATGGACCTGCTGGAATGTACCCCAGTGCTGAAGAAATGTGTGACTAGAGATGGGAAGCCTCATGTGGGAGGAAAAAAATCACAGTAGTCTTAGACAAGTGTGTATCAGTTTGCCTATCTGTCTGCTAGAGTGGTAGGTAGGCTGAGGCCATCAGATTGGCTCACAAACTTCTGTCTCTGTGCATGTCCTTGGGTGCCCTGATTTTCTCTGTCCATCTTACTGTAGTGTCCTAGCCACCTTGCTTCCTCACAGGAGGAGCATACTTCCTTCTGCTCAGGTCCTTTCCACATGCTCTCCTTTGTCTCAGCACTTCCCAGCCACTTAGCCACTTCTGGTCAGAGCTTTGATGTTTCCATTGAAATATCCTTTGGAGAACCTTTTGTTTTCTGCCTGGTTCTCTGGGTCTCCTCTGGCTGTCTGTTCCCTATGATCTGCCTTGGTTGCATAAGCCTCAACTACATTCTACAATCTTGTGGGGGTGTAGTTGCATGCTAGTGGGTGGATTTCTGTGGTTTTGTATTTTGGTTTTGGAGGCAGGGTCTCACTATGTAGCTTTGGCCAGTCTAGGACTTGATATATAGACCAGGCTGGTGGTGAACTGACGGAGATCCACCCCCTTCTTTCTCCCAGATTGCTAAGATTGAAGGCATGTGCATGCTTCTCTGTAGCTTTGTCTTGAAGTCAGAGACAGGAACAGCAGCTCGTGAGTTGGTGCTGTGTCTTCCCAACTCTGCTCTGTCGAGTCAGGTCAGTGTTGAACTCACAGAGTCCAGTATTGCCCCAAGGAGCTGACTTGTAATTAGACACCATGCATATACTATGGGTGTGCCACAGTCAGTGTGTACTTTTAACTACAGACAAGTTGGAGTAAAGCCCAGGTAACAAAACAGAAATGACTAACAGAAAATAACATCTTAAAAAATTTTAACAGCCATCTTTTCTCATACAAAATCCTACTTCAATAGAAAATTTATTGTTAATTTGGATTTGGAGAGCTTATCTTCCCATTTCTCTCATGCTAGTTTTGTCTCTTAGGTGTAAACACACGAGCTTGCAGGGACTGAGTGCTAACACTGTGTCCCCTTACGGGTGCTGTGCATTTGTGTGGAGTTCTTGGTGGGAAGGGTAAGGTCTCTTTGGGGGAAAGAGGTTAGAAGTAGGCCTTTGATTTCGCTTTTAGAAATAAGTAGGCCGGGCAGACTCTCAGTTCTCCTCTCACTTAAATTATAGTCAGGCTAGGTCTCCTCAGTCGCTGCCTTATCACTATTGGTGCACGAATTAGGGTGGCAGAAGCGTTACTAGAGGTATGAGGCCTAACGCTGGCCTGGCACTTAGCTCTGTGAGCTGTGGCCAGAGTCCATCCTTCTCTCCCATCCCTGTGGTGACCCTCTAGTCAGTGGCCCTCAAACCATAGTCTGTCTGTAGTGGAAGTGACTTTGCATGTTGGCCATAGGGAGAACAGAAACATCCTAGTGAGTTAGGCATAGGGTAGCCATGGGAGAGGCCGTGGCATTTGGATTGGACCGGGACTCCAGTTCTGGTTTAGACACTTAAAATTAAGCAGCTAGGCTATGTCATCAACCCATCCCTACGACCTAAGAATTCTTCTGAGACTTCCAGGGTCCTCGGAATGACCCAGTGAGGAGCTTCAGCTAGGGGCTTGATGGATGCCTGTCAGAAAACATTTCTGATGTGAGCGCATCATGTCTGATCACTGTGGATTGGCTGTCTGGGCAAAGGGTCTTTAAAGTGGTCCTGGAGGTTCTGCTAAAGATTAAATTCAGTTATGTGTGGCATTTGGCAGACTGCCTGGCAGATGGCCAGTGCTCACTGTTTAATGACAGCAATTACACTGTCCTAATAAAAATCATTCTTTATGTGTAACCAATTACAGAGATGATTAAAAACACAGATATAAAGTGTTTTTATTGGTCTTAACCATTGCCTTAATTCTGGGTCTTCCTGTGTCTGCCATGTGAATGTAACCATGTTTCTCAGTCTCCATCCTGTTACTACCACCTGTATAATTGTTATTGTACCCTTATCCTTATTTACTATTAGTTACTCTTTAAAGATCTTTTTCCTAAGAGAATTACCTTCACTTATAAAGGGAATGGAAGTTTTTTGTGACTGGAAGTAGAGAGCTATAATAGTAAGCAGCCCAGACACTTTGTAACTAGCTCCCTGGTGGCCTTGGTATCACGAAGGGCTGTGCACTGGTCTCTAAGATCGCCTCAGAGCTGCTGAGGAATCCAAGTTGCCTCTGCACTTAGCGCCTGGAGGAAGGGTAACCCTGGGAGAGTGGGAGAGTAGAGCTTGGCGTTTAGGTAGGAATCCAACACCCCCTCCGTGATGGTCACCCAGCTCTTTGCAGAGCATTGGCCCATGGACCAGGAGCTCTGGTAAATGCTGTAATACACATTTCCAGTCAGAACTCAAACGTCCTCATTATAATTCCTATTGGGACACACCAAAATCTGCCTTTTAACAGTACAATTGGGATTCTGGTGCATAGCTCAATTTGTGATTCATTTCAGAACATTTCCTTGCCTGTTTAGACATTTTTGTACAACTGTAATTATCAGTCAGTTTGAACTTAGATGTATTTCTAATTTTGTAATTAATTGTTCTTTTTGAGAAAGGGCTTCCCTGTATAGTCTTATAAAGTCCTGCTAGCCTTGAACTTGGAGTATGTCTCCTATACCCGGCGGCTCTCCATTGGAGGAAAGGATTTTGCCCTTCCCACCAGGCACCAGTTGTAAATAGTTTCGTGGTTCGGGCTGCCACTTTGTCCACTTCCTCTTCTCCATGTTGGTATTTTGTCTGATTTGAATGTGCACAAGTTCAAGGGTCTCAGTGTTGCTCCAGACCCTTTGAGTTCTTCTCTGCACCAGTCCTGTTGTGTCTAGAGGATAGTTTCCTTGGAGTCATCTGCTACCTCTTAAGGTCTCTGTCTTCTTTCTTTTCCTCATAGATCCTTGACTCCTGAGGGGCAAAGGTTTGGTGAAGACATCCCATTTAGGGCCAGTCCTCCGAGTCTCGCATTCTTTACAAACTGTCCAGTTGTGGGTCCTTGTGCTAATTTCCACCTACTGCAAGAAAAGGCTCCTCTGATAAAGGCTGAGCGAGGGGCTAGCAATATCATTTTATTGCTGTGCTCCTTTAGCATGCTAACCGTAGTAAGATTTCTTCTGTGGCCCATGTCATCCAGGGTCAGGCTCGTGGCCGCTCCAGCAGTGGCAGACAAGTGTTCCATCTTGTGAAGTGGTCTTATAGCCAACCAGAGAGAGGTCTGTTACTCCGTAACACACCCTGCTGCTGCTGTACCAGCACATTTGCAGGCAGGTCACTCCTGGAGTTTGCAGACTGTGAGGGTTTGAGGCTGGGTGGTAGTGATGATTTGATGATTACTTTTGTCCTCTGGTAGCACCGTGGGTGCTAGCTAAGAGGGGTGAACATTCTAGTTGAACAATAGCTAAATTTTTCTGTCTGATGACTAAGTGGTGTCTTCAGCAATCAAGGCCTTACCACAGGTTGTGGAGAGTTAACTGGTAACCTTGGCCATAGCCTATGATTTTTTTTGGGGGGGAGGGGGTGTAGGGTGTTGGGGGGTGTTGTCTTTGGGATCCCTTTGGCTGGTCACGCAAGAAGTTGTAACTCATTCCTGGTGCTGGAGGTTTTACTTGGTGGCGTGTGATATCTAGTTCAGGCTTTGTCTCCCCATTTTATGGTGATTCTGTCTTAGTGCCACACATACACATGTGTGCATGCATATACATATATATATATAATATGTATATATACATGTACACACACATGTATATATACACACATGTGCATACACACAAATAATTTCAGAAAGCTTCTTTAGTAATAGGTTTCTATAATGGCATTTCAAAGGCCTTTAGTGTTAGTGGTCCCTCCTGATATTCCCTCCTTTATCCTGCTTTCCAATCCCCTCCCCTGCAAACTGATATTTACAAATGGATGAAAAATTCTTTAAGAAAGGAAGAAACGAAAAAAGAAAGGACCATCCTCTCCAGTTTCTCCTTTAGCAGGGACCTGTTTTGCTCTTATGTCACACAGGGCAGGCAAATGACAGGTAGAGGAGAGGACTTCACACAGGTGAGCTACTGTGGTTGCTAGCGAACCAGGTGCCACTTAATTTTGAAGGACACGCTACACAGCTTTGAATGGGCCTTTGCCGAGCCCCAGATGTTTCTGAACTCACCCAGTTGTACCTCACTCAGGCTCCATTTCAGCTCATATCGTGTACCACAGCCGAACTCTTTAGTCCCACGGTCTTTGAAGCTGTCTTGTTTTCTTTCTACACAGTTTTCATTTAAAGACTACAAATCCCTTGGACTGAGTTCAAGACATACTTTACTAGGCTCTAGTGTAAAGTGAATGGCACTTAACAGGGTTTTATATTAGAAGAAGACTTGGTTTATGTGGCTGTCAGACGTTAGTGTCAGAGAAACACCTCACATTTGTAGGTTTTTAAGCACAAATAAAGCATACGTTTCAGGACGACTCCCGTGGGCCTGTCTACTCTCCAATCCCAAATGCTCGGTGTCCATGGAAACACTTGCACCAGTCAGACGGCCGCATTAGCTCATCTCACGTGCGCTGCTGCAGAGCGGCCTGGCATGCTTGTGGTTGCTTAACTGAAGTGAGGCAAGCGCTATTGAACTTAGCACTAGTACTTTTCCTAGATTTTTTTGTGTACACATGTTTTAAAGACAAGAAGCCTGCTTGATAACTTTCGTCTGTTAAGTATCACTTCCAAGCAAAGGCTCCTAAAATGAGTTGTTTCTCTTTGGCTGCTTTAAATTCAGTAATGACTTCCAGCGATTGGTTTATGATACACATAATTAATTATGCCTAATAAAACAGTTTTCTTCATAGTTCTTCCCCTAGTGTAGTTCTTGAAGTTTGTTGGATCTGTTTGAAAATTTCAGCTCTCATTTGTTTGTGGATTTTCCTGTGCTTTAGACTCTCGCAGATTGCTGAGCCTCTAGCCCTCCATCCATCACTCTTATTCAGATCGGATGGTTTCTACTGCTGTGTATAATGTCTGTTCTCCTATCATCTACCTGTCTAGTCTGCCCTGTCTAGTCTGCCCTGTCTAGTCTCCCCTGTCTAGTCTCCCCTGTCTAGTCTGTCCTGTCTAGTCTGTCCTGTCTAGTCTCCCCTGTCTAGTCTCCCCTGTCTAGTCTGCCCTGTCTAGTCTGTCCTGTCTAGTCTCCCCTGTCTAGTCTCCCCTGTCTAGTCTCCCCTGTCTAGTCTGCCCTGTCTAGTCTCCCCTGTCTAGTCTCCCCTGTCTAGTCTGCCCTGTCTAGTCTCCCCTGTCTAGTCTCCCCTGTCTAGTCTCCCCTGTCTAGTCTGCCCTGTCTAGTCTCCCCTGTCTAGTCTCCCCTGTCTAGTCTGCCCTGTCTAGTCTCCCCTGTCTAGTCTCCCCTGTCTAGTCTCCCCTGTCTAGTCTGCCCTGTCTAGTCTCCCCTGTCTAGTCTGCCCTGTCTAGTTGGCCATATCTGGTCTGTTATTTCCAAAGTGTTTTGGGCTCAGGTTTAGTCTCATCTTTGCTCTGTGTCATTCACTTCTGGTCTGTCCTCGTTGGTTTTTTCCTTTGTGTCATTGTCCATTTTATGAACTTTGATAGGGTGGCAGAAGCCATGGATTTTATTTATTGTGTTAGACTTTTCTACTCCTTTAAATATTTGACGATGTTCTGACGTAGTTACGTTGCAGAGTTACCTGGATGGAGTGTAAACTGACACCATTTCTGATCAGAGTGAGCACTGCCTCCACCAAGTTAAGCAAATTTTAAGAAAATACAGTGGTGTGGCTTCACCACATTGGCGTACAGGGTCCAGCCTCGTGTTAATTTTGTGTGTGAGCAGCGGCAAGCAGTCACTCGTACCACAGAAGGCGTGCTCTGAAGAGATTTTGTTTCTTATTTCAGTACATTTTTCTCTTCATCCTGTCATTCCTACTGTCTGGATTTGATACATTATTAATTGATCATAATGTTTGTGCTGCGATTCTCTGGTGACATTCATCCCAGTGTGTGGAAAAAAGCATTGTGGAAAAGCGCTTGGTGACATTGTTGAAGTAACAGCGGTAAAAAGCAGTCTCTTAGAGCTCAGTGAATGTGTATCAGCAGGTAACCAGGTAGAGACAGCCCGGTGATGCTGTCACACATGAGGAAGGGTTTAAGAGGTGTTGAGATGACTTCCGGCCCTGGACCCTGCTGTGGAGTGCTCTTGTAGTGTGCAGATGTGCACCTAGAACTCATGTCTCACCACAAGTGAATGAGTGCAGTGAAGCCTGAGGCCTGCAGTCCTCATGTAGTGACGCTCAGTATCACCTGACACATTAGTGTTCATCTCATAGAGCATTATCTTTATTTTATAAAGACACAAGAGTGAGGTTTTAAATAGTCCATCCAAGTCCCACACAGCTATGTAGCAGCACAACCAGCATTTAAATGTAAGTTCATCCGTAGGTCCACAAACTATTCTAGAACTATTTAAAAATATCTTTACTACTCTTTCAGGAGAGCATACTCATTTTCTCCCCTATCTCCCACATCCAACTCCCCATTTTATTCTCACCCAACTTTGTGGGTCGTTTCTTAAAACCCGCCAAGTACCATTAGTGCTGCCCATACATTTTTAGGTGTGGGTCTGTCGGAGTCTGTTAGACCTACCAGGGTCGCATCCTTACCACCAGATTTCAGTTACCAAAAACGCCTCAGCTGGGGTGGGACTTGCCCACCTCATGTCTCCCTTCTGGGATTTTCTCTGGTCCAGGTCTTGCCACAACTGCTGTGAGTGTGTATGTAGGACTGTCCTGTTAGTCCAGAAAACAGTTTTAGTCACCTAGCACAGCACCTCTGGCCCTTCCTTTCTCTCTGCTCCCTCTTGCAGTAAGATCCTGAGCCATGGGAAGAGGAAGGGTGTATACAGATGTCCCACTTAGGGTCCAGCACTCCACAGTCACTTAGGCTGTGCACCTCAGCCAGCCATGGGTCTCAGCGTTAATCACAATCTCCTGCAAAAAGGAGCCTCTCTGTAAGATCATGAACAGGTGGGCAAAGAGAAATCATAGGAGTTGGTTTAATATGTCCTGTTAGCAGAAGAACTGTAGTAGACTCTTCCTAGGGCTTATGGTATGTCTAGCCACCGGCATTGGCCTCAGTAACTGTACCAGGTATGTGTTCCATCTTGTGGGGCAGGCCTTAAATTCACCAGGAAGTGGTGGGTCGCTCCTTGCCATTTGTATCAGGATTGTACCAGTGGGCATATCTTGCCAGATTGAATACGATGATTGCTTTTCTCCAGTAGCATGGATCTAGTACTGTGAGGACCTAACCAGTAGGGATGAAGCTTCTAGGTTAATTCCGGCTGGACAAGAGTCTGTGTTCTATGACTCAGGTGTGTGATGACCTCAGCAATAGGGTCTTACCATCAAGCTTGGAAAGGTAACCAAGGGTAGTGTCAACCATCTGTAATGTTGGGGGAGGGTGGTCTGTGGGACCTCACTGGCCAACAGCCCCAGTAGAAGAAACCCATATCTGACATTGAGTTCCTCAATACAGAGTGATTTCACTCAAGTTCTTCCCCCTCCCCCGCCTTTCCCCTACCCCCCGGAACTGAGGACCGAACCCAGGGCCTTGCGCTTGCTAGTCAAGCGCTCTACCACTGAGCTAAATCCCCAACCCCACTCAAGTTCTTTTTATGTTATAAACAAACGCTTATATTTTAGGAAGCTTCTGGAGTAATAGTTTTCGTTTGACTGTTCAGAAGGTCTTTAGTGTTAATTATCCCTCCTGGTATCCCTCCTCTGCCCTGCCCTCCCCCTACCCACCCACTTAACCCCCTTCTGTTGTTCCCCTTCCTCCTCATGTCACTGTGGTCCATCTCCCTTCTTTGATCGCATCCCCTCTCTGTGGTTGCTTACTAGTTCCTGAGCTCTGTGGGTATTTCAGTTGACACACACTTAAATACTCAAAGCTAACCTCCAGGAATGGGAGAAAACATGTTTTCTTTATGGTCTGGATTACCTCACTCAGTGATGTTTTTGTAGTTGGGGTTTAACCCAGAGCCCTGTGCATACTAGGCAGTCTCTGGACCATCAAGCTGCAGTGCCATCCCAGAACCATTGCTATTGACACTGAAACGGGAAAAGAAATAAATTACCTTGGGATGTGTAGCCATGACCTTTAGCCATTCGAATCAGCTTACAGTGAATACAGAAGTAGACATAAAAACTTCAAGTTAATAAGTTGTGCTACTTGTTGTATTACTTTATGAGACTTAGGTGATAAATATAGTTAGCCTTAAAAACATTTCTAAATTACATTGTAGTTCAGGGCGTTATTATGTATACAGGTTTGGGAGTATGTAGGTATCTTCATGAAAGACCTAGAGTGGTCTGGTAAAAAGTACAGTGGCTTAAAAATCTGTTTTAATTTGCTGATGGAATTTATTTTTTTTATCATTTAAAAAGTTTTTATTAGGACTGGAGAGATGGTTCAGTGGCTAAGAGCACCGACTGCTCTTCCAGAGGTCCTAAGTTCAATTCCCAGCAACCACATGTTGGCTCACAACCATCTGTAATGGGATCTGATGCCCTCTTCTGGTGTGTCTAAGACAGCTACATTGCACTTATATATACTAAATAAATCTTTTTAAAAGAGTTTTTATGAATTACTCACAATGGGCTTTATGATATTTTCATACACATAATCTATTTGGGTCACGTTAACATCCCCTTCCCTCTTTTTTTCTAGTCTCTCCTGTGCTTGTGTGTGTGTGTCCTAATGGGTTTCATTAGGATTACTTATGGGATCGTGGGCACCTTACCAATGGCTGCACCACTGAAGAAAATACCTCTTTCTGCTCTGACTACCATCAGTTATACAAAGCCTGAGGGAATGACGGGCCTCATGAGCCCTCCCCCTTCTGTGACAGCTCGTGTATGTGCTAATGCTGGTGTCTCAGGGTCAGTCACGTGATCTAGTCTCACAAGTCAACCCAGAGATTCGAATATCGGACATAAGGCTCCTTCTGCTAACATGAGACTGGGCTCACTCTGTAGCACAGGCTCGGCTTCTGCCTCAGCCTCCAACATGTGAGCAGTACAGGTATGCACCCCCACATCTGTGTCAGCGGCTAGTTTTAACTGAGCACTTACTGTGTACCAACTGCATTGTCTGCTACATTAAACCTTCCTTCTGAGTGCTTATGGTTTATTTCCTTCCAAGTTAGATATAAAAATGTCATGAAACACTGATTTGGTTAGTTTAACAAAAACCATGCAAGGAACACAGACCCAAGAAATGCTCACCAGTGAGAGCCCTGCTGTGCCTGTCCACACCACAGACACCATATTTCTCTCATCATAGGCACTCTGCTCTTGCAGGAATGTGACTAGGGATTTCTGTCTATTACAAATGATGTGACTGACATCTGCTACATGTGTGTAGTGTATGTGACTGGGACTTAAGTTGCTCATGTGTAGTAGGCTTTGCATGTCTTCAGTGTCCATAGACAACGACAAACCAGCCTCGAGCTGCACTGTGCATGGTCCTAATGTTCAGTGGGTTACAGGGGTCCTTCCTCCTCATCTTCACATGATGATACATGTTGACTTTCAGCAATGTGGTGGTTATTATTTTTTGTTGTTGTTAGTACTAAAGCTGGGCACCACATCGTGAGCCTTAGACTTTGTTTCTGTAGTGCGGGAGCCGACGCTGAGCTATCTCCCTCAGCCCAGTATTTTCTCTAAAGTGCTTGCACAGGCATTTGACCAGTGTGTGACGTTTCCTGCTCTGGCTCAGTTTTTCACTCTCACGCCTTAGCTGAAAGTCTGTATCTTAAAGTAAAGCCATGTTCAGTTGATGATGACTGCTTCTCTTAAGCTGTTCTACTGTGAGATAGCGGGGGTTTTCTCCAGATTCCGTTTAAAAGCCTTCCGTTTTCACGTTCAACACTCAGATCTTAATGCCTCCTGGGTCAGTTTCCATAGGGCAGCGTTCAGTTCCATTTTCTTTTCTTCCTCCAAGAGCTACCATTTGTTCCAGTTAGGTGTATTCTGTAGTCCACTGAATTCTCGCCGTAGCTCAGGTTACTGTTTTACCCCTTGTTTCTTGAGTTTCTTGGTTAGTATGATCAGGAGTCATTTCCTAGAATCCTCTCCAGTGAGTTTAGGTGAGCGTGCACTACATTCTCCTCTCTTTCCGCTCTGTGCTTATCCATCCCCACTGCATTTACTGTGCACTTCAGCACAGGGGAGGCAGCCAGAGCAGCATGGGTGGAGCACAGATGGAAAACTGACAGGAATCCCACAGAAATGACAGAATAAAAGTTGTACATGCTGCAGTTGGGAGAACATCCTTCAGTGCAGAAAAGCCCAGAAAGGGCTTTTCCAAAACAGTGCTGTTTGTGAATCTGGAGAAGGCCATGGCCCCGGCAAGTCCCAGGCGAGGCGTACTGTGTTGGTGAGTGTTGTGTGGTACAGCAAGAACATAGTAAACCTTTCCTGTTGCAGCCATGCTGGCAGCCAGAGGCAGATGGATAATACCTTGACCCCAAGGGCCCTGGGAGGAGAGGACCTGTCCACAGCCTGGGTATTCCATCCTTGGAGGTAGTAAAAGGAAAAGAAGGCGTGTCACAAGTCACTGCAGGGCAGCATCCAAGCGGGTCACTCGCTGATAGAATTAAAAAATAAATTTTATTGCTGGAAATGTGTGCAGTTATTTTTAATTATTTTATTTTATGTGTAGGTGTTGTCTCCATGTATGTATGTGCACCATGTGAGTGCCTGGTGTCTAGGAAGGTCAGAAGAACTCAACAGGTCCCCTGGAACTAGAGCTAGGGATGGCTGTACGCCACCATGTGGTTCTAGGAACTGAACCGCAGTTCTCTGCTCAAATAAGTACTCCTAACTGCTGAGCCATCTCTTTAGCCCACCAATCCCTTTGATTTGAGACAGGGTCTTTATATGTGAAACTCAGGCTGGCCTTGAACCCAGAAATCTGCCTGTCTCTCTCTGCATCCCAGAGCTGGGATTCAAGATGTCAACCACCACGCCTGGCAAACCTGTGTAATTCTATAGAACTTCTGGGGCATGTATGTGCAGCTACTGGCACATGAGGGTGTTTGTAGAGACCAGAGTCAGCATGGTATCTTCCTTGTTGGTTTTTACTGTAGATAGACCCGGGGCTCACCATTTCTGGAAGACTGCCTGGCCAGTGATTCCCCTGTAAGTCCCCTGCTGCTTTCATGCTGGGACTGCAGGAGTATGCACCAAGCCAGACTTTTTACTCAGGTGCTGGGGCTCTGAACTCAGGTCCTCATGCAACAAGCACTTTACCTACTGATCCTCTCTTCAACCCCATATTCTTATTTTTCAGAAGATAGCTTCTGTTCTGATTTTTCTAGTTTAATAATGACAATCTCACACATGAGTACCCTCCCCCATTTCCTCGTGATTCTGGATTAGCATTGGTTTTATATTGTGACATAAGTAAGAATCTGTACCACATACAGTTTCGGGTTCCATAAAGCTTAGTTTATAAACTATCCTAATGAGGTGGGCTGTGGTGATCTACACATAGGAAAGCTTTAGTGGTTGTAACTCCCGTTTTTTACTTCGGATTAGATTTGCTCTCATGTTATGGGACTGAGGTTTATTTGCAGGAGAGGAACTTCGTAAAGGATTGATAATTTGAGAATTGGCTGGCTAGAGCATGATGGCAGTGTCTTCAGAAAACAAGCCACAGAAGCATTGCATCTTTCAGGGGCAAGAAGCTTACAGCTTTAAAAAAAAACCTATATCTTTATTCTTTGAGAATTCATACAACCTTTTTGACATGTTAAAACATGTATAACACAATTTGCTGTCATAACCCTCTTTAGGTGGCTCAGTGGGGGGGGGGTTAGGTGGATATGCGGTGTTTTTCTGGACGCCACACTGTGCCAGCACCGTGTGGGCCATGGGAAATGCTGTCTGCTGCTGGTCGGCCTGTGCCCTTCAGGAAGAGCTGGGTTAGGCCCTGGAATCCTGGGCAGGCAGGACTGTGCTTGCCCCCTCATTAATATGCTTGCCAAAGCTGGTGCACAGGCCTGTTTTTAGCTCTGTCTGATTTGTAACTTCTAGTCTTTTGCTGTTTCCTCTCTGAATTTGTAGTTTTTAGTTTGAAGCTCACATTTGAAAAGAGCTCCAGAGGCATCAGACACAGCACGCAGGCTGTGCCTCGCTGCCCCTGACAGCTCACAGTTCAATGTGGCCACAAGCCCTGTCACCACTTCTTGAAGGAAGGACCACATGCTGAGGAGACAGGCAGAAAGAAAGCTGTGAATGTAGTTCCTGTGTTACCAACCAGCGCTCTCTGTGTTTCTTATCTTTCGTAGGCAGGAGCACATGTTGGGAGAGTCAGCTCGAAAGAGTCTGGAATCTGATCCAGAGGACTTCTCTGATGAAACGAATACAGAGAATCTCTACGGCACCTCACCCCCAAGCACACCTCGACAGATGAAACGCCTGTCAGCCAAGCACCAGAGGAACAGTGCGGGGAGGCCGGCCAGCCGAGCGAACTTGAAAGGTGAGCCTGTCACTTAAAAGGTCCCGGGAAGGGCGTGGCAGATGTGGAGCATCCCCTTTATCTGACTTTAGTGACGGACAAGCCCTTGGCAGCATTAGCGACCCCTCTGTTTTAAACTGCATCTCAGTGCTGCCGTTAGGCTTGTTATTTTGACTTAACACCACAAGCTATGCTGCTGGTAGGTGATTATCCAGTGCAGGAGGCTTTGTCCTGAATTGTGCTTGAAGTCTTTTGAGGCTATGGTAGAGGCTACAAGCCCAAGTGGCTAGATGGGTGGCCTGCAATTACGCTTTTTATCTCTCGCCGAGCTTTCTGCGTTCTTTTCTCCAGCAGTGGTATATTGGGCATCTGGGAGGAGACAGCCAGGCCGTGGTTTCCTGAATTCGGGAACCAGCTGAAGGCTCAGTCTTCTGCCAGTGACTCAGTGTGTAGGCCTGCTTGCTAAGCAGCTGCCAGATGGGAGGGGACCTAAATGGTACCCCAAACCCAGGAGCCATGAAGGGAACCTAGAAGGTACTCATAGCTGAGAGCCATGGAGGGAACATAGATGGTTCCCAGATCTGGGATCCAAGGAAACAGCCTTTCCTTTCCTCTTTGTGTCTCATCTCAGAGCCCAGCTATGTCCCGTCTGTCCCTTGATGCAGACAGCATGGCTCTTCATGCTTCTTCCTTCCTCCCAGCTCCTCCTAACTCTCTTTCCTAAGGTGGGTGAATGGCTCATTGCACCTTGACATGGCATAACCCTCCAGTCACAGAAATCTTGGGGTTTAGAGTTTTCTGTTAAATTCAGGAAGAACAGAACAGGAAAATTGTCTCTTTTCCTTCTCAGCTGCTTTGAATTATTTTATTTCATGAAACTGTAAAGTTTCAGGGATGGGGTCTCCGTCGTCTACATGTCTTCTGTTTTCAAACGAAGCAGCTAATCCTCTTGGGCCTTTGGATTCCCAGCTGTCTGATGCTGGCCCGGGAACGTGGGGATCCTGAGTCATTTCTCCTCCTTACTGCAGAGGATTGCATATGGGCTGAGAAGCTTAGAAACACAAACAGAAAGCCACTGAGACTACAGAAAACCGAGCTGCTTGAGCGCATAGCCTGCTGTGTCTGCTCGTGCGCCTTGCCCTGTGTTTACTGTTGACAACTGTCTTCTGTGCTTACTGTTTTATGAGCTGCTTGTGCCTCAGCGTGACTTACGCTCTGCCTTCTGTCTGCAGTGCCGTCTGCAGTTTGCCTCTTCAGAGTGCCTAAGCTCTGGGTTTCTGTGTCAGACGTTCTTGTGGGAGTGTTAGAAAGCAGCTCTGCTCCGCACATGCCAAGAACAGATGTAGCGAGGGACCCATCTGAGCGAGTGCACCATCCTCCCACTGTGGCATTTGCAGAGTGATGGCATGGTAACCCCTCAGACCTCATTCGCCCTCAGAACTTAGCTGTGCCGTGTGCTGCACGAGCATCTACCAGGTGCCGGCTGGCATAGTCTCCAGTCTGGCTGATGGGCATTCTGTGTGCAACCACGGAGTGTCATTCTTTATCTTACAGTGTGGCGAGGGTTATGTGATAACTGTCATTATTATTGCTTCAAACTAAAAAAAAAAAAAAAAAAAAATTCCCCTGAATACTTATTTCCCTTTTGTCTTAAATCTTAAGGTAAAATTAAATTCTTCCATCGACTATATCTTCTTTTTAATTGGCTGTTTGTGGTAGCACGTTGCCTGCGTCCTCCTTCCTTCCCACCCACGTCTCCTCAGTATTGCTGCTGCGTTTGTTGTGCTGTTTAGTCTCCTTTCTCCCTGATTCATCGTTTCTTCTTTCCCCACTCCTGCTCTGCCCTGTTTCTCCTTCAGTCTTTCCACTGAGTCAGAATTTGAGTGACTGCACAGGCATGTCCTGTTTTAGAGGGTGAATGAGACACAGTCCTGTCTTCTGCAGGGCGTCTACAACTCAGGCAGCGCACGAGTGTGGGCTGGTGTGGTCGGGCGCATGGAGGTCACCCAGGGTACACACAGGACGGGTATTGAGAAGCCCTGGTGGAAGACTTCTGGAACAAGTGACATTTGTGCTGTGACTTAAAGGCTGAGTCAGGGACACCACGATTTCAGACTAGCGTATGATTCATAGTAATCTCTTGGTCCTCTGTATTTTGAAGCGCTTCTTAGAATTGATCAGATTGGTCAGATTTATTTTCAGAGCTTCCCAAGGAGCTGTGAACTGGTGCCTTGCTCCTCCTTACAGTGGGTCTGTGAGTCACACCGTTAACTTTAGGCTGCAGTCAAAGTTGGACAGAGAAGTCACTGATGAGGTCCCATTATTCTGCTTACCTATTGCCCTTTATAAACCACCCTGAAACCCTGCATGACAGCATAGCTACTCATCGCTCACGATCCAGTCACTCACATATGCAGGCAGAGTGGAAGGTCATCTGCCGATGAGTCTGGACCCTTAGCTGGAGCAGTTCCAGTAGCTGGAATATGGCTTAGTTTGGCTAAGGCACTGACTCTGAGCCCTTAGCCCCTCTCCATGTGGTACCCGCCATGCGTCAGGTGTCCCAGGTGGCTCCTTTGCGTTTGTCTGAATTTGAGCTGAGATGGCGAGACCAGCTGAGGTTCAGCAGGCACTGCTTTCTCTCTAAGTGGTCATTTGCATGACCCAGATTGGTGCACAGTGCCCTGGTCCCTGAGTAGCTGAGCCTCCCACAAGGCACCCAGCTTCTATCATGAGTTTTGAGAGTCTCCTGTGTAAACTCTTGAGACTCTGCCATGGAAGTCCTACAGCACTCTTCTGTGTGCCTTCACTAGACAGTGCCATCCACACGCACTATGGGAGGGACTGCGCAGGGCACTGGCACCCAGAAGTTTGGCTAGCCCTGCATGCCTTGCTGTAATGCTCTGGGGGAACTGGCAAGCCATCGTGCTGTCTCTCGTTTTCTCTGGACTCCCTTCCTCATAAGTGCCAGAAACATGGAGGGATGTGTAAAGCCCCAAGTCACTGAGAGCAGAGTTCACGTGGGGCTGCATCACCACTTGGACTGGTCCTCTGTTTTCGGCAGTGGAAGCCCTTGTTATGGATGTGAATTTTGAAGTGTGATCTCAAGCTTAGAGTGAGGCAGCTTATGCTAGGTTTGTTTTTCAGGGATTCTCAGCTCAGATCCTGAAGATCTGTAGTGCTCTCTGGTACACACGAGGGATTAGAAGGTTGGCTCTTATTGAAATTATTTGGTGGAAGTGCTGAGTTCTACCATTTTCCCACCAGTAACTAACTGTTGGAATGGTAAACTCAAACAGGAGACGCCGGAAGTGAAGCACTGGCCCTAAGATGAGCTGTGCATCCTAGTGGGCTCAGCACTCTAAAGCTGTACCGTACTGTCACAGGGCTTGTAAACTCGAAGTATGGGGGAAGACCGCTGTTGCTACTGCACAGTAGGGAGACTGCCATTCTGCAGCAGCCATTTGAACTCAGGCTTTTTCAGGATAACTGTAACCTTTCCTAATGGGCTTTTCTCCCTATTTTCAAATAAGCACTCATGCTGTGAGAAGCATCTCTCTGTGTCTTTGCACACATGTGGAGTTATTTTTGGAGACCAGCTACTCAGTGGTGAATCTGCTGTGTTGGGAAGTTTGTATATTTAAGTGGCAGATAGTGTCCTGCTGTTCCTCAGGAGGAATATTCCTGCTTTTACTCTCAACAGTGTGTACACACCTTGCTTGCTTGTGTTGTCTGTATTATTAGTGTTTTACGTTTCTGCTAGCTTGCTTTGGCTGCTTAAATTTGCTTGTTTATAATAGAATAATAGAAGGGGGATTGACTATTGCAGTTAAATACATAAAGGCGTGTGAAATTTATTAGAAAAAGGAGGTGAATATCGATACCATGTGTAGATGCAATATGTATCTAAACACACGTGTGTTTGCATACCAGCAGCTTGAAGCACAGCATTTAAGGAAATGCAGCTTTGAGCAAAATGCAAGGAATAGATGAGAGGCCAACTCACCTAAGCTGTTCCTTGTGTCATTGTCATAGTGACTGAAGCCATAAAGAATGGGTGAACATTTCATTACTAATTGTGAACATCTGTAATTCCATCAGAGTCTCAGATGCAGCCATCACCCAGAAGAGGTTGAGAAGCACTGGCCTGGGCTGGGGACACGGTCAGTGGTTAGGAGCGCTTGCTGCTCTTGCAGAACGAGAGTTTGGTTCCCAGCACCCGCATCAGACAGCTCATAGCTGCAGTTCACAGCAGTTCTAGATCTCATATCTTCTCTGGAGTCTTCAGGCTCCTGCATGCATGTGGCATACACATGCATAACATATAAGTAAAAGAATAATGAATCTCTTTAAAGGCTAATTAACAACCCAGAATTTGTCACATGCCAACAAGATTCTCTTTTCAATATGGCTCACCCTGAGATGTGTCACACTGCATGCCTGAAGGTGTCTGATGAGTATCAAGCTCAAATTCATTACAGCAGCTACAGTCTCTGTCCTTGAACAAAGCAGTCCCAACTTCAGCCATAGATGTGTTTTGAAACACTGACTTATAAAGTCCGTAGCAAGGGTGCTTGTGTGACTCTGACTGTCATTGCCTAATCTGTTTGAAATTCCTATTTAGCTTAAACTCTAAAATGAGTTCTTCCTCCCTTCTGTTATGTTATAAAGGAAACAAATTTAAAGATGAATTTTTGACAGTCAAAAAATTTGACCATCTTTTTCTTAAACCAACCCTAAAAGGAAACATTTGGCTGATCATTGTTCGAACCCTATTAAAACTTTAACTGCTGAAGCATGATCAAGATTCACCACTGCCCAGAGTGCGGCTGCTCATTTATTTATATATTCATTTGAGGTGGAGTCTCATGCAGCCCTGGCTGGATCGGAACTCACTAAGTAGACCAAGCTGGCCTTGAACTCACGGAACTCTGCCTACCTCTGCCTCCTGGGTGCTAGAATTAAAGGTGTGCATCACCCTGTCAGCTCTGAAATACTCCTTTCCAGAGCTGCTCTCTGTGTTGGATTTCTTGTTGATTTCAGAGGATTTAGTATCAACAGAAAACAGAGCAAACAACCTGTTGGTTAGCAGTGGGCTCTGGGCGGATTAAAAGGTTATCAGTGATGTCAGTGGGGAAAGACAGACAAACTAGCCAGCCAGAGCTTGGGTGGCTTCTGTATCAAAGCCCTGGTGTTCCCTAGGTCTCCTGTAGTTGCGAGGTTCCTCCTTTGGGGAGGCCTGTCTGGCACATCTGTTTACTCAAACTTGCAAATCCTTACATCTGAGAGCACAGCAATGTAGACTGAGCGACTAGCCCCACCCCCAGCCTGGCCACTAGTGACATAACTGGCATTTACATGTGGCTAGACTGGTGCTTAGGTCTATTTTCTGTTTGAATTCCATTGTAATATGTGAATACACACACACACACACACACACACACACACACACACACACACACACACACACACCCCTATTAAATGCCAACTTGTCTCTTGTCTTGGGGAAAAGGTAAATGTTTGTCTCATCTTGCCTCTTTCCCTATTCACGTTCCGTCACACTCTGTAAATCCAAGTGTTAAACCACTGCTTGGTGTAAAGACACATTTCAAACAGTTGTGTAAAACACACACTTGTACTAAATGGTAAGCTCAGCTGGATTTGCGTGTACACAGTGTGACCTACAAGCATTTTAGTGTTCAGGAGAAAGATAGGATCATGCCCTAAGCCCAAGTAATTATCTCCTTGAAATAAGTTTCTCTCATGTTTTGCCTCTTGGTAGATACAATATACATCAGGACATAATGTTTGTATTGTAGAAGATCATGAACAATTAAAAGATCTACTTTTCAAATTGTTCTGTGACTGCTACCAATAATGCATGCCACATTAGCTTTTATAAAGTGTGTGTGTGTGTGTGTGTGTGAGAGAGAGAGAGAAAGAGAGAGAGAGAGACAGAGAGACAGACAAACAGGTAGACAGAGCACATACGGATGCCTTTGTGTGGGTATAGGCCAGAGGTCAAGGTCGAGCATCCTGAGTCACTTTCCACCTTCTGCTTTGAGGCATTGAGCCTGGAGTGCACAGACTTAGCGAGGCTAAGGGCTAAGGGAGCCCTGGAGATCCCCAGCTCCCACTCTGAACTGGGTAACAGATGCCAGCTGCCGTGACCCAGCATTTTACACGGATGCTTGGGACCCGAACTCAGGACCTCAAGCTTACCCAGCAAACATTTTGCCAGTTCCATCTTCCCAGCAGAGCTGTCTCCCCAGCTCACGTTCTTTCTTTATAAACTTAAGCCCTGGTTTTGTTTCATAATCTTTGTTTTCTCTGATCTGAAACTGCTTATCAGGATGCACACACCAGCTGATACAAGACTCTCCCTGACTCTCAGCGCCTCTTCTCAGTGCTGGAACCCACAACCTCCTCACTGCTGGGATGGCTGGCTTCCTCTCCTGACCCATCAACCTCATTTTATTTCCTGAGAGCTAGCCCCAGAGTTGTGTCAAAGGCATCTGAGATCAGTGCTCTAGTCACCCAGTGAAAACACACACACACACACACACACACACACACACACGCACAAGGTCTGTCTCCAGTACTACACATTGTGCACTTAACTGCGTTCTCTGTCTTGTGGTAACAAAGTAGTGTATGAACTGATAGCCTGAAAAATAAAATTTCATGGAGGAAATCTTGGAACTACCTGTCCTTTCTGCTTTGGAAGCACCACTGTGGAACCAACAGAAATGAATGGCATCTGTGTGCTTGCTTAATGAGGAACGTGGTGGAAGCAAACCAGGAGGCGAGGCTGGTTTAAGGCAGTGTAGACAATGCTAACCAGGAGTTGAGGCTGATTTCAGTCAGTCAGTGCTCGAATGAGAGTTGGAAAGCACCTGCAACTGGAAAGAGCAAGGTTAAGAAGACATTCATTTGGACGAGCTGCATAACAAACTTTAATGTGGATAAAATAAATAGTATAAGTAACATTTTCATCAATCTTAAGATGTTGCTAATTTAAAAAGCAGTAGAGGCTGGAGAGATGGCTCAGCAGTTAGGAGCACTGGCTGCTCTTACAGAGGACCTGCATTCTGTTCCAGCAAACATGTGCTTGTTCATAATCATCTTTCATTCCATTCCGGGGAATCCAAAGCTTTCTGGCCTCACTGGGCACCGGACACACATGTGCACAGGCCTGCGGGAAGAACACCCATACGCACAATAAGTAGATAATGGAGTAGTTTATGCTAATCGTAGTAACCTTTGTAGACAGATTACCAGCAAGATGGCTCAACCCTACCACCCACCAGCCTAAAGAGAGGCCCTTGAGTGACTCTCCCTGGATACAAATCTCATTTATTAAGTTATTAAGATAATTATTAATCTCATTTATTAACTCCAAGGCTGTTACATGATTCAGAATGTAAGGCATTTGAGCAGTGTCTTGTATAGACCTGAGCTTCGTGAGACCTACGTGGTGGAAGGAAAGAACCTACCCCTAAGTTTCCCTCAGACTTTGGCACACAGACTTCAGCACACAGACTTATGCTCTTGTATTATAGAGTATAAAAGTACCATCTCTTACCCTTACACATGACGAAACCTATCAGTGGACTGTGTATTAGTGAATGCGTGCCTCAGCCCTCAGTGCCACTGTTGATTACCTAACCTGATTCCAGAGATATCCAATCGGATTCTTTGTCCTAGACTCTGAAACAAGGTGTAGGATTGGGATGCGTCACAGGTCAGCGATGAGCTTGAGATGGCCGTAGGAAGGAAGAATTGAAGGCAGGCATTGATTTTAAAGGACTCCTGTGCTGCTAGGGCAGACCAGTGGGTCACAATTGATTGGCCTGTGTGTCTTCAGTTCTGTTCACCTTCCGTTTCAAATGCCAATGCTCATTCGTTTGTGACGGAGGAAGAGACGAAATCTGGTTTTGCTCATCACTGCTCTGCTTTGTATGGAGCAACCTTGAGGGGCCTTAAGCACTCCTGAAGGTTTGCATGTATGCAGTATACATGGGTGTTGTCATGTGTGTGGGCACATTTGTACGTTTAGATGTGTGTTCATGCATGTGTCAGTGCATGTGGAGGGCAGAGGTCAACCCCGCGTTCTTCCTTCATTGTTCTACAGTTTCTTTACTGCAGCAAGGTCTCTTGCTAAACCTGAAGCTCATGAATCCAGGGTCTCAGAGACCCCACCCCCAACCCGCCCCACCAGGCAGCACTGGCTTACAGGCAGCTGTCATGACTTAGACGTGGACGTTAGAGATCCACTCAATGTGAGTAGCGTTTGATGTCACGCTATCGCATCCTATCAGGAAGAATAGAGACTGGAAATGAGTTGCTTCTAATTGAACATAATTCATTAAGACAAGGCAGGGATTGGCTGTTCTCTTGAACTCAGTCGCTCTCACCCTTCTCAAGTCATTTCCCGTTCTTCAAGTTGAAGGGGCTCAGTACATTTTGTAGTGTTGAATATGACAGTCCTTTCAGCGACTGTGAGTATAAAAGTACACAAGTGTAATACAGCAAGAAAAGTGAATACAATCATTAAAACTTTACAAGGTGTTCTGATCATTTTCCAGTTTAGTCTTACGGAATGTCTCTTTCTCTCGCTGATAGCCTGAGTGTAAATGTGTGAGTATTTGGCTTAAAACAGTTACTAGCTTCATATTTTAGAGCTTTATACTGTTCTGTTGTTTTCTTTTTAATAGAAAAAATGAACACACCGAGTCAGTCTCCACATAAAGACTCGGGGAAGGGAGTGGAGGCCGTGGAGGAGTACAGCTACAAGCAGGGGAAGAAGACGCGAGCGACTCTGAGGACAACGGAGCGAGACCATAAGAAAAATGCACAGTGCTCGTTCATGTTGGACTCAGTGGCCGGGTCTTTGCCAAAAAAATCGATTCCAGATGTGGATCTCAATAAGCCTTACCTCAGCCTCGGCTGTAGCAACGCCAAGCTGCCGGTCTCTATGCCTATGCCTATAGCCAGAACTGCGCGGCAGACTTCCCGAACGGACTGCCCAGCGGATCGGTTAAAGTTCTTTGAAACACTGCGCCTTTTGCTAAAGCTTACCTCAGTCTCGAAGAAGAAGGACAGGGAACAGAGGGGACAGGAAAACACGGCTGCTTTCTGGTTCAACCGGTCAAATGAACTGATCTGGTTAGAGCTCCAGGCCTGGCACGCAGGCCGCACCATCAATGACCAGGACCTCTTTTTATACACAGCCCGCCAAGCCATCCCAGATATTATCAATGAAATCCTCACATTCAAAGTTAATTATGGAAGCGCTGCCTTCTCTAGAAACGGAGCTGGTTTCAACGGTACCTCGCTAGAAGGTCAGTGCAGAACCCTTCATGGGGCAAACAGTCCAGGCTGTTCAACCTACCACGAGCACCTCCAGCGCCAGAGGGTCTCATTTGAGCAGGTGAAGCGGATAATGGAGCTGCTAGAGTACATGGAAGCACTTTATCCGTCCTTGCAGGCTCTGCAGAAGGACTACGAGAGATACGCCGCAAAGGACTTTGAGGACAGAGTGCAGGCACTCTGCCTGTGGCTAAACATCACGAAAGATTTAAATCAGAAGTTGAGGATTATGGGCACTGTTCTGGGCATCAAGAACTTATCAGACATTGGCTGGCCAGTGTTTGAAATCCCTTCCCCTCGGCCATCCAAAGGCCACGAGCCTGAGGAGGAGGGCGAGGACACGGAGGGAGGGCTGAGGGAGCTGGAGAGTGGGGCGGAGGAGAGTGATGAGGAGCGAAGCCCCAATCCGAGGGCGCCAGAGCTCAGGCTGTCTGCCGACACCATCTTGGACAGTCACTCCCAGGGCTGCGTGTCCAGGAAACTTGAGAGGCTCGAGTCCGAGGAGGACTCTGTAGGCTGGGGGATAGCAGACTGTGGTCCCGAAGCCAGTAGGCATTGTTTGACTTCTATCTATAGACCGTTCGTGGACAAAGCACTGAAGCAAATGGGACTGAGGAAGTTAATTTTACGACTTCATAAGCTAATGAATGGCTCCTTGCAAAGGGCTCGTGTAGCTCTGGTAAAGGATGACCGTCCCGTGGAGGTAGGTTTCAGTGGAGGATGTCCCGTAGTGTCATGTCTCTAATCCCTCTTGTGTGTTATTAACCGAATGGACTTTAATATTCTTAGCATTTCAAGGCATAAGTGGCAGCTAGGAGTTGCATATGTAATTGCTGCCATGAAAGTGTTATGGTAAGGGGATCTGTGAATAGCTCACACATTTGGTGAATGAAGCACAAGGTGGCGGGTGTGTGGAGGGAAGACGCAACCATATAAATACCAGTTGGGAAAGGATGAACCGGGGTAAAGTGGTGGGGCGTGTCCTGGGTGACCACAAGCTGCAGGTGAGTCAGTCATAACACCAGTGCCGTACACAGGTATTTGAAACGGATATGGCGCCTAGAGTCAAAGCCATCCATCCATCCATTCACTCACCCACCCAGTCAGTTTTCCCAGTCCTGAGGGACCTTGTGCATGGTAAGCAGGAGCTCCATCACTGAACTGGCTCTCTAGCTCTTTGGATTCTTTGACAAAGCTCGGTCTTGGCTAGGATATGGCTGACTGCTAAAGTGCTAGCCATGCATGTGCAAGGCCCTGGGTTCACTCATGATCTCTAGCTCGGCAAGACATCACAAAGGAAACACAACAGGACCGGAGACAGTAACCATGCCCTGAGCAGCAAGCCCAGTTTTGGTTACTGGACCTTAAAAGATGCAAATTGTAGAGACATGTAAAACTACTGTACTCACGGCTGACATGTTTGGTGCAGACAGAAGAACTTGGTTGTCAGTAAATGGATCTTTCACTGTGCAAGACTTTTTGAGAGGAGTGTGTCCATTAGACAAAGTAAGTTGTAATTTGATTTTGACATTATGATGCTTCAGAAATTCAGAATACCACTCAGGGTGGTAGAGTGAGACGGGGGCCTCTTGCAGGTGCCGACCTCAGAGTCTAAAATGCAGTGTGAGTAGCTGTTCCCTTCCGAGTTCCCATGTTCCCATGACTGACAGCAAAGTTCTCAGTCCTGTGAGACTCCAAATTCCTGCGTTAGTTGGTGATTTTGACTTTAGTAGCCAACATATGTCTATACCTAACCATTGTAATTTTTTAAGCTTCAGTTTATTGTCTTACATGGCCTCCTTTGGAGTCAGAAATGGCACAAGGTGTTTCCATAAGGTGGAAGACACCTGAAGAGAGAGTCCAAGTCTGCATTCTCAGGCAGACGATGAGCCTCAGAGGACACCAGGGACTCAGCAAAGGACAAATGGAGGCTTCTTTCCTTCTCACACACGGGTCACTGTAGTTTAAGAGTTCATTGTGCAGATTTGTCAGGGAGAACTGTAGATGTAGAATAAAGCTTGTCACAGATGTCACTTGGTGAGGTCTGTGCTTGAGGAATTTATCTACAGGGGCTGAATTCCATCAGGACACTCGTGGGAAGGCAGGGTGGCTTTCATTATTTATTGGTTTCGTTTTTGTAAAATGCTTTGAGGTGATATGATTAGCAAAGGCTGCTAATGAGAACTCCCTTCAGACAGCTTTCCAAAAGCAGAATTCGTTTTTCGTTTGGCTTCCTACAGTTCAACCTAGAGCCCCCCGCAGAGAGCAGCCCCACTGGCAGGCAGGGAGGCCTGAAGTTATGGTTAGCTTGGCGTGAAAGGAAGAGTCTGTCTTCAGTCCACTTCGGAGCACAGCGTCTGCTAGTGGAGCGATGCATGCATGTGCATTCATGCTGGCCATGCATGTTGGACACTTCAGACTGTAGCTTTTTCTACCTCTTCCGTCTTATATTATACTGTCCTGGCTTCAGGGAGATCCTGCTGGCATTCTGAACCTGTCGCATGGGCTCAAATACATTCTGTGCGATACATGGTGTGCAATGCATGTATGAGCTTGTATGTATATGTGTGAGCGTTTGTGTGTGCACACATGCACATTCTCATCCTGGGTTTCTTGTGTCTTAGTCATATTACTAAGTATCTCAGGGAAAGAGCCACAATTGTTTTTAAGATCGCTCAGACAATTTTATTAGAGTTTCAAAGGAAAACTTCAAGGCTCAGCAGCTGCAAGGCTCAGCAGCTGCCTGGAGGAGGAAGATGGGAAAAGAGAAGGTCACCCCTGGGGTCAGGCTGGCATGGAGGGCAGCCTCGTGGTAGGGAGAGAAGCTTCAGACGAGAGAGGCCAGAGTGTGAGGAGAGCGGGCTGAGAAGAGAGGGCAAGAGGAATGGAGAGGTTGCTCTCTGCTGAGCAGCCAGAAGCTGGCGGCCTCGGGCCGCATGCTGCAGCTGTGCGAGCAGCTGCCCAGAGTCTGGTTTTAAGGTCCACTAGCCAGGCCCCGGTTTTTGAGTGACTGACCTCACCACTGACTCAGTCTTTTTGATCCCAGTCTTCTGTCTGGGAGATGCATGTAACAGTGCATTCCTGTCTACCCACAGAGTTAATGAAGCCTCACCAGATACTCATATATACAGTAAAATCTATGTGCGTCAAATACAAACCCCTTTTATCCTTAGGATTATTGTTACCTTATTTTTCCCCATCAAAGCCAAGTGTAAATCAGTGTGGGCTTTTGTTTATCTTTAAAATATGTTGTTTTATCTTTAATCTCTTCCTAATAATGGTATATTTGGAGGCATTCGAGGCTTGGGAGTAAAATGTTCTGAGCTCAGCCCCTCAAACAGGACACAAGCCTGTGTGCTCCTGCCTCACTGCTGGAAGCGTGTAGATGGGCTCATGCAGCAGACGTTCAGCAGACGGGGCCGCGGGCATGGCTGCAATGCATTCTGCCTTGATGGTTTCTGGCTGATCTCATTGAAGGGCGTTACAGAAAAGAAACAACATTTATTTGTGATGTTTGTTTTTTTTTCCTATGTTTGACTTTACATCTATTCCTTATGATTAAATTACTTCTGAGCAGTGTTTGTCGATTTTTAGTAGCCCTTTGGAGGCATGTTTTATAAAATACTTTTCTCCTAAAGCCTTATTATATTTATTGTTTAAACAACTTGCAAACTAGAAATAGTCTGCTGTGTTTATTTTAGTCACATGAGCAGCGTCCATGCTAGTGGCCTGTTTGATTGTCACTCCCTAGGGCTATAGACTGCTCTCCCCAGGACACACCCAGACCTCGTAGGCTCACTGTAGTTTGAGGATAGGTTACCCGTCAGGGTTCACGTGGAAGATGTTCGTCTGCGGTCTGAAAGAGTGTCCTGTGAGGGGGTTGGGGATTTAGCTCAGCGGTAGAGCACTTGCCTAGCAAGCGCAAGGCCCTGGGTTCGGTCCCCAGCTCCGAAAAAAAGAAAAGGAAAAGAAAAAAAAAAAGAGTGTCCTGTGAGAGACTCTCAGGTTGTTACATATGTAAGCCCATGAGGTAGACTCCAATGCCTGCAGGATTTCCCTTAATGTAATTTAATGTAAGTCTAATATAAGAAAGAAGAAGTGAATGAAGTTGCAGACTTCCACCCTGTGCACCAAGAGCCGACCTGAGGTCTTTGTTGCTTTCTCGTTTATTTCTCGTTTTTTCTGGTTCCCTTCTCCTTTGCTTAGAGCCTACTTGGACCACAGGGCCCTCTGATATCTCTCACCTTGCCATGATCTATATTCCCACGGCCGAGTGTGCCTAATTACCATTTCCAAACAGGCCAGGCCCCCTGAGCTTGCACAGTGCTCAGTCTCCAGTGCCTGCCCTTCTGTAGATGCTGCCTGTGAGCACAGTGCCTCTGGCCTTCCCACCAGGGGCTGAGCATGGCTGCTGTGTTACTGCTTCCAGGCCACCATGTGGCTGTGGTCTGTGTGCACACAGGTCTATAGTTGCCTGTCCACCACCCTTTACGGAGCAGTGCCCTTGCTGTGGTGCCGAGGTGTCCCACCTCTTTACTCACGCTTTAGCTTTCTTTCCCCTGCTGAAAGCCTCTCTAGTGTATGCTCCTTTACCTGTGAGCTAAACCTGGAGCCATCACACAGCGTTTAAGCATCTCCCTTTGCACATGTCCTTGCCTCGTTAGCACATGTTCCCAGCGCTCCTCAGCAAGGCTTACGTGCACTTCAGTGTAGTGTAGAAGATGCTCACGCTCCTTGACTGCCTTTGCCATACTATCTCAAAGAAAGTGCCTGGCTGCTGTCTTATTGCTTTCCACATTAGAAACTATGTCATTGCGTTTGATGGCTGTTTGTCTTTGACGGTTAAACACTATGCCAGTCTTTCCTGTAACACAGGAAACCCTGAAGAGGCTGTTTAGTGTGGACACGGCCTCAGAGACTAGGCTGCCGCTGAGTCTCACTAGGTGCCAGACAGCGTCACTGCCTCAGTCCGGCCCTGAGGAAACTGGCTTAGGGAGGAGGTAACCTCTGAGTCGCAGTGTTGTGGAGTGTTGGGGGAGCCTGAGCTACCAGACTTAAAAATAGACCAGTGGTTTCCAGGCCAGGCAGCACACCAGCATTACCCAGAGCAGATCTTCCAGTGTGGGATGCAGGACCGATGGCTAGCACGGTGCAGGTCTGTGCCAGCCACCGAAGCTCCGAGGAAGGCACGGTAGTCTCCCTGCTGCCATGAAGTATGGCACGCATTACCGTGAAGCTGCCGGGGCTAAGTCGTTTGTTCCAGTCATTGCCTGTCTGATTTCATAAGTAAAGTTACAAGAACTTTGCTTTAATGACAGCCTTGGAAGCACATGCTTGCTCATTTGCCTAGAGGGTTTCTGTTTTAAAACAGATTTATGTGGGGAAGCTATGCCACATGGCTTTGACAGCCGTGAGCCGGCCGAATCAGACCTGACAGTAAGATTGGAGTTGGAAGTCACAGGGAGCACTGGCTCCCGTGGTGACAGCAGAGCAGCAGCACTGTTGGGAACGGAGCCAGCAGCAGCCACTGACTTGAGCAGTGGCCTGTGCCTGAGGAGAAGGGGGTCAAATAATTTGGTCAGGGGTGCACACACTGCATGTACCAGAACCAGGACATGAACCCGGAAGTCTGGCTAAGCTATGCCTGCTCTCGGCAGCGCTGTGCTGCCTCCTAGAGTTAACATTTTGTCCCCCATGTTTTTAATGAGAATGCACCTATACATGTGCTTGTGTAATACGACTTTTTAACTTAGCAGTTAATGTTTTAGATGGGAGGAGTGCCTCTGAAACTCTGCGCTGGGGGTTTCTTTTGGAATACCAGGCCTCATCCCTACTCAGGAGCCGCTGGCTGAAGCTGACCAGCCCCTCCCACATCCACCTATGTCTGCTGTCTACTGGGCTTCATAGAAATTTCAGTTTGGGATGGCATCCGCAAGTAGCACATAACAAGTCTGAGAACCAGAGACTTTCTGATGACACAGTTCAGGGGAGTCAGGTGTTCCCTGGTGCTGTCGGGGGAGCCGGAGAATCCAGGTGTTCACCATTAGCTTACCGCTCAAAAGTTGGCTCAGCGTCCTGTGATACAAATGCCACCCGGGTATTGGCTGATCCTGATTAACTGGAGGTCAAGGGTCTTTTCCTCAGAACTGGTGGTTTACCAGGGAACTCAGTGTGTAGTGGTGGATGCAACTGAGTAGCCAAACATGCATTTGCAAGATGTGTGGATTGGAGAAACGTGCTCCCCAAGGCAGCCACAGAAAACCCCTAGAGGTGAGCATTCCGGCCTTCTCCTGAGGAGAGTGAGTCATTTGTCAGGAGTCGGCCTGTGCAGAATCAGCAGGATGATTCAGAGCAGCGTAAAGTCTTCATAGTTGGTGTGGTCAGTGTCTGTGTGGATATTGGGCTCTGGGGCTAAGTAAGAGGAGTGGTCCTCACAGGTATTAGTACAGTGCTGAGTGTCAACTAGAAGTATCCGGCTGGGGGTAAGACAAGCCTGAGACAAAGCTCTGTGGGGTGAGATGTCAGGGTCAGGAGATGCTGTTGAAAACTGGTATGTGTTGGAGGAGCTAGGATGCATGGAACGTAGAAGCACTCAGGAGGTAGATCCCGCAGAAATCAGTTATGGCAAGGTGGCTGCGGACACACAGTATCTTGAGCTCTTGGAGGTTGTGGCTGTGAACCTCTGACATAGATCTGCCTTAAGCTGCCTTTGCCTGCATTTATTCCAAAGCAACAGGATGGGACAGAGCAAATGGTTTCTAAGTACCCTTTTCTGAGGTTTGCTATTCTTAATCTGTATAAGGTGGACAGTGAGTGGGAGAGGGAGAGGGAAGAGAGGGAAGGAGGGAGAGAGAGAGAAAACGTGTGTGTGTGTGTGTGTGTGTGTGTGTGTGTGTGTGTGTGTGTGTGTGTAGGCAAACATGTCGTACCTAAGCTCCAATCCCCTGTCCAAGTCTTGTTTTAAAATAAAGAAACAGCCTGAGGACTACTAGATGCTTCCAGAACCACATAGCTAATTAAATGACCCAAAGCCAGACCTTCTGACTTTTGAGCATTGACTTTTCCCCGGTCATTGAGCTATATATTTCTATGATGACAATCAAAATGAACTCAAGGGATAGTGTGCATGGCATGCTATAGGGTGAAATAAGTCCTTAGAAAGGTATCACGGGCTGAGTCTTGGGAATTAGGCTGAGATAGGAAAACTAAAGGAGCAAGCAGCCTACGCCAGGGTCAGCACGTGGAGACATGTGAGGCCAGAGCAGTCTGTGTCAGAGCAGTGCAGAGAGATGAGGACACTCAGGAGGGTGGGAGCTAGGCCAAGGTGGCCCTGAAAGGGTCAGGGAGTCTGCCTGTAGCAAACATCGATTCCCCGTAGGTGCTGGCTAAGGCTACAGTTTAGAAATCAGACGGTGAGTCCTCTGAATGTGTCAAGATGTGGAGAACAGTAAAGAGTCCCCTACGTAACCAAAGGTGACCAAAGATGCCACAGACACAGAACAAGCTACAGTTGGAGATGCAGAAAGTTGAGGCTTTCAAACTTTGATGATCTCACTTAGAAAAAGGTCAAGGTTTTTAATGCTGCTGCTGCTGCTGGTGGTAGTGTCAGAGGCTTAAGAATGAGGGGAGAAGGCTCCAGACCTCCTGCTTTCTGGGGAAAAGTGTAACAGTTTGAGTGGGGGCACAGCTGAAGGAGGAGTGGGTAAGGACACTGTGGGCCTCCTGGACAGCATGAGGTGACATGTGACTGAGGGCAGCTGGGGGTGGGGAGGAGCTGGCTTCTACAACACCAGGAAGTGTGACTCCACATGGATGCAAGGATGGCTGAACTCTGACTTTTATTCTCACACAGACAGCTATTTAGGAGTTTTGTAATCTTTTTTCTTGTAATTTCAGCAACTCATTGATTTCTCAGTCCAGATATAATTGTAGGTAGCACCGTGTGTAACGAGTCACCGGGTGTGGGGCTCTGTGTATGTGTTGAATTATTGGCCGTCCTTTTTATTTGGAATGAGAATTGTGTAGATACGTCAGCAGGTTGTAGCAAAACTTATAAGCACAGCTTCAGGCCACGTCCCCCGCACAGCTTTAATCTGTCCTGAACTTTTGCCGCAGTTCTCTGACTTTCCAGGTCCCATGTGGGGCTCGGATTATGTGCAGTTGTCGGGGACGCCTCCTTCCTCGGAGCAGAAGTGTAGCGCTGTGTCCTGGGAAGAGCTGAGGGCCATGGACCTGCCCTCCTTTGAGCCCGCCTTCCTGGTGCTCTGCCGGGTCCTGCTGAACGTGATCCACGAGTGCCTGAAGCTGCGGCTGGAACAGAGGCCGGCCGGGGAGCCTTCCCTCTTGAGTATCAAGCAGGTTTGTGTCTAACACTGCTTACACAAGCAGTCGTGACCACATTGCTACGGCCTTCCTTTTCAGGATTTCCTCCCTCAGTTTTTGTAAACAGTGAAAAGGACACGTCTTAGTGTTTGCTTTTACTACCCTCTTGGGGGCAATCTAAAATGTTCTTCACCTGTAGTCCCCAAAGATACTCGTGTGTTTCAGCTTCTTCACCACTCACTTCTTCCCGAGAGGTATGAAAACAGACTTGTCACATGACTCTGTCAGTTCTGTCTGTGAGTCTTAATGACTGACAACAAAATTCCTTTTTTAAAAAGTTACTTATTCTTGGTGATACTAGAGATCCAATCTTGTACATGCTGGGTGGCGGGTGACAATGTCATGGAGTCCATCCTTAAAGACAGCTTAAGTCTTTATTGTGTTGGAGGTGGGTGTAGGTAGGGAAATGTCTTAGAGTATGCTAGGAGAACGCGTTGGACTTTGTGCTTGCTTAAGCAGCCATGCAGATTCAACAGTAGGGTCCACTGATCCTTCTGAGCCATGAGTGTGTAGGCGGGCCTTTCATTGTATGGGGCTGTGTTTCAGAGCAGCCTCGGGGGGGGGGGGGCTGGAAGTGGTTTCCATGAGCAGGGAAAGCCAGGGAGCGTCTTTCAGGCTCTACGAATCACAGGTCAGTGCAGTTGAAGAGACACAGGTGAGTCAGGTCACACAGCAGGTCCAGATAGAACATGTGTTTGCTTGTTTGGTCAAGTGTAGACCGATGAGGTCATTTGGAATTAGGCTTCTTGTCACTTGTCACTTGCCACTCCAGTTGACACTGCACCAGGCAGAGCTGTTTGCACGTTAGCCTCACTGCCTTCACACGACTCAGGCTTGTCATTGTCTTTCTGGTCCGCCTGGCCATAACTCTGTCTTGTCCTCTGGGTTGCAGCAGGTAGCTGAGCCTTGCTCGTCAAATACCTGTCTCAGTTCCTCATGAGATACAACCCTGTGAGAGAGGGTGGAGTCGGCTTCACCATGGGGCCCTTGTACAGCTAAATAGCAATTAATGTTAGAGCACTTCAAACAGTGACCAACGGAACTAGGATTGTTGTAGTATTTCAGAGAAAAAAGAGAACAGACGTTTGCTGTTACAAAAATTCAAGGATCAGGAGTAAATACCTAGATGGCATTTAATATGAAAAAGTAGAGGCAGACACTTTTAGAAGATCTGGCTTGTAGCTATAGTTCTTATTTCATGAGTAATTATTTGAGAAACATTTAAGGGCTTTTATCTACAGAAGCAGTCTTATTCCTTGTTTTATACATATCGAAAAGCATAGACAATGACAGGCGTTAATCCCCTGTTCTCCTGGCGCTCAGTAGATGAGCACAAAGCATGTGTGCTTCTGTCCTGTTGTCCTCCCTGCACACATGCACTTCCTGTACACACAAACAAGATTGTGTGTTGGGGTTTGTTCGTACTGTGTGTGTTCATGCATGCACATGTAATTCTCTAAAGACTCTAGCAAAGCAAGACTTTAAGTGGCCACCGTGCTCGGCAGGGGTCAGCGTATGCACACACGCTGTGGGGGAGTATAGGTGCCTCCCTGACTAGTTCCTGGGTGCACGTGTGGTAGCAAGCAGTAAGCCTGAGAGGCACGGCCTTTGTGTCCTAGCCACCGCCCTGGAACTGCACTGTGCCTGTGGCCTCTGAAACCAAGTGCATCTGTGGGTCTGCCTGCCTCAGTCCCTGGCCTGTGGTTGGAGAGCACTGTCTCCCAGCTCTGATTGTGGGAGGGGCTCCTGGGGCTGCCTCATCTAGGCTTTTGTCCTCCACATCACCTGCTACACTGGAATATTGCCGTTTTGCCATCCTTCTCTGTCTTCCTTGAGACACCTGACTTCACCAGATTAAGTTTAGAGTTGGCTTGGTTTGCAGCTTTTGGTAGTAGATGAAGCACATCAGGCAGTAGGTAACTACGTTACATTACTCAGAAGCCACCATTTCCTCTATATGTTATTCAAACTTTGGGTCTCCTTAAAATTCCCATTTCATGATATATTTTTGCTCTTCTGCCTCTTGTCTTATACCACACCTTGGTAAAAGTGGTCTTATTAAAAGAAATTCATTTCAGTATGAGTGGACTTGGTAGGATGTATCTGGTGGAGCAGTGGCTGCTCTGTGATGTATCTCTGTTACAGATGGCTGACCTGTTGCCCACAACAAGCTTCTGGAGTCAGAAACCATTTCAGGTTCCTCAGAGGCAGGGTCCCTCTGGGGCTTCTGGGGCTAATTTGTGAGGACTGGCAGCCTGTGTGGCCAGGGCGTATGGGTGACAGCTGTGTTGATGGCATGTGCTCTTTTGCAGCTTGTGCGAGAGTGTAAAGAGGTGCTGAAGGGCGGGCTCCTGATGAAGCAGTATTACCAGTTCATGCTGCAGGAGGTCCTGGACGGCTTGGAGAAGACCGACTGCAACATGGATGCTTTCGAGGATGACCTGCAGAAGATGCTGATGGTAGGGGTGGGCAGAAGATGCTGATGGGGAGGGGTGGGCAGAAGATGCTGATGGTAGGGGGGGTGGGCAGAAGATGCTGATGGGGAGGGGTGGGTGAAAGATGCTGATGGGGAGGGGGGCAGAAGATGCTGATGGGCAGAAGGGATGGTAGGGGGGTGGGCAGAAGATGCTGATGGGGACGGGTGGGCAGAAGATGCTGATGGTGGGGGGGGTGGGCAGAAGATGCTGATGGGGAGGGGGATGGTAGGAGGGTGGGCAGAAGATGGGTAGGGGGGTAGGCAGAAGATGCTGATGGGGGGGTGGGCAGAAGATGCTGATGGGGTGGGCAGAAGATGCTGATGGGGAGGGGTGGGCAGAAGATGCTGATGGTAGGAGGGTGGGCAGAAGATGCTGATGGTAGGGGGTAGGGAAGATGGATGGTAGGGGGTGGGCAGAAGATGCTGATGGGGAGGGGTGGGCAGAAGATGCTGATTGGGAGGGGTGGGCAGAAGATGCTGATGGTAGGGGGTGGGCAGAAGATGCTGATGGGGAGGGGTGGGCAGAAGATGCTGATGGTAGGGGGGTGGGCAGGGGAGGGGTGGGCAGAAGATGCTGATGGGGAGGGGTAGGCAGAAGATGCTGATGGGGGGGGGATGCTGATGGATGGGAAGATGGGGTGGGCAGAAGATGCTGATGGGGAGGGAAGATGCTGATGGGGAGGGGCAGAAGATGCTGATGGTAGGAGGGTGGGCAGAAGATGCTGATGGTAGGGGGTAGGCAGAAGATGCTGATGGTAGGGGGTGGGCAGGATGCTGATGGGGAGGTGGGGCAGAAGATGCTGATGGGGAGGGGTGGGCAGAAGATGCTGATGGTAGGAGGGTGGGCAGAAGATGCTGATGGTAGGGGGTGGGCAGAAGATGCTGATGGGGAGGGGTGGGCAGAAGATGCTGATGGGAGGGGTGGGCAGAAGATGCTGATGGGGAGGGGTGGGCAGAAGATGCTGATGGTAGGGGGGTGGGCAGAAGAGGCTGATGGTGGGGGGGGTGGGCAGAAGATGCTGATGGGGAGGGGTGGGCAGAAGATGCTGATGGGGAGGGGTAGGCAGAAGATGCTGATGGTAGGGGGTGGGCAGAAGAAGCTGATGGTAGGGGGGGTGGGCAGAAGATGCTGATGGTGGAGGGTGGGCAGAAGATGCTGATGGTAGGGGGGTGGGCAGAAGAAGCTGATGGGGAGAGGTGGGCAGCAGATGCTGATGGGGAGGGGTGGGCAGCAGATGCTGATGGTAGCGGGTGGCCTTTCTGGGTCTGCATGCTGTTAACCATCACACACCCCTAACTGACAGAGAAGTCAAGGTGGGAATTGAAGAATAATAAAGCCGTTGTAGCACTTGTAGTGGAGATCATCTCAACCTTAGATCATCTGGATTTTCTGACCCTATTTCATAATAAGTCTAGAAAAATTGATGTCACAAATCTGGGCGTCAGGAAGGGTTGGTGGGATGTGTGCTGATAACCCGCTCCAGCTAAAATAAGCAACCAAACAAAATAAGACATTAGTGTCCCAGAGGAGCCATGTCCCTTTTCATGATGAAAGTTTTTATGTGCTTTTTTATTTTTTGACATTAGTATGCTTTCCTATATTTTGTGATGATTTCAGTTACTCCACAGGAATGTGTTGTTGTGGAAAATTCACACAGTTGAAGAGCCCTCACTTAGATGTCAGCGGGCTGTGGTGCAGTCCTGTTTCCCAGCATTCCGTGCTTTTCCATGGTCACTGCTCTGTCTCACCCTTCTGGTTTATATCACGTGTCAACAGGTCAAGTTACACATTGCTGGAGTCTCTGAAACATATCATTTTATATTTTTGTTTTTAGGTGTATTTTGACTACATGAGAAGCTGGATCCAAATGCTACAGCAGTTACCTCAGGCTTCCCATAGCTTAAAAAAACCTGCTAGAAGAAGAATGGAATTTCACCAAAGAAATAACCCATTACATCCGGGGAGGAGAAGCACAGGCTGGAAAGCTTTTCTGGTAGGAACCTTGTGCTTGAATACCCTCCTTCTCTCTTGTGCACATACATCGAGTGTCAGTTAGTGTCTGTGTGAGCGGAGGTTCTCACCTGGGTGGGTTTGCCCTCTAAGGGGCATCCACAGTGTGTGGAGACATTCTTGGGAGGGGAGGGTGCTCATAGCTCCCAGGCAGTAGAGGGCAGAGGGCTGGGGCTCCATTGCAGGCACACTCCAAATGTGGGGCTTGAGCCGGGATACCTTGTGAGTCAGGAGACTTGGGTCCTGTGAGGGTGGGATCGACTGGTGTATTTGAACTTGGTGGGGGTGCCCAGAACTACGTCTTTACATTTCATTGAGAGTGGTTTGGGAATGTCATGTGTCTCTTTACAAACCTCTTACATACTCCAAAGGAGTAAGCATGGAACTTGAGACACTTGAGGAAGGAGCAGTCCCTGTCTGCTTACTCTGGGGAAATGAGCTTCCTGTTGGATCAGGCCTGCTGTAGATGCTGGCAGGTTCTCCGAGTTCTGACCCTGATGTAGGGTGAGGCCTGTAGACCCGCTGTCCCATGCTGCTGTGTTCTCTTTCTCCTCCTTTTACTACTTTTCCCTTTCTGTGACTCATGTGCACTGACCCAACTGTGCATCCCTCCCGGGAGGCGTGCACCGGCCCGGCTGTGCATCCCTCCCGGGAGGCGTGCACCGGCCCGGCTGTGCGTCCCTCCCGGGAGGTGTGCGCCGGCCCGGCTGTGTATGACTAATTGTGCTGTGGACTCTGGCAGTCTCTCTCGGTGTCAGAATCTCGTGTCTACCATTCTGGCGTCTCAGAAGCCTGTCCACTTCCTACAGAGATCTCAGTTCTTAGGTTGTATCTTCATCTTAGTGGGCAGTGGGCTCGCTGGCTTCCCAGTCCTTCAGGCTGTGGTTCAGCTGATGTCCCTTGTGTTTTCTGTCTCTAGCTTTAGAGGCTCCCCTAGTGTCTGATTCATCCTGTTGTTCAGGTGCACTGTGATCTTGCTTCCGTCATTGCCGCTTGTGTCTTCATCTCTACTTGTCCTTCAAAGTCCCAAAAGCGATCTCTGGACTTTGCCTCATCCCCCTTGTTCTGATAACAGCGCCCAAGGCTTTACCACTGCCCTCCCTGGATGCCCCCCCCCCGGCCTAGTTCTGTGTTCTTCCCATCCACTGTGTTGGTTCAGTCAGGGCAGAACCACTCCAACGCGTCTATGGTCATGGCTACTCCTAAGCTTTGCTGTCAGCCCTCAGCCCCCAGGATGAATCACACACTCAGCACCAACTGCACACTGCTCGTGTCAACCAGTCTGTCAGACCATCTCCTGAGCGCTCGGCAGCTCCAGGCATTGGGGCCACATGCAGCCAGCCGTCTCATCCAGCGTGCCCTCACCTCCTGGGCTCCAGCCCGTGCAGCCCCAGCAGCCCCTTCCATGCTCGAGGGCTGGACACATGGCGCCTGCCTGCCCCACATGAGACACGTGACCCAGTTACTTTCATGACTCATTCCCCCGCTTCCCGCAGACCTTTGTTCACAAGTGTCACCTTCCTGTTGCATTTAGAAGTTCCCACTCACAAGTACTTAAACTCATTCTTGTTTTTTCCATCCAGAAGGTGAGGGCTTTGTCCACTCTGCTCACTGTTGCTTCTGTGAACAGGAGCCGGGCTTTTAAATAAATGCATCCGAGGTGTTATATGATATTCTGAAAATCCTTCTCTGATGAAATCGCCTTCCCAGTCAGATATTTTAAAGCCTGCCTGCTCTGATGGCCATGGGATTAAACTAACTTACATTAAATCCAGGCCCTCCAGAGCACAGCTCTGCCTCTGCTTCTGGGTCTCTTGCCAGGTGTTGCAGCCCGCCCGATGTCTCTGCATTTCCCTTTCAAGACAAGGTTTCTCACCTTCATCAAATTCCCTGTCCTTCCTAGACTCCCCTCCTCTCCTCCCTCCCCTCCCCCTCAGATAATCCTGCTGACATCCAGCCTTGTTTGGGGATGTGGTGGGGGGAGCTTTCTCTTCGGGAGAGGCTTCGCTGCCCTGCTTCTTTCCCATCAGATGACAGGCACGTTCTCATCCTCTCGCTCAGCATCGGGGTCAGTGGTGATAGTGAGGGTTGCCACCATGATTCACCCGCTGTGCGTGCTTGGGTGTTGGTTAACACTAGTGTGTAAGGGTCTGTTCATTCAGGAAGGTCAGGTGTAAGAGCTAACCTGGAGGTTGGGAACAGCTCTGCTTCAGTGTCTGTTGCTTTCCCACCACAGCATTTGGTTCGTTGGAGGCATCTTATGCCATCTTGAACATTTAAGCAATAGCATGTGTCATCAGTGTGGCTCCGACACACAGTTTACTACCATGGTTTATACTCAGTGCTGTGTTTCAGAACAAAGGTGGGCTGGGCTGCTGTCTAGTGTTCTGTGTTTTCTCCTCAGTCGTGTGCTAAGAGAAAGCTCCCATTGGTCTGTAACTATTGTGGCAACAGCTGATTCTCCTTCTGCTTCACCATTTGTCCCCAGTGACATCGCAGGGATGCTGCTGAAATCCACGGGGAGCTTTCTGGACTCTGGCCTGCAGGAGAGCTGTGCTGAACTGTGGATCAGCGCCGACGACAACGGTGCTGCCGACGAGCTAAGGTTGGCGTCACACCGGCCTTCTGCCATTTCTTACCTCTGGATCCCAGACAGTGACGGGTGGGGATTGGCAGTGGTCCTCTGGTTATGGCTTTATGTGAGAACTTCTATTCAGGCAAACAGGCTTTCACACGATAGAAACTGGGTATTAGCTAAATATGGCTGTGACAACACTGTGCTTGTGTTTCCTGGCCTATCTTTAAGTGCTATGTTTTCTTTAAATCCCTGTAGCAGCCCATGTGCCTTTTTTTTTTTTTTTTTTTTTTTTTTGGTTCTTTTTTTCGAGCTGGGGACCGAACCCAGGGCCTTGCGCTTCCTAGGCAAGCGCTCTACCACTGAGCTAAATCCCCAACCCACCCATGTGCCTTTTAATGCCATTTGTCACATTTTTTTTTTTTTTTTTTTTGGTTCTTTTTTTCGGAGCTGGGGACCAACAGGGCCTTCATGCTTCCTAGGCAAGCTCTACTACTGAGCTAAATCCCCAACCCCCATTTGTCACATTTCTGCTGTTACACTTGGTGCATTTCTTCTGCTGAACATTAGGGTCAGTAAGGGGGCCATGGCTCATCTGAACATTAGGGTCAATATGGGAGCCATGGCTCATCTGAACATTAGGGTCAGTATGGGAGCCATGGCTCATCTGAACATTAGGGTAAATATGGACGCCATGGCTCATCTGAACATTAGGGTAAATATGGGAGCCATGGCTCATCTGAACATTAGGGTCAATATGGGAGCCATGGCTCATCTGAACATTAGGGTAAATGTGGGAGCCATGGCTCATCTGAACATTAGGGTCAGTATGGGAGCCATGGCTCATCTGAACATTAGGGTCAGTATGGGAGCCATGGCTCATCTGAACATTAGGGTCAGTATGGGAGCCATGGCTCATCTGAACATTAGGGTAAATGTGGGAGCCATGGCTCATCTGAACATTAGGGTAAATGTGGGAGCCATGGCTCATCTGAACATTAGGGTCAATATGGGTGCCATGGCTCATCTGAACATTAGGGTCAATATGGGAGCCATGGCTCATCTGAACATTAGGGTAAATATGGGCACCATGGCTCATCTGAACATTAGGGTAAATATGGGAGCCATGGCTCATCTGAACATTAGGGTCAATATGGGCGCCATGGCTCATCTGAACATTAGGGTCAATATGGGTGCCATGGCTCATCTGAACATTAGGGTCAATATGGGCGCCATGGCTCATCTGAACATTAGGGTCAATATGGGCACCATGGCTCATCTGAACATTAGGGTAAATATGGGAGCCATGGCTCATCTGAACATTAGGGTAAATATGGGAGCCATGGCTCATCTGCCGAGTGCTCTCCAGTGTCATGCTGGCTCGTGATACTGAACCACTGACACTCACTCCCTCCTTCCCTCTCTTCCTCCCTCCCTCTGTCTCTCTTTCTCTCTGTGTGTGTCTCTGTCTCTGTCTGTCTGTCTGTCTGACTGACTCTCTGTGAAGGGGAGGGGGGTGGACCCTGTAGCTTTAAGTTGTAATTGAAAAGTCACCATGAAAATTGAAGAATGGAAGCTCTTTGGAGACTCCACTTGCCTGCCAGAGATGGATCTCAAAGTTCTCTAGCCCTGCTCCCTGGTGTCCTACCCCGAGATCAGCTGTGGTGGTAGCACTGTGTCACACAAGTCAGCATGAGCCTCAGGATGGTATTGGGGGTGGGGGTAGTTGTAGTCACCAAACGATTTAAATTTCTTTTCAGTCATTATGAGCTCTTAAACTCTAAGAGTATGTCATCATAATGTCTAGAAAATTAAATATCCTGTTACTTGAGGGATGTTTGATGTCCCTTACGTACACTGAAAGTACTCAGGTCTTACTATAACAATAGTCTGAGGATCATGTGTCTGAGCATTTGGCCACTTCTCAGTAACTTTGTGTCCCTGATGAAGTCCTAAGGGTGCTGTTTGTGCTATGCTTTGAAATTTACTACATGTTTGTTACGAGTGCCCCAGTGTGACTAACTGAACTTCACCCCTGGCAGGAGGTCTGTCATCGAGATCAGCCGAGCACTCAAGGAGCTCTTCCACGAGGCCCGGGAAAGAGCCTCCAAGGCCCTGGGCTTTGCTAAAATGCTGAGGAAGGTGAGACTGCGTCTGAGCACTGCCACCCTTCTCCCCGGTTGTCTTAAAGCCGATCCTCAGACGTTTCTGTTCTGTCATCCTAGGACCTAGAAATAGCAGCAGAGTTTGTTCTGTCTGCGTCTGCCCGAGAGCTCCTGGACGTTCTGAGAGCAAAGCAGTATGTTAAGGTGAGTCCCCTGGTGTTCGCGGCGTCCTTCGCCTCTGCTGCAGTCTAAAGAGGCTACTTGTGCATAACATTCAGAGTTAACATTCCGGGCTGAGGAGCTCCACACTGATCGCAGGTTCACAGAAGAACACTCCGCATACAATTGCTGACAAAGAATCGACCTCGGTGTATCGTGTTATGAACTGAGTTATGCATTTTCAATATGTAATGCATATTTACAACAGTGACTATAACAGTGACTGTGGATGTTATTGCTGTCTTTTGGTTCGAGCGCCTGCACTCAGGCCCTCTGCAGTTCATGGTGTGACTCTGTGGCAACAGTCATCCCGGTCACCGTCATAGTTACTTCTTGGGCCTTTCTCTGTCTTCTTTAAGATGCTCAAGATTTATTACTTTGGGACCTGCAAATGACATCATTGGCGTTCATATGCCAAACCCAGGTGTCTTAGGGTTTCTCTTACTGTGATGAAACACCATAACTAAAGCAACTTGGGGAGGAAAGCGTTTACTTCCTTTACGCTTCACATCACTGTTCATCACTGAAGGAAGCCAGGGCAGGAACTCACACAGGGCAGGAACCTGGAGGCAGGAGCTGATACATGGAGAAGTGCTGCTCACTGGCTTTCTCCCCATGGCTTGCACAGCTTGCTTTTTTAGAGAACCCAGAAGCACCAGCGCGGGGATGGCATCACAGTGGGTTGGTCCCTCCCTCATCAATCACTAATCACTAAAATGCCCTACAGGCTTGCTTACAGCCTGATCTTATGGAGGTGTCTTCTCAGTTGAGGTTCCCTCCTCTTCAGTGACTCTGGCCTATGTCACATTGATATCAAACTGCCTAGCACACTGGGGATGTGTGACATGGGTGGCCGCTGTGCAGCCTACCCCTCTGTCATGCCATCGTAGTCCCTGTTAGAGTGACCCCGCCTCCTAGGACAGCCCGACAGTAGCATTAGCAGGTTGTCCCAGGCACCCCCCCCCATGAAGAACTGGCTGCTGCATGTGGGACAGTAAAGCAGTGCCCTGTGCCTAGAGAACCTTCAATGCCCCGGGCTCCTCCCAGCCCCTCTCCCTCCTTCAGCCTCACTCAGCTGAGCCGCTTACACTTCAGCTTGTTGTTGGAACTAATGCTCCTCCCTCACACTCTCCTCTCCCTCCCCCTAGGCTGGCCCTGAATTCACTGTGGAGCCCAGGCTGGCCTCCAGCTCATCATGCCTTCTGAGTGCTGGGAATGCAGGAATGCACCTGTGCCCTGGCTGCTTTCCATCACACACGTCCTAGTTCACGAATGGGTTGTTTTCCTTTCCAGGTACAGATTCCTGGGTTAGAGAATTTGCACGTGTTTGTCCCCGACAGCCTCGCTGAGGAGAAGAAAATTATTTTGCAGCTACTCAATGCTGCCACAGGAAAGGACTGCTCAAAGGATCCGGACGACGTCTTTGTGGATGCCTTCCTGCTCCTGACCAAGCATGGGGACCGAGCCCGTGACTCAGAAGATGGCTGGAGCACATGGGAAGCACGAGCTATCAAAATCGTGCCTCAGGTGGAGACCGTGGACACCCTGAGAAGCATGCAGGTGGGTAGGCCTCCCCTCCATCAGCTGTGATGGTCAGAACGCTTGTAGGAAACACCGGGACAGCTTACAAATGTCACCTTCACGGCTCTGAAGTGTACGGTTACTACATGCATTCTTGGCACAGTTGTACTGAAGTGTCCCAGCAGGTTTGTTAAGTGTGTCAGCGTATACTGGGCTGTTTGAAATGACCTGCACACTTGATTTACACCATTTTGTGGTCAGCCGGATAAAAGTTGTCATTTTATTGATGAGTCAATAATTCTAGATAGCACAGTCCAGAGTGCCCCTGAAGAGCGGAAACGATGTGGCTTAGGTGTCACCAGTGCAGGGAAGGACTCCTCATGGGGCCTAGTCAGGTTTTGAGATCACTGATTACTGCTTCCGGAGGCTCCTCACATGTGTCCCACTTAGGGGCAGTGAAAGCAGGTGTTCACACACATCTGGAGCTCTGCTGGGCCAGCTGCCGCTGCCGCCCGCCGCCGCCGCCCGCCGCCGCTGGCCGGGCCGCCGCGCCGCCTCCTCCTCCTCCTCCTCCTCCTCCTCCTCCTCCTCCTCCTCCTCCTCCACGTGTTCTTTCTCTTGCGCTCTCAGTCAGACCTGCCCACTCGCTTGTTTAAGCCAGGAGTGTGGCAGCGGATGTAACGTGTCCTCCCACCTCCCTAGCTCATCACCGTGAGCTTGGCAGCCAGACGTGCTCCACAAACGACCTGTCTGGTGTCCCCGGGCCTGCCACAGCTCAGACACCATCACCTTTCCTGCACAGCTGTGCTACCAGCTTGGGCTTTTCCTCCTTCCCTCCCCAGTCCTGCAGTTAGGACTCGTTTGTGTGAAAGTGAGCACGGCACAGGCAGGCCTCTCCCGAATACTGAGGTAACTCAGTCTCCTAGTGAATCACGCCAGGGCGCTCACCTCGTCCCGACTTTCCCATCTTTGTGGGCTGTTCCAGCACACGGTCCATGTGTGCCCACGCCCTTTCCAAGTGGAGAGTGGGCTTCTTCCTCTCTTTGCTGGAGAGCCAGCTTGCTCGCTGCTCTGGCCTGAGCTGTGCCAGCTGGCAGTCCGGGCAGGGTGCTAACTGCTGCGTGGTAGACTTGAGGGTGGTGCTGTTTGGGGACAGGAAAGGCGTCACTGGTCTGTTTTATGCCTTGTGTTTGGTTTTTCTTCCAGGTGGACAACCTTCTGCTGGTTGTCATGGAGTCTGCTCACCTCGTACTTCAGAGAAAGGCCTTCCAGCAGTCCATTGAGGGGCTGATGACTGTACGCCATGAGCAGACATCCAGCCAGCCAGTCATTGCCAAAGCTTTACAGCAGCTCAAGGTACTGACCACGCCATCCTTGCTCTGGATGGAAGGCTGTGGAAATGTCACCTGTGAGGTGATGTCATTAGAGGGATGTGATGCCCCATTCTGCCTACTGTACATCTGTGCACACGTGTGCACGAGACATTCCCTTTGGTGTTTCCTGGAACTGTAGAACTGGGAAGGTTGGAAATGAGCTGATCCATGACTGTGTGGGTCTCTCGGATGACTGTTTACCAGAGTGGAGGTTGCTACAGGTGCTCTTTACACATGGTCAAAAGCGTTTGTCCTCCTGTTCAGGATGTGGTTCAGCCAAGTTAGCTATAACAGAGAGGAGCAGTGTGGGCAGGCACGAGGGCTTCCCTCCCAGTCCGTGGCAGCCGCGGCTTTGCATCTTTCTGTTCTTTCCTGCTTTTAAGCACCGTGTTGGGTGCTGCTCTCTTGGATCTGCTTTTATCTGCTCTTCCAGCAGCTGTCAGTCAAGCCTTCGTAGTTACAGAGCTGCGGCTTCTTACAGACTCCCGGGAAGTACGGTCATTCAGTGAACTCGTGGCTTTCTTCTGCCAGTCCTGTTTATTTTACTTATTGATGAATCCAAGGGACTACTGCCCTTCAGTTCAAGCCAGGGTACTCTGCAGCGTATAAGTTGCTGTATGGTGTTGATTCCACTTGAGTTTGAAGGATCCTGGCTTGAGCACAGAGCGCCTTACTGAGAGGTCAGCACCTCCTAGTAGCCTCTGGGAATTGTATTATGTAGCTCAGGAGAGTTTCAGAACAGGAAGAGTGAGGACTAACAAAAGAAGCACTCGGGCACTGATGTCCATGGATCAAGGTTACGAGTCTGCTGACCAAGTATCTCAGTCTGGTTTGATGCATATGTCAGAAAGAGGGAAATAGTATAGAACCCAAAGCTGGCAAAATAAGGTCAGCTCAGACTGGTTTGTTGAGGAATACCTAATTTTATTTAGTGAGCCTTGGGAGTTTAGAACATTTTTGAAGAATACTTTGTGATACACTCCCAGTGTACAAGAGTGTAAGAGATAAGTGTGAAGGGGTGAGTGTGGAGGGTGTGTGAGATGGGTGTGAAGGGGTGGGTGTGGAGGGTGTGTGAGATGGGTGTGAAGGGATGGGTGTGGAGGGTGTGTGAGAGATGGGTGTGAAGGGGTGAGTGTGGAGGGTGTGTGAGATGGGTGTGAAGGGGTGAGTGTGGAGGGTGTGTGAGAGATGGGTGTGAAGGGGTGAGTGTGGAGGGTGTGTGAGAGATGGGTGTGAAGGGGTGAGTGTGGAGGGTGTGTAAGACGGGTGTGAAGGGGTGAGTGTGGAGGGTGTGAAGGGGTGAGTGTGGAGGGTGTGAGACGGGTGTGAAGGGGTGAGTGTGGAGCTAGCCTGATGCCATTGTAGAGCACTTAAATTAAGACATGATCCTCGGGGGCTGGAGAGATGGCTCAGTGGTTAAGAGCACCGACTGCTCTTCCTGAAGTCCTGAGTTCAAATCCCAGCAACCACATGGTGGCTCACAACCATCTGTAATGAGACCTGATGCCCTCTTCTGGTGTGTCTGAAGGCAGCTACAGTGTACTCATACAATAAAATAAAATCTTTAAAAAAAAAAAAAAAAAGACATGATCCTCAGCCTTTACTCTGTTGACATTGGGGACTGGTTCTTTGTTGTATGAGGAGGTGGGGTGTCTTCTGTTACATGGGGTGGTGGTGGAGTGTCTCTTGCTGTATGGGGTGGTGGTGGGGTGGCTCCTGTTGTTTGGGGTTGCTTGTAAGGGGATGTCTCTTGTGTATTGGGGGATATTTGGCAGCATCCTTGGCCCCCACCCACCAGGTGGCAGTAGACCTGATCTCCTCCATTGCTCTCTGGTGGTTAATGTTCAAAGGTGCCAGTGACGATCAACACCTGTTCAAAGGAGGGACTGCGTTTAAGTGCAGCGGGCACTTCCTGAGGGTTGTTCCACCCGTGTTTGTAAAGTGTTAAAGACCACCTCACACAGAGAACGGTGGAAATGGGGATTTTCTGTCACATTTTGACAAAGTGTCTCTGTGGCTTGTCTCTTGGGCTAATGATCATGGTCTGGGACTCTTCAGAACGATGCGCTCGAGCTGTGCAACAGAATAAGCGATGCCATCGACCGCGTGGACCACATGTTCACGCTGGAGTTGGATGCCGAGGTCGAGGAGTCCGAGTCGGCCACGCTGCAGCAGTACTACCGAGAGGCCATGATTCAGGGCTACAACTTCGGGTTCGAGGTAGGACCCGTGTGAGGGAGCAGCACACAGCCCACACATGGCTTTGTGGGTTACAAGAGCAGATTGGAGTCTAGACGACAAGCCTTATGTTAACTGTAACCACCACATAGTCGGGAATGTCACGTTATACTGCTGTGGGGTTTTAAAGTTCAGATAGGTGCCCGGATTTTATTTTCTACTCACAGCTATCTATCTACTGTGTTTTAAGACTCTGAGCTGTTTAGTGTCATAAAAGTACATTCTTAATTTTAAAATGAATAAAGTTATGTACCAAGCTATATTTTGTGACTATATTCGGTAATACTGTGAGTTATTCAAAGTATACATAATAATTAGGTTTTACAGTTCAATTTTAGACATTTTAGTCAGATACAGTGTATTACTGTGTGTAGGTATTGTAGAATGGTTTTGTTAATTTTGATATGCATGAAATCTTCTTACAGTATCATAAAGAAGTTGTTCGTTTGATGTCTGGAGAATTCAGACAGAAGATAGGAGACAAATATATAAGCTTTGCCCAAAAGTGGATGAATTATGTGCTGACCAAATGTGAGAGCGGCAGAGGCACAAGACCCAGGTAACAGCGAGCAGCTCTGGTCCTTCCGTGAGCACATGGGGCTGCTCGGGTCTTGTTTCTGGGCGCCCAGTTTCAGTCAGTAATTTTCAAATGGATGCATGTATACGTGACACTTGTAACCAACCTTAGAGGGAAGACAATCTATAATGTGTCCAAAAGGACCCGTGTGTGTGTGTGTGTGTGTGTGTGTGTGTGTGTGTGTGTGTGTGTGTATACGTGTCTGTGTGTGAAATTGTCCCCTTCTGTAAGCCCTGCGGCTGTTCCTGTAGCATGAAGTTGTCACCAAAGTGTATGAGTGAAGACTGGCCGGGCATTCTGTCATCCAGATGAGCAGACACAAGGCACTTGGAAGTCCCTTTCCGCGTCAACACTGCAGACTCACTGCGTGTTAAGTGGAAAACTGGAGCCTGGTTTGACAAACTCACAGAGGATGCGTGTGCCCCACTAAATTCTCTTCCCTCATGCTCCTTTTTTTGGTGTTGGAAGTGACTTATAAAGAGGTCACCGTAGGCTCGTTCTGCTCAGGTCTTGTAGAACCAAGCGTTTTATTTATGTAATCTCCATATTTTATTACATGTAATCTCCATATTGCATGGGGACACTTGCGTCTTTGTGTATGAGCGTCATTGTCTGATGGAGACTAGTCTCCTAAGTCGCTTTTATTTATGGAAATAGAGTTTATATTAATTAGATGGCATGTAACTTCTGTCCAATGTATGCTTGTATCTTTTGTCTCTTTAATAGCATAGTAAATTTCCAGTTACTTTTATGCTAATATTAGTGTTGTGTATCTCCTGCAATGTTTCCCCAGCTATTATGTGATTGTTGAATACTTTCATATTACAGATGGGCCACCCAAGGTTTTGATTTCCTACAAGCCATTGAACCTGCCTTTATTTCAGCTTTACCAGAAGATGACTTCTTGGTATGACATACTATAAATACTTCTTTCAGTTAGAGAACCACCAAGTTGGTCACTCTCTGTCCTGGATAGTGTAATATTTATGGAGTCCTGGTTCCTCAGTGCACTTAGCCTGTAGGGACGATGACCCAAACACAAAGGTGTGCCATGGCTTTCAGGGTTCTCTTATCGCAGCTGCGTGCAGCTGACCGTGCGGTGTTCCCTTGGCCCTTACACTTCTGAAACAGAGACTTGTGTCTCTATTTCGTAACCTGCCAGCCCAGGCTGCCCTCTAGGAGCTAACAGAGAACAAGATGGTCTCCCCTCAGTGTCTGCCATCAGTCACTGCCATCGGCTGCCACCATTGTCAGCAGTGGCTCCAGTTGGCGATGTTGCACAGATATAAATTCCCTCCTGTTGCCTTCTGGTCATGAAGATGCATCTTTGCTTATAGATGTCATTATTTTATGGGAATAGTCTGCCTCGATGCTTTTATTTATGAAAATAGAATTTATAATACATTATTAAGTGATATTTAACTTGTATCTAGTTTATGCTTGTATCTTTTATCTTTTAAACTAATTAAAATTGTTTACTTAATGTCAAATGTTGCTTTCAAATAGACCGAGCCTAGTGTGCTGAGTATGTAATTAAGGATTTACTTTCTTTTCTTATCTTCCCTTTTTTCTTTGGTTTGTAGAGTTTGCAAGCCCTGATGAATGAGTGCATTGGGCACGTCATAGGAAAGCCACACAGTCCTGTCACAGGTGTGTACCTTGTGAGACCAGCACTTGCTGGGTCTGATGAGCCAGTTGTCTTGGGATTGATGTCATTTATAACAGCACAAGATAGATTTAAGAGTATTCAAGTTACAGAGCTGAGGTTTGTGCAGGGAATTCCGTGGTCATTATTCTACACCCTACAGGAAGAAATGGTTTCTGCTTTCCTAGTGTTAACGCCTGCTCTCCTTGTTAAAATCTTTGTGTACGGAGCAAATGGGGAAGGTTCCCCTGGTTCCCTCTTGTCTCATTAAGGAGAGGTTCTCCTTGCCCCCACCCCCTTGTCTCATGAAGGAGGGGTTTCCCTGGTCCTCTCTGTCTCATGAAGGGGGAGGCATTCCCCTGGTCCTCTTTGTCTCATGAAGGAGGGGTTTTCCCTGCTCTTTCCTTGTCTCATGAAGGGGGAGGGGTTCCTCTGGTCCCCCCTTGTCTCATTAAGGAGATGTTCTCCTTGCCCCCCACCCTTGTCTCATGAAGGAGGGGTTTTCCCCTGGTCTTCCCTTGTCTCATGAAGGGGGGGGGTTTCCCTGGTCCTCTCTGTCTCATGAAGGGGGAGGGGTTCCCCTGGTTCTCTTTGTCTCATGAAGGTGGGGTTTCCCCTGCTCTTCTCTTGTCTCATTAATGGGGAGGGGTTCCCCTGGTCCTCCCTTTTCTCATGAAGTGGATGTTTTTTTCCCATGCTTCTCCCACTTCTCTGCTCACTTGAGAAAATATTGACTTGGTTTCAGTTTTAAAAAAAACGAAGTTCTTAGCTGGGCAGTAGTGGTGCAAGCCTTTAACGCAGCACTTGGAAGGCAGAGGCAGGCAGACCTCTAAGTTTGAAGCCACCCTGGTCTACAGAGTGAGTTCCAGGACAGCCTGGGCTACACAGAGAAACCCTGTCTAGAACCCCTCCCCCCTCCAAAAAAAATTTGGTGTTTTTTGTTTTTTGGGGTTTTTTTTTCTTTTTGCCAAGACAAATAGTATTTTATTTTTAAACAGTTTTGCAGTGTATGCTGAATCCTTAAAAAAAAGATATTTATTCAGAAAGATGGTGTCATTCTTGATACTGTCTGCAAGTTGAACAAAGTCACAGTTATGCCATACTCACTCCAAGATAGGAACTTTGAATTGCATAAAATAGTTCAGAAATGGTAAATTTGCTGAACATCAGCTATGCTGGTTAAAAATTACTCTCCTGGCATAGAAATGTTTAATATAAAAGTGGGCCTTGTTTTAGAATGTAAAATTCCTTCAGTTATCCATACCCTTTCTTCCCAAGGCTGTCATGAAAGTGACACTTACTGCTGTAAAACCACTCAAGTGCGTTCTGGAGAGAAGCGCTTCACAGGGCACTGCTTTCCTCAGACTTCACCCTGGGGAAGCAGCGATAGAGTTTGATCTGATTTCTCAGAACACTTTCTACATGTCATGCTACTGAGAGGAACCCTGACACAAGGTTTCCATTTAGGTTGAAATGTGTGTAGACGAAAACTGCTAACACATCAAGAGATGACATCATAGCATAGGAATGTAGGAACCAGGTCAGCCTCTGCCCCCCCCCCCCCCAGCTGGAGAGGGGTGGAATCATGTCCATTTTGTAGCAGGAATCACTTTGAGTGTCACTAAGTTTGGAACTGGGGCGTAGTGTACAGCTGGACTCGTTCTTAGCGTGTTGGGCCTTGTCTTCAGTCCCATCACCATGAAGTTTGTCGATGATACATCTGATTTCGAATATCATACAGTTTCTAGGTTTTCGATCTATCTTAAACTGTATTGTATCTACGTCAGTCCTGTATTGCCCTGTTTAAAGGGAGAGGAGAAGGAATCCACTCTAGGGAGAAGCCAGGGAGAAACCAGTCTGTCCGTCGCTGAGCCCTAGCGTCAGGGAGTGGGGCATGGTAGCATGTGTTGAGGCGTAGAGATCTCCACCCCAGAACCTGCAGAAGCAGAATCTTCTTCACGTGTAGAAGGCAACCACCCAACACGCCCAGCGGGTCACCAGGTCCAGGTGGATGCTGGTTGTTAGTTCAGCTGCTGTTATGCACTGTTCACACCGGGGTTCACAGAAGCATGGTTTTGGTGCAGGAAAGTTTGAATGTGTAACATAACTTTACTAACTTTTACGAAGGTGATATACTTGGTAGCACTTGCGTAAGTTTTCACCCAGTGAGTGAACTTGTCTTGGTCACTGTCGAAGTCCATCGCCATTTACACAAAGACCTGGCGTGGCAGTTTTCCGTTGCCCACTCTAACAAGTTTGCTTTGTTGCCATTTCCGGCAGCTATCCATCGGAACAGCCCCCGCCCTGTGAAGGTGCCCCGATGCCACAGTGACCCTCCTAACCCTCACCTCATCATCCCAACTCCAGAGGGATTCAGGTATCTGGTGCTCCTGCGTCACGGACTCGCCTCTACCCCCGCATGCTCCTGCTCTGCAGTCATTGGGTGCTTGCTTGGGAGTGCGGTGTTTGTCCTTCTGATGGCCACATGCTGCCCAAAGCTCTTCTCTGTTATCTCGAGGACACCGCACAGGGCCTCAGCTGCCAGACCTGCCTCTTTAAGATAACTTAGCCTCCAGCTTCTTCATAACCCCAGCTACTGAGTGCTTTCTGGCTTTGGAGTCCTTTCTTTTTCTTTCTTGAAAAACAACCTTAGGAAAACAACATAAAGTGTAGTGAACAGGTAACGACAGCTCTGCGTGTCTCTTTAAGAGTGGAGAAAGTTGGAGTGACCAGTGCACAGTAGACGTCCGTGAGTGTGTATAGTTGCGAGTAAGTCGACAGTCCAGAAACACACCCATGTTCACACTGATGTTCTAGAATTGGGTTTCTGCGGCTGTGGTAGTGAGCATCCTCTCCCCACTTCAGTGCCTTTGGCAGACTGATCTCCTGTGGTAGGGCTTTCTAGGTCAGGGCCTTTGACACTAGTTTTCCACACACACACAGATCCGAACTCAAGTAGCGATGTGCATTTTATATTTCAAAGATTCTTTTTTTCGTTTCCTACCCATGTATTACATGCCAGCACCCTCCTTTCTTACTCGTGTCCTGAAGCCTTTCTTCTTGCCTTAGCACCCGGAGCGTGCCTTCCGACGCTCGGAACCATGGCAACTCTGTTGCTGCTGCTGCTGTTGCTGCTGCCGCCGCCGCCACCACTGCTGCTGGCCGCCCTGGCCCAGGTGGTGGTGACTCTGTGCCGGCCAAACCTGTCAACACTGTCCCTGATACCAGGTAGTCCCACTACACCAGCAGCGTGTCTCCCACCCCATTGTCCCCCATGCCTTTCCACAGGGTTAGCTGTAGCAGCGGTCCTCGGGGTCCCCTGTGGGTTGTCAAAGCCTCCAGACCATGGCAGCAAGCAGCAGAAGCAAAGTAGTTTCTGAGGGCAATGTTTCTTCCTTGGAGCCACCATGAGCTAAGATGACCCCTGGCTCCACCAGTCTTTGCCTTACTGCATCTGAGGAAAGACCCTGGGGTGCACAGGGCACTCGGGACTGGGCCAACAGCTTCTCCTTAGTCTCAGCCAGTGTCTGAGCAGAAGGGTCACCGCCAGTGATCTTGTACAGTAAGGAAGGGCAGTTGTGGAGAAGCGTCCAGAAGGAGTGGTTTCTGAGAGACTTGGCCAAATATAGTGCCTAGGTGGAAGCAGTATGAAATCAGGGCAGACTGTGGCCTTGCAGCTCAGGTGACTGAGATGATGTCACTGACACCAGTCCTTAACACCAGTCTAAGATTTCTGCAAACAGTTCTAGTATTGCTTCTCATTAAAATGATTAATATTCCTAATTTTTAGTCATATATATCCATAACCTTAAAATTATAAATGTTTCATAGCTTAATCCATTAACACCAAGATAAAACAAATATTAAAGCTCCCATGTCCCGCTTGTTTTTAGTATTGGAGAATTTCAAGGCGTATATCTTCACATTTCCTCCATCTCGCCATGGGGAGATTGCTATTAGCACTTGTGCAGAGTCAAGGGACGCTGTGGAGGGTGCTGGCTGCCTCGGCGGCCGGCTTCCCAGCTGCTGCATCCGTATCGCATGCGATGCCCCATCGCTGGCCTGGAGACACCTGCCTATGTAAGGCTGAGGAACTGGTGCAGGACACGTACATGCGTGGGCAGTCTTTCCATCCAACTTCTGCACCACCGTATGCTATCCATCAATGGCTTCTGATCATCTCTATCTGGCCGTGTGGAGGTCTCAGCCTTAATTCAGATCCACTTGACCTCCAGTGGCTTTAGCAGCAGCATAGTTTTGAGGTTTTTTATTTTTATTTTTTTTTAATACAAAGGAACAGATTTTGCTTTTGAGACAGTGTGTTTGTGACCACTGATAGAAATCGCAAAGTACCACAGGTGTGTGGGAGTCCAAGACTTAGGAGAGGCCTGCCAGCCAGTGCATTCCTGCAGCATACATACCTGAGAGTCCATCATAGTGCAGGACAGGCCTGGAAAGGGAGCCCTGTGCTGTGACAGTGGTGTCAGCCCACAGCATGCCTCCTGCCCACAGTGTTCAGTGATGCTTTCATTTTAGTTCATTGACCTTGGAAATAGCTATTCCGGGCTGAAATTTTATCGCTAGCACTTACTTGAAAACATTATTTTTTCAGTGCTAGGCATGCAGGAACTATGTTTTCAACTAAGTTTTCAACCCTGCTACAAGCTGGGTGTTATTCCACAGAAACTGGCAACCTTTGTAATTCCCCATGGATCCTTACATCCCATTCACAAATACACCACTTCTTCAAGGGTCTCTGAAAGTCACAAAACTGACTTATGTAACCTTCAGGAAAGCAAGAAGGTAGAGACAGCGAGTAACACCTGTAGCCTCCCAGATACGGCCCTGCTGCTTAGGAGTGGACTGTGTGTCCCTCAAGAGCCACAAGAGCTGTTCCAAGCGGCCACAGGCAGCAGAGGCGGTGCCGGCATCAGGTGTACACAGACTAGCCCAGGCTGAGCGCCATAGCAGAAGTAACCACACTGCCCCGGGCCCACTCACAGGGCCTGCTCACAGGCACCACACTGATTCACAGCAGCATCTTAAACAGCAAACCTGGTTTCATATGGTCTCTGGGTACATGCACTGTAATCTAACACTTCTGTTTAATCACAGCTTTACCCCTGTGAGCTCGTTCTTGCTCTCACTGAGCAGTTCACTGTACTGAGGAAGAGCAAACTAACTCTGTCTCTAACATGCTGGGTCTCTTGCCCTCTAGTTGCTTGGCTACTGCTTGAGAAACTGTTAGGCATTCCTTTCTTACCGCTAGACATTTACAATCTTTTGAACCATGCAATGATTTTGGCACTCTTGTTATAATTAAATATTCAAGTATAACTTGTTGGCAACCTGTTGCGTAATTTGTTTAACAAATTCTTACCTGTGCTAGGCTTAGACCGTAGTGCTTTTCATGCACCCCCATAAATAAATGGGCTTTATTCTTGTTCTGTTGTTAATGTAGAATGAATAGATTTGGGGGTACCCAGGAGAGACCCCATGTCAATGGTAGCCCTGTTTACTTGGGTGATAGATTTTGGGGGGCTTGCCCATGTGTCCTCTGCCCATTAGATGCCCGTTGCAAACGCCCCCTGGTAGTACTGCCCTGTTGAGGATTCTAGAACCTCACAGACCTTTCATTTCATGCTGCATTCACTTGATAGCTCAGTTGGGTTTGTTTTGTTAATGTTTAAAACAGGGGTTCCAGCGTCCCTGAAAATGACCGCTTGGCCTCCATAGCTGCAGAACTGCAGTTCAGGTCTCTGAGTCGGCACTCAAGCCCCACGGAAGAGCGAGACGGTGAGAGTCACGCTGACGCCATGCATTGTCCACAGCATTCCTAGTCATCTTAGTCACTAGCTCTATGTCCTTGAGTACACAAGCATGTGGGGAGCCTCCAGGCTTTCAGAGCCCTACCCACCGTGGCTGTTCAATGTAGCTTTGTATATTCTAAATCTTCTTGTGTTTTACAAAAATATCACTCTTGATATTTTAATTGCTGTGTACTTTTACTCACTTTAGAAATACAGAACTGTTATTGTGATTGTTGTAGTATGGTGACAGTTCCCTAAAACTGCCTCTCAAATAGGGTTCCCCGGAATGCTATTCTTGTACAGTTCTGGTACAGTTCTGTTGTCTGTTACTTACGGAAGGTTCAACTCTCATAACAGTCTCTTCATTAGGTACCATTTTCTAGAAATGAATAGAGACATGAGACTCACCAGAGTCAGCACTAAGAGCAGATTGGCAACAATGTTGCCATTCACCCCCTCAGCAGGGTGTAGTTCTTCATAAGCCTTAATTTGTATGAAAACCACTTCCTGCAGAGCCAGCATATCCTCGGAGCGACTCAAGTGGATCAACACGGAGAAGCTGGGAACTTCGAACACTCATCAGCCAGACCAAAGGTATGACAGAGGACTCAAGCATGACAGTGTTCAGGCTCCGAATCATTAGGTCTGATACGTTAGCTCCTGTGACCTCATGGGTAACTCTGACATCGTGGGTACCCATCATGGCCTTTCTGGACATCTTCTGTTTCACAAAATATATCACAAGGGCCTTTGGGTGTGCTCTTCCTTTAGTAGTTGGCATAATCCCTCGACATTGTCAGTACTTGTGAATATAAGCATTCTTCTTCTTGCTAAGAAATGGAGGACAAACTTTGGCTGCTGGGAGGTGGTGACTAATAAGTTACTGTGAGATGGTCCTGTCAGCGGAATGGGGGGCGTGGGGGGGGTGGGATTAGAGTTCCAGCACAGGTGGATACATTAGGTTAATATGGGACTCCAGAGCTGGTTTGCAGCCAGAAGCAGCTTTGGTATGATGGTTGGCCAGCCCAGTGTAGATCTGTTGTATGGAGGGAGAGACTTCCAGAAACTGGGAACCAGTCTCTCTGTTAGTTCACCTATAACTGTGGTTACCCTGGACACAGTGGTGGCCCTGAGTCTGCCCTGCTTTTGGAAAGAAAAAAAAAATACCTGGTGGGTAGGTAAAATTGTAAACCACCAGGACTATCTATGTCCCTCTCAGAAAAGCTGTGATTCCCAGTTGCATATTAAAGTCCTTGTCTTGTGGAGAAAGACTCATTAGCTTATAATTAAGATATCTTTTCACAGATATTTTAACACTGGGACCCACAGTCTCTGCCACGAAAAAACTTGTCCAGGCAAATCTGGTGTATCTTGTATTTAGGTTAAAAAAAAAAAAAAAAAAAAAACAACAAACAACAGTCAAAAACCCACTAGATTTCCAGGATTTAAAAAAAAAAAAAAAATGATTGTGATAGATTAGATAGATGAGCTAATTAAAACATAAAACTTTGGGAATGTCAACTTTTGAAATAACCTTACAGCCATCCAGATCTTCAAAGATTGTGAAGCCTCCTTGACAAAGCTGAGGCTCTCAGGTAGCTACCCCATGAGTTCTATGTAACACATTAATGGCTGGCGAATGTGAGTGCGACTGGCCTTAGTGTATATCCGAAGAGTATGTATGTCACGTGCACGTCATGCAGATGAAGTCACACACACATAACATGAAACTCCGTGCACTGGCTAAGGAGAAGGAAATTATGTCACGTGAGGAACATGAATAGAGTAGAGATCACTTGTTGCTGTTTCTCCCTAAAACCAACTTCCCCACATCCTGGGACTGATGATTTCACGTCTCTGTGCAGACTCGGCCTCTAAGCAGGGGCCCATAGAAGCCATCCAGAAGTCAGTCCGACTGTTCGAAGAGAGGAGGTATCGAGAGATGAGGAGGAAGAATATCATCGGTCAAGTGTGCGATACCCCTAAGTCCTATGATAACATCATGCATGTTGGACTGAGGAAGGTGACGTTTAAGTGGCAAAGAGGAAACAAAATCGGTGAGGACGCCGAGAGGTCATTGCTCTAGAAGTGACACAGTCTTCCTAGTGTTTGTCATGTGATTCTTTTTGATGTTCCATTTCTAAAATGTGTTTACACATTTACAATACACAATGAAAATTGAGAAAAGACTTTTAGATAGTTTAATACATTGATTCGTTTTACTCAATAATTCCAGGAGTTTCCATTTGGGGACTGCTGAACTTCGGCCCTCTACATCTGTGTTCTTTTGTCCCTGGGAGAATATTATTTGAGAAGAGACTAGATATAAATCAGGACAGGAGAGTCTCCCTTCCCCCTCCCCTAAATGTTCTGTAGTTAATTGGTTTCTAAGTGGTCACTTTTAACACAGTAACTAGGGTAGAGCATGATACCCCAGACTCTTCACACTTGAATACGTTTATCTGTCAAGCATTGAGTTTGTGAGGCAAGTGTAGTTGTGAGAACTTTGTGAACCCTAGGAAGCTGGAGACTCCTAATGCTATCTTAGTCAGTCAGATACCGTATAAGACATCTTCACTGTAGCTCTTGATCGCCTACAGTCTTGCGTCCCTTGGTTTAGAGTCTCAGAAGCAGTGCTGGAAGGTTCCCCTCACATTTGAGGTCCTGTAGCAGTGTGGCCAGAGTCCAGACATGCTATTGACCACTTCATTCCACTCCAGTCCCAGCCCAGACACCTTGAGGGGAACAAGGGCTGAGAAATACTCTGGGACAGCACACTGCTTGCTTATCTTCCTAGCTCATTGGGCTTTCCTAAAGCACATTTCTGTCACTGGGACATTTACAGATCAGACTGTGCATTGGTACAATGGCTCAAAACTCTGGGAATCAGGGAACACTAAGAGCTCCTTCGGTCTTAAGTAGCCAGCTAGAAGGGACATAATGGTAGCTCTATGAACGTTTCCAGAGTTAGAGTTACTGTGAGCTGCAGTGACAGCTGTCTGTACTGACTGGAAGAGCCCATTTGTGTTGTTCACAGGAGAAGGGCAGTATGGAAAAGTGTACACCTGCATCAGCGTCGACACAGGGGAGCTGATGGCCATGAAGGAGGTGAGCCGTGGTTCTCTGGGCCTCCGTGTAGATAAGTCTGGGTGATTTAGGTTCAGGAAAATCACTATGTTTATGGTCCTGTGCATACAGCTGGCCTGAGTCCTGTGTTTGAGCATTTGACAGTTGGCAGCTGCAGCTGATACCTTAGTGAAGGTTGAGGACTCTATAAAGGCTTCAGGAGAGCAGGACCAGGTGATTCCAGTGCAAAGCAGGTGGACAGGCCTATGGAGGCAGCTGGGGAAAGGGAGGAAGGCCTAGGGAGTGGAGCCACCATTTGTACCCTGTGGGCATGTTTAAAGAGATGGTAGGGAGATTAAGAAGTGAGGATGGGCAAAAGCAGGGGACACTGAGAAATGGCCACTGGAGGCCTCCAGGTGTGAGGGGACTGAGGTGACGGGTATGGGGGGATGTTGGTGACCATGCCACTGGGGTCCTCCCAGTCATGTGGGGACTGAGGGTGATGGGGGTGGGGGGTGTTGGTGACCTTGCCAAGCTGCTAAGTGGTTTTAACTTTTACCAAATATATCACCCCCCCCTTTGTTTTAACTTTTACAAATTTGAACTGACAAAATACACAATTTTGATTGACAATATAATTATATATTATGGCCTATAAATTGTGTTGGGTATGTAGACACTGTGACATGATTGAATCAAGCATATTCACCACCTCACATTTTGATAACTGGAGATTTTCTCTTTAGGCTGTGAGTGCCCTGTGACTGCCTGCAGTCACAGTTTTAAGTTCAGATTGATCTGGAGGTCGTTATGCTGAGTGATGCAGGAAGGCAGGCACACAAGCTACACAGTCACTGACCCGTAGAGTCCAGTAGCAACCATGTTGAGAGCAGAGTCACTCAGAACCCTCCATGTTGTCCTCTAACTGTAAGACCAATTATAAGAGGAAATGAAGTCAAGGAAAGCCATAGACATTCTGCTCCAGTCCTAGGGCTTATGAACTAACTGGTCAGGGGACAGCTTCACGACACAGGCAGTATCTGTAGTCATCATAATTGTCATTTTCCAGATTCGATTTCAGCCTAACGACCATAAGACTATCAAGGAAACTGCAGACGAGTTGAAAATATTTGAAGGCATCAAGCACCCCAACCTGGTCCGGTACTTTGGCGTGGAGCTTCACAGGGTAAGCAGTTCTCACTGCACTGAGCAGTCAGCGGGGCACTGAGCAGCCCTACTCCGCATCCCAGGCCTTCCCACCACAGAGCACAGTAACCGCCTTCTCTCTGAAACAGGCGGTTTTTCCTGAGATTAAGTCTCAGGCTGTAGTAGTGGCCCGGTGTCCCAAGCACTGCCGGCCACCCTGGCAGGCAGACTTCACGTGCCCATCCTGCCTCTTGCCACTCTGAGATGCTCGTTCTTCTGTCTGATGGTAGTCGGCCTGCATGGACTAGGGAGAAAGCCAAAACCATCAGTGCTTGAGCGATGGACAGAGAGTGAGCAGCTCACAGTGCTGCTGAGGAGCCAGAGCCGACAGGGCTTGAACGCCATTGTTCTCACTGATGGATTTGTGATTGACAGGGATGCTTCAGTACTTGATAACACCTGCAGGCTCGGCTGTCACTCCCTGTCGAAGGGTGCATGGCCGGTAGTCTCAGAATGGATACAAGTTACACTGTGATTCTCAGATCTTGCCAAATGAGCCAGACAGGAGGCAGGCAGCCCCTCTGAGGAGAGTCAGGCACAGCTGTACCACTCCCTCAGCACTCAGGGTAGAATCCACACAACCAGCGGGGGAAGAGGGATTCCTCTGAGTGGGTCCTGGGGGTTGCCGTGCTCGTGGAAGGACAGTCAAAGTGTAGGTGTTGTGTTGCTTTCCCAGGAAGAGATGTACATCTTCATGGAGTACTGTGATGAAGGCACACTAGAGGAGGTGTCAAGGCTGGGCCTTCAGGAGCACGTCATCCGGTTGTATTCCAAGCAGATCACTGTCGCCATCAACGTCCTCCATGAGCACGGCATTGTTCACCGAGACATCAAAGGTACACTTACCCACTTGGCTTCTCAGGCAGTCTCCTACTGTCCAGTCCATAGCGGGTTCAGCCATGGGTGCTTCCATGCCACCTGTTGCTTCTCCAAGTGCATGTGCCTTCACACCTGTTGCTTCTCCAGGTGCATATGCCTTTACACCTGTTGCTTTTCCAGGTGGTTGTGCCTTCACACCTGTTGCTTCTCCAGGTGCATGTGCCTTCGCACCTGTTGTTTCTCCAGGTGCATGTGCCTTTACACCTGTTGCTTTTCCAGGTGGTTGTGCCTTCACACCTGTTGCTTCTCCAGGTGCATGTGCCTTCACACCTGTTGCTTCTCTAGGTGCATGTGCCTTCACACCTGTTGCTTCTCCAGGTGGATGTGCCTTCGATTTAAGCACTTCTAAAGTGGGTCCTGTGCCATGAAATGACAACCCAGGTGTCTGTGCATGAGTAGAAAGTCCTCGCTGTCACCCATGCAGCCCACTTTAGCAGTCAGTTTCCTGGAAATGAAGTGTACTGTTTCTGCAGCCTGCTTTGGTGTAGCTTACTCTGTGCTAACTGGACACTTGTTACAAAACTCCCTTTCCTAAGCTGTGTCAAGGTCTCTGTGCACTCCTCTCCGGATGTGTGTTTTAAGTACATGAACTGAGTATGAATCCAAAATGCCTGTGAGACAGACCATGCAGCTGAGTCTTTGGAGGTAAAGTGTGTGAAGGTCATGCTTTTCTGTCCCAAGAGAGTAGTTATGTTTACCCCAGAACAGATCAGTGTCTGAGCCACACCTCAACCCTGACCTTTTTGAGGAGTTTGAGAGATAAAGCAGAGTGCTTTCATCCCTAGGTGGCCAAGAGTGCTGTCCTGTCCTGTACTCTGAGGTTAGCCTAGACACCCAAGAGTGATCTGCCTCCTGACCAAGGTTAGACCCAGTTCTGGGCAGTTACACTGGAAGCTGCGTGGGCCTGGGTCTGAAAATCCTTGATGCTCTGATGGGTGCCTCAGCCTGTGTCACCTTGATGGCTGCCTCACCTGTCTGCCACGTGGCTCGCTGGGTCAGTCTGGGCATTTGCTTAGCCGTTCATGTCTAGTTGTCCTGCTTCACACTTCACACTCAGTCTGTATTTCCCCATGGCAGATTCTCTGAGCCCTTAAGTCAGTTAGCTCACTGGTGTCCTCAAATGCTTTGTCGTTAGGAATGGCCAGATGGAGAGCAGTTTCAAATGCTACCGTGCAGTTGTTGTAGAGACCAACTCTGGGAGGCTCTGCTAGTAAGGATGGACTGTCAGGAAGAAGTTCATAAGAAACCAGTGTGAACACTCTTACTTTTTAAGATGTATTGTGTGACTTAATGTCAGCATACTCTCTTGTTTATCCTAGCATAGGCTGCCCTGAGAGACGAGTAGTCCCCCACAGGTCCCCTTAGGAGTGTGATAGGTGTGTGTGCTGATCGTAGGAACCCTGGAATGGAAAATATACAGCACTGTTTTCGGTTATAGTTAAAGTGAGCTCAGAGGTGGCCTCTGTGTGCCACTCTGAAGTCCCCAGTGTGTGTAGGTTCTCTAACAAGGACGCACAGAGAACCTGCCCTTAGCAAATGGTCACGGTGCTCAGGCACTGCCACACACGTCTGCATTCTCTATCAAACTTCTCTGCACGTATGTCTGAGTTGGATGAATTGTGTGTCTCCCGGTTCAGAGTGTTTGCTCGGAAGCCTGTGTTGCTTTGCATTAGTTTGTAGTTATGGTCCATACGTTGTCCCGTGGTTGCGTATGGAAGTGGAGTTCCACAAAACTTGGCTTTATTTAGATTGAATGAAGTCTTTGGGGTTTGGGTTACCATGAGATACCCACATTGTGTCTCAGCAGCTGCTTATTTCTGTTTAGGTGCCAATATCTTCCTTACGTCGTCTGGACTAATCAAACTGGGAGATTTTGGATGCTCAGTGAAACTTAAAAACAACGCCCAGACCATGCCTGGCGAGGTGAACAGCACCCTAGGGACAGCAGGTAAGGGCTAGTCCGGCTGGCTCTGAGCTCTGACTTGAGGAAGGCCCCTTGCCCTCTCGGAAGGAGCTTAGCATTGGTGGGATTGAAACTGCTGTTAAATCACCAGTTACATGGCATCTACTTGTTGGGTTCTTGAGTGTTAGGTTAAATTCCCTGTTTCCATTGAGAATACAATTTACTGGAAATTTTCACACTCAGAGTTGCTTTTTAAAACGAAATCCTGTCCCTAAAATGTCCCTCAAGTTGACTTGAAAGTGAAAGCTTTCAACATTTGCCGCCTGTACTCGGGTGAAGGCCATTGCTGAGGATTATTAACATATTGCTTGGTGCTGTTGATACGTGGTTCTGTGTTGGTAACCCTTGCTATTCCATATCCGACTGTAAAGCTTACATGGCCCCTGAAGTTATTACCCGAGCTAAAGGAGAAGGCCACGGACGTGCGGCAGACATCTGGAGTCTAGGGTGCGTCGTCATAGAGATGGTGACTGGCAAGGTAAGCTCCCTGTGCACCAGAAGGAAGACTCCATACAGGTCACCCACAGAACTGAGGCTTTATCGTAAGTGCTCTGGATACCTTCCTACTTGAGCTCATGACCAGAGAGTCAATGGAGCCCATGAAAAGGCTCAGAAAGGTGTTGCATGTAATAACCAATCCACACTGCTGCTAGCTAGGCACCAGCCGGTGGTCTCAGACTGCTCCTAACCCTGTTCATAGCCCGAGATCCAGACCCAATGTTTCCTCTTGCCAAGGCCTCTCCCACCAACGCTGGCTCTGCCTCTCCAGAGCTCCGAGGTAGTGTCTTGGTCCCGTGGGCAGCTGTGGGTGTGCTCTCGCCAGCCCGAGCTCCACTCACTACTTTTCCCCTGGAGCTCAGTCCTGTCCCAATCTTCCCATCCCAAAGCCTGGCTGAATTCCCCCTAGGCTAAGTTCTTTATTATTCAGTTAATTAGGGAAAAATTCCACTACAGAAAGGTTTGGAGAAATAACAAACTGAGAAGCACCTGTCCATAGGGTACACATAGGGTCCCAGAGAGCTCCTAGGAGTGAATTTGTGTTTCAGCTCTGAGGTTAAACAGAGAAACACAAACGTGCTTGTGTCAACAGATGGAGAAAAGACAGTCTATTTACTGATGGAGAAAAGACAGTCTATTTGACTGATGCCAGTGTGTGGACGGTCTTTATCCCGCACTCTGGACACCTCCAAATGGATCAGATTCCTTTATCAAAGACTGTAAATTCTGAAACTGGGCAAGGTTTGACAAAGTTGAGGGCTATTAGGACTTCCTGGTTAGGACTCCAGTTGTTTCGGAAATAAGGCTGACAGCTAACAGGTGGGGCCTTGTGAGATCAAAGTGCTCTGTGCAGGTTCTGGGGAGATGGCCAGTTGGAAAGGTGCCTCTTATGAAAGCATCAGATTCCTAGCATGCATGTTTAAAAAAATGCTGATAACAGAAGTACGTGTCTGCAAAGGCAAAGGCAGGAGGATGTGTGAAGCTCAGAGACAACCTGTATAGTCACATTGATAGCTCCCGGTTCACGGGAGACCCTGACAGGAAATGAATGTAAAGCAATGAGGGCTGACACACATGGCCTCTGATTGCCATGCACATTTAGCATATGTCTGTGAACTCACACACACACACACACACACACACACACACACACACACATGTATGTACACTCGATAGCCTCAGCACTGCAAAGAAATAGTTAAGCAAGTTAAGAGGTAGCACGTAGAATTGGACAACAGTCTTCCAGCTGCACATCTGACAGGATTAATATGAGAATATACAAAGAACTCCTAAACAGCAAACAGACCAACCACAAAAGAGGCAAGGAGTAGAAAGAAATATTTTGATGAGGGCTCAACATCCTTAGCCGACAAGGAAGTGCAAGTTAAAGCTATTCCGAGGCTCCTTCCAGCCAGTCAGAATGGCTGTGAAGAAAACCAAAGGTAGTGCATGTGGATGAAGGTGTACAGATGAGCCGTGTTCACTGTTGGGGGACCATGAACCTGCAGAGCCACCGTGGAGATCTGTGTGGCAGCTTCCAGGACGCTAGATCATCATATGACTCAGCTATGCCGTTCCGAGAACACGCTGAAAGGACCACATGTCCCACTAGAGAGTAGGCCACCGTTACCGCTTTATTCACGGCATCACAAGTGGAATCGGCCGAAAGGACCACTCAGATACATGGGATAATGGAAACATAAACTATCACTCAGCCATACACAACAGTGAAAGCACACAGTCTGCAGGACACTGGACGGACCTGGAGAGTACGAGAAACACCACACGTTCTTTCTCATATGCAAACCCCAGCTCCTTAATTTTAATATACACGTATTTATGTGGAGTGGCTGGAGGTAGAAAGCTAGACAGGATTCCAGGAGAGGAGGGAGGGCAGTAAGCACATGCAATAGGAAAGCAGAAAAGAGAAGGCGGGGTTGCATAGCGAGATGGGGGAGAGGAAGAGGTGCCGGGCGTGTGCAGGTGCAAAAGGAAAGATGAAGTCCAAAGCGGACATTGCACGAAACCTGCACATGAATGCCTAAACTTGAAGCAGTCAGGAGCCCTTCAGTAGATCCAAGGATCAGCAAGCCACACCCCCCTGGAGGGCAGCTGGATGGGTTAACAGGACTAACAAACTGTGTGTTACTGTGAGTAACAGACAAGGGCTGCTACTCACTGGTGTGAAGAAACGGGCCTCACATCCTCAGAAAGCTAGGATAAGAGAAGAGAGGTGCTCGACATTCCCACACCCACCGGGCTTACACGAGAGTCCTTACAAACCGCGGAGGCAGAACTGCAGGACACACCTCTGTTACCATGGCACTTGGGAGGCTGAGGTGCCTGGGCTGCATGGCAAGGCCCTATTTCAGAATGAACAAAAGATAGTGGTTGCAGGGGTAGGAAGGAAAGGACTGAACAGTGAAAGAGATACTCGGGATGACAAGATTCTTCCTTACTGCATCAGTAACTTTCTTCCTGTGGTACCAAAGGCCTTCAAAGTACAGCTTAAGAGAGAAAGCACTCATTCTGGCTCACAGGTTAAAGTCCATCCTGACTTTAAGGCATGGCAGGAGAGCAAGAACGTGAGGCAGCCAGTGACGTCATACCAACAGTTACAAAGGAGAGGGGACACGAAGTGCATCCCAGCTATAAAATCTCCAGACCTACCTAGTAGGTCTTGCCACACCTCCTAAAGAGTCCACAACCGTCCAGAACAGCGCCACCTGCTGGGGTCAGATGTTCAGACACTTTGCCCATGGGGGACAGTTCACATCCAAAGGGCTGCAGATGATGGATTCCCATCACACCTGTGTCTACACCCACAGAATGTACGAGACAGAGTGAACCCTGATGGCATGTTTCATTAGCAGCAGAGCAGACACTGATTCACCAATTGTAATTAATTATGGCTAACAGGAGAAAGTGGGGGACAGGACATGTGAGGGTGCATGGAGACCCACTGCCCTCCAGTCAAGCTCTGTTACTGTAAACTGCACTAAAAAGGCAGACCTGATTGTTAAAAAGAAACAGATGGCCATCCTCATCTTCTCCAGAACGGTACATTTAAAAGGGACATTAATTTCTTCCTTGGCACATGAATAACATTTATGAGATTTATGATATTCACTCTAAGAGAGGTATGAGAAAACAGTCATGCTTCAGACAAAAATTCACAGTGGGAGCTCACTCTGGAGAACTGCTTTCCATAGGATGAAACTTAAACATGTGTCCCTAGACCACAGAAACCTTGCTTCTGGTGACAGTCCTGCTGACTGTGATTGCACAGTGTGTGCTACATTCAACAGTAGTTACACAGGGGTGTGTGTGTGTGCGTGCACTGACTGAAGCTCTGACAGACACTGTATGTATGCACCTCAAGACTGATGTGTTTCCTGTTTCTTCCTCCCGGCAAGTGTTTCTTCCCCTGATAGGTGTCTTCTCAAGATACCTACAGAGGGATTGGACATTTGTCGCTGTGACCCTGTAATGCTGTAGCTTGTTTTGTTTTTTCCCGTCTCTGCAGCGGCCTTGGCATGAGTTTGAACACAACTTTCAGATTATGTACAAGGTGGGAATGGGACACAAGCCACCAATCCCCGAAAGGTTAAGCCCTGAAGGAAAGGACTTTCTCTCGCACTGCCTGGAAAGTGACCCGAAGATAAGGTGGACAGCCAGCCAGCTCCTTGACCACGCTTTTGTCAAGGTTTGTGTAATTGCTGCAGTCGTCCTCGTCGGAGTTAAACACTTAAGCTCAGCTTTGCATCAGGCACCAGACGTTAGTATAAAATAGTTATATCTAAAAGGACAGGAACTGGATGTCTTCACGTATCAGAGATTTGCTTTCAGTTAGTAAAGTCTCACTAAGACCTCTCTACATGATCTGTTGACAGGAGATGAGCCTAGTTCTTGCCCTCGAGAATGTGTGGTCATCTTGGACCTGTCACTGTGTCTTGAGCAGTGGTGACGCATGTGTGATGGGAGGCGGGGCTGAGGATCTAGTGCCCTATGGAGGCCCGAGGCAGTGCTTTCTCTAGAGAGGGTGTGACCAGGCAGAGAGGCAGACAGGGTGTCAGGCATGAGGGGCTGCTGCGGGCAGAGTCATTGTGGTACTTTGTGGGCCAAGGTCTGAGGGAGCACAAGAAAGCGGATGTGGTAGAAGGTAAGGCTGGGGAAGATGTAGGAGCAGCAGAGGGTCTCTGTTAACAAACAGCATGGCTGGTGGCCCTGCCGAGATAGCGCTTTGGGGCTGACAGTGGCCTCCGGCCGTGCCGAGGGGTTGGAACGACCCTGGCTGAGGAGCAGGTTGGGGGTGTCTGGGGTGGCCCCACTCCTGGCTCCTTGAGTCATCTGAAGGTCGCATCCACCACAGCAGAGCCAAACGGCAGCAGGTTGAGACTGGGCATCGGTGGTCTCATTGGCAAGACCATTTAAAGATTTGCTCGGGATTCTAGGTGGGTGTCTTGTTGCTCAGGGCCGGCAGTCAGATTGCCACAGTACAGCAGGCTGTAGTAGTGAGTGGGCACACAAGTGCTGCTGGGGCAGTGTTGCAGTGATGGGAGGGGGATGAGAACACACAGATTCATAGCTAAGGACCCTGCATGGGAGTCCCTGATACAGGGTGGGTGGGCGGAACCTGGGCTGGGGTGTAGGCTGGGTACAAGAGCTACTGGGGACAGGTGATGAAGGAACGGTGCTTCTTAGCTCTGAAGTAGATGAAATATACTGTCCTCTGTTCAGCCCAGCCTTCCCTGAGAGCAGACATGGAGTAGGTCTGTTTTCTAAGTCGTCCCTCACATGTCAGGGGCTGGTGCCAGGGGGCCACTAGGCCTTGCCTGTGGACCAGAAGCCAAGCAGGCAAGACACACAGGCAGACACAGGACCGTGCTTGCACCAGCAGGGGCTCAGCGCTCTCTTGCTTCCTCGCAGGTTTGCACAGATGAAGAGTGAAGCTCACCAGTCGGTGGCCAGCAGTGTGTGGACAGAATCCCGTGGTCACTACTGTATGTAATATTTACATAAAGACTGCAGTGCAGGCGGCCTCTTAACCTTCCAAGACTGAAGACTACACGGTGACAAGCCTCACTCCTGCTGCTCCTGTTGTCTGCTATAGCACAGGACCCCCGAGTGACAGTGTTGACAAGGTTAAAGAAGCTGCATGTTAAGTGCCATTACTACTGTACACGGACCACCGCCTCTGTCTCCTCCGTTCCCCGTGTGACATCAGCGTAGTGTTCTTGAGCTTCTGGGTTCAGAAGAAAATGTAGTGTTATCGGGTGTCCAGGACCTTGTTTCAGCCTCCTGTTTGTTGGCTCTGACTGTGGCTCCGACTGTGGAGCCTCCTTGTTGGCAAGCTGCAGGTTTGTTATGCAAAGGTTCATAAGTGAAACTGAAGAAAAGGTTCTTTTTCAATAAATGGTTTATTTTAGGAAAGCTAAGTCAGCGTCTGTTACTGGCTCGCGGCTTAAGAGCAGGGCAGCATGCGGAGGTCTGCTGATCCCCTCCCTGCCTTGATTCTGCTCAGTAGAAACAGCACAGCCAAGCCTGCCCCAGGGGGACGCCGAGCCGGGTGTGTCCAACCTGCCGCCTGCGGGCCATGTGCATCACAGGATAGCTATGAGTGTGGCCCAAGGCATTTGCGGATGACAGCATATCCCGATGTTTAAGATTGGGGTACCTGATATAAGGTGGCCATGCTTGGCTCTTACTGTGCACAACAAGGTTGGGGCTCTGGTTGCTGGTGGGTGTATGGGAGGGGAACAGTGCCATGCAGTCTCTTGATAGGCGACCATCTTCTCAGAGCATAACCTGACTAAGCCGGTAGGACCCTGAAATAGCCGACTGTTGTCAGTGATGGCGTTTGTCTTGGTTGTTTAATGCTTGACCTTATTCCCTAAGTCTCTTGGATCATGCACTTGCTCCTGGCACGTAGCAGCAGACCCTGGCCGGGTCATTGTCAAGGATTTTTGGTCTCTTCTGCCAAAAGAATACCGATTTGGATTCAGAGATGTTAGGACTTCATTTAAGATGCCCTTTCACAGCCTTTTAAGTTACTCTACATCACGTAAAGGGATTTACACTGTACTTTTATCAGAGCTGTAGAGCTGTTACACAATGTAGTTCTAGAACCTTCCTACTGCCCGCAGTAGAATTTGTCCCACCTGTCTTGGTGCAGCCTGGGGTTTGCTCACTATGGACGTTTAGAGAAGTTAGAAGAAGTTTCTGAGGCTGTCATGATGGAGCACAAGCCAGCACATCTTTATTTCCACTGTACGCAAGCGCCACGTGCTCTGTCCGACCCTGGCCTTGTTGGTGGGCGCCAGGCTGCCCCCTGGTGGCCTATTTCCTTTGAACACAGGCATCTGCGTGGCTGTTTTTGTGCCTGTTAGGAGTTGGGTGTGCTGAGCTGTGTTTTCAGAAACTTTTGAGTTTTTTCCGAAGTGACTGCCATACCGTGTTCTTCCACTGTGAGGCGCCCGGGTCTCCCTGCCCTGCTGTCACACTCTTTGACAGTAGGCTTGCTCGTGATAGTGAAGCAGACTTCGTTGTAGTTCCAATCCCTGTCTGTCTAGTCACTGCGCCTGATGGCCATCTGTATATGTCTCACCCGCTTGCCTCTGGATGGGTAGATGGGTGGGTGGGTGGGTGGATGGATGGATGGATGGGTGGGTGGGTGGATATCCATATATTACTTGTGTGTACACACACACACACACACACACACACACACACACACACTGTGCATCAGTGCATACACATGTTGTAACAGATACGTCAAGAGAGGGTAAGTCGCTGGAGTCGATTGATTCTTCTTCCACCGTATGTGTCGGGGCATTGCACTCTGGTCCTAAGGTTTGGTTGCGGTGCTGTTAGCTGCCGAGCCATCTGGCTGGCCCACTGCTCTCCTCCTTTTGAGGGAAAGCCTATTTGAATACTTTGCCAATTTTAAAACTAGTCTATTTGTCATCTTACTGAGTTGCAAGAGCTTTTTGGGTTATTTTTTGGTTTGTTTTGTTTTTAAACAAACTCTTGAGTAAACCTCGTCACCTAATCTGTAGTGTGAAGATGTCTTTCCCCAGTTTCTGGTGTATCTGGTATTTTATTTACTTTGTCACGTCTATGAGAACCAAAAAAGCTTTTTTTTTTTTTTTTTCTTTAAGAAGTCCATTCACCATCCTGTTCTTGGTTGCCTGTGCTGGTGGTGGTGTGGCTAAGAAACAGGGCTGGCCCAGCAGCTCATTTTAGCTCTTAGTGGGCCTCTCACTCTTGCATTTCTGTTAAAATAGTATTCAGGGGTCCAGATATTGTTCTCTGCTGGAGAGACTTCTTTGCCCTCTATGGGTCTCTTCAGGAGTGGGAATAACATCTTAATTTACACTCAGCGTTCACTGCACACAGATACAGAGACAGTGAATGTTTTTGTTCCAATCTTGTAGCCCATGGCCTTGCTGGATTCATTTAAAAGTTGTAGTAGCTGCTTTTGTAGACTCCGTCCATAGAGGGAGACACGTGGCCCAGGAACAAGGGCAGTCTCCCTCCTTCCGGGATAAAACCTGATTGGCAGTTGCATGAGTCCCCTTTGTACACCACTGCGTTCACTTAGGACACTTGGAGGACTTTTCCCTCCAGGCGCGCAGAGGGTTTTCATTTCTGGGCTCCTATCAGGGCCTAGTAGCTTCCTACAGTGAACTGGACATCTCTGCAGCCTCCGTTTCCTCAGGGACGGCCCAGGTCAGTGTTCTCCATCTTTGGGGCCTGGGTAGAACTCCCTCAGAGAGCCCTCGAGGCTGAGCTTCTGTGGAGGGTGCTTTGGAACTTGTTCTGGACTTGCTTCAGGTCTCTTTGGACTTTTATTTTATGGATCTTGGGGTCTCCACTCAGGCTCACCGAGTTGTCTGGTTTCCTGGCAGACGGTTCTCTGCCCATCACACTCCCGCTGTCTGGACGGCTGCTGTCTGCTCACCCTCCTGACTTTAAACATCTGTTTTCTCTTTTTCTTTATTAGATAAAGGTCTGTCCATCTTGTCAACTTCTGGTTTCATTAGTATTTCCTTTCGTTTTTCTGATTTCCATTCCTACTTCTGAAACGATCTTTATGGCTGCTTTCCTTCTATATGCTTGGGGTTTAATTTGCCTGTCTTTCAGAAAATTATCAGGGTAGAAGACGCTGATGACAAAAGGCTGATTAAAGATAATCTACCAGCCTAACTCCCTCGGTTAGTAATTTACTTACAAATCTAGCCTATGGCTAAAGGTAACTTCTCAGTAAGAAAATAAGCCTTGACACAATCGCCCAGGCTGTTAGATGCCACCACACTGCCCAGAGCCTGCCTGGAAGGTGCCGCCTACAGAGGTAGAGGGGTTGATGGTTGGCGTATGGATCACGTGGTCTTGGTGGCTGCTACTCAGCTCTGCAGTGTGGTGAGCAGACCACTGTAGAGCAGCAGGCAGTGCAAATGGTGACTGTGGACATGCAGGGTAGCATACACGAGACAACAAGTGTGTAAGGGTTAGAGGACATCGTAGGAATGTGGACTCCTGTCTCCAGGTAGCCGTGCCTTTACCTGCTGTTTTCTGGACGCTTCATTAATCTTATTTTCACTCAGCCCATTGTGCCCAGTAAGGAATGAGGGGCTTGTTATGGGCAGTGCAGGCCCCTGTCCTGGCGCCCTGTACGACGAGAAAACCGGACTTCCTGGTCTGATAATGCGCTGGCACTGCTGGGTCCTCACACCATGTCATCCTTGTGTGACCTCCCAGAATGCAGTGACAAAATGATCGGTAAGGCCTGCTCTTCCTCCTCTTCACTCCCCTCCCCTCCCCCACCTGGGGTCGCTTCCCCCTTAAAGCTCATCCCCGTAGTAAGTCTTAGTCACCTCAGCCAGGAGACAGCAGCCTTTACTCACTCACAGCACCTCTCTGACCAGAGCACCTCATCCTGGGAGTTCCGGTCTCCCGTCCTTCCTGAGCCCTTGGCTTCTCTCCAGCCGAGTGCTCAGCCGGCTTGGCTTTCTTTGTATTTGCCCTGAGAGCCTAACTAAGCCGCTGGATTGTGTCCTTAGCTTTCCTGTGAGGCCTTGGGAACAACGGCCCCTCAAACACCACTGGGGACTGGCACGTGCCCTAGGGTGTTTGATAAATGCCTGGCTAAAATCAGCTTGGTTTATTTTGGAAGTCTAAGGGCCCTCACTGTGTCCACTCCCGTCACCTCCTAAATGTTGAGCACAGCATAGACGCCAGAAATTTCAAAACCGCCTACCGTGGCTTGTGGGGTGTGACTGTCTTAAAGCTCTAACACGTGTAAGCCATGCTGGGTGAAAACCTTTCCTCACACAGCTCTAGATGCTGCTGGACATTGGAAAGGTGAAAGCGGCAGCAAATGCATGCCTTAGTCAGTGCACAGCATCAATGCTAACTAGGGCCAGGCAGCAGCAGGAGGGGGCTACTTAGTCTCCACTTGTCCTCTGCTGTACTGCAGCTCGGCCTTGTACGAGAGCTCACTTGTCTCAGCCTAACCCTGCTGAAGGCACAGACACGCCCCGTGATGCTCAGAGGACGGGCGCTCTGTGGTCAGATTTCTTTTTTTTTTTTTTTTTTTTTGGTTCTTTTTTTTTTTCGGAGCTGGGGACCGAACCCAGGGCCTTGCGCTTGCTAGGCAAGCGCTCTACCACTGAGCTAAATCCCCAACCCCTGTGGTCAGATTTCTAAGCTTGTGCTGTGTTTTATGTTTTTGTTTGTAGTCAGTATTCAGAGGAGCACCTGACAAAGCCATGGGCCCAGGAGGCTCTCCCAGCCTCAGGTGATCTCCTAAAAAGACACACTACTTAGGGGCACTTTATATGCTGTGTTCTTGACCAAAACAATAGTTCTGAACAGTCGGATATCACGAAACAGGTCTTTTGCAGGTTGGTATCCGGTACCTTGAGTGATGTTGGGTGTCTGGGGCCCAGCAATAATCCAGTCACTCCCTCAGGCCTTTGGCTCCTCTTGTCATGTCGGGTGCAGGGTAGATCAAAGCACGGTATGGCTTTCAGTGAAATTTTAAGTCAAGAAGCACTTGAGCCAGAGTCCATGTACGCACGGCTCTGGGGACGTGATTAGGTGGGGCTGGCGTGGTTATGCAGTGCATATGAGGTGTTGGTCAGCAGGCAGGCCTGGGGTTCTGTGCTGATGGAGCCCCTTGCCTTCCTGACTTGTCTGTGGACGAGGGACCTAGCTAAACCCTTCTGCCCCGGCTTGCACTCCGAGGGTCAGCTTCATTCATTCTAATAAAAGGAGAGACAGTCTCCAAGGAAGTCTGGGAAAACATTTTCAGAAAATTGCCCAATTATGGGGAGACAATTTCTGATATCTTCATACACTCAATGTTTATGTATGTGAGGAAGAATCCCGACAACAAACATGTAAGCAACTGTCCGAGGCTTGGAAGAGGCGAAGACAAGTCCGAAGTCTGGGAGACCGTGGCCGTCACTGCTGACCATCCCTTTTGAACACAGCGGGTCTGCAGGGACAGCAAGTCATACAGACCTGGAAAGGGGCAGCAGGCTCATGGCGGTGTAGACACTGGAACCTCTGCATTCAGACGGTTACTAAAACTGCCCCGCGAGTTGGTCCTGAGGCCTTGACTGGCAGTCCCTGTGAAACGGCTCAGCCCCCTGAGGTGTCAGAGGGAGACAAGCGCCATGTTTGCATCTGCCCTACTTCACTGTCCAGGCTTCAAACCACTTGCGACATTAAACTTGGGGAGTGCTTTCCTCAGTACCCCGGGAGAACAGGTGGCCATAAGGCAGCCTTAGCCGTATGCCGTCCATCTTTCCCCTTTCAAACTCCAACTCCCGTACACGTCCCGACAGCACTCTGCACTCCTCCAGACTGTCCTGGTCCTGCAGGGGCTTGCTGAGGCCAGGGGCCACCATTTTTCGCTTAACTTTCGTACTGACAGGTGTCCGTAACATACACAGTGCTTTGGGGCACCTGGACCGAAGAACCCAGTGGCCAGCTCTGTCCATTGCTGTCATCTGTATGGACAAGCTCAGAAACCAGTGTTGAGCCCACTCTGTCCTGCTCTGGGCACTGGCCACACCACTCTTAGCTGCCTACAACCAGTTACCACAATGTGATCAATCTTTCAGACCGACCCCCCGCCACCCACTGAGCATAAAGAAAGATGCAGATGTTCTAACGTTTGAACATCCTGTTACTTTTCCAAGGTTTTGCACACTTTAGAAATTAAGGAGTTAAGATGTATTCCAGGTCTCTGTTAGCACATAGAAAAACAATTGATTATCTGAAAACCTAGTGGAGGTTTTCAGTGAGCCTCTGTTCTGTAGCCATCATGCCAAGATCTTTTCAAAGGATCCTGTGAATCCCCCACTCTGCATTAAGGGAACAGGCTAGGGAGAGAGTCAGGTCAGGCCAGCCAGCTGAGGCACGCTGCCGGGGTTCCCCTCAAACTCCTGCTCCCCTTTGTGTTCTAAGGCCATTCAGATACCACTCCCCATTCAGTTTTCCTAAAATGTCTCTGCCCTGCCACCAAAGGCAGGTCAAAACCAAAGAGACTAAGCCTTGTACCACGGTCTGATTCTTGCCAAATACTTTGAGAAGTCACAGCTTAGAAGCCGCCTGCCATTCCTCCACCCGATTTGTTCCGTGATCCTACCTTCCCAAGGTGAGCCTCTTCCCACTCTGCAGCAACCCAGGGGGTGGGTGAGTGTCATTTTACAATTGGGCAGATGGCCCCCTGGAGGTCAGGAGGCTGGATGGCCTGGATTGAATATTTACTTGGCCAAGCCACAGAATTCAGTGAAGGCAAGCTCAGGTCCCAGATAAAGTGGCCTTAGGATCCAAGGGAGGCCTACAGGACCTCTACAACCCAAGGTCCCCTGAAGAGTAGCGTCCAGTTTTCTCTGTGTGATTCCTGGCCCTCATGGCAGGGCAGATGTGCCCGGCTTAGCACCTTGTGGGAACTCAGCCTCCCCTGCACTCTCTACTCTGGTACACAAAAAACCCAGAATGTGGTGTTCTGATTTCTGCAAGCCCAGATTTATTTGTGTTGATAATACGTTGTCCCTTAAACAGAGGGCTCTAGAACCCAGGTCACCCCGTGGCTCTTCAAGGTCAGAGTCACACTTGACTGTGTGGCTGCCATTTGATGACTTGGTGCACAGACACTTAAGTCTGCAGTGACACTGGACAGGATGTGCCTTTGTGGGCCCCATGGGCAGCTTTTCTAGTGGGGGTGTGTGGTTGTACCAGGTGGTGCATAGCTGTACACAGGGAGGAGGGCATCAGTCCAAGCGCTGCCAGCTTCTCTGTCTTATAAGGAATACCTTTCAGGTACCATCTTAAAACGCTAACCTTTTTCTTCTTGTTTTGTTTGTATCCGGCCTCTGCTGACTGCCCTCAGTCTGCAAATGTCTGCCATGGGCCATTCTCCAAAGACTGCAGAGGAGAGCAGCCCCCCTTTCATGTTCTAACAGGAGCTCAGTGTGGGGGAGAGCAGAGCCCCCCAGATGGGCTCATCTGTGTTTTTAAGTAGCACCTGGCTCCTTAGTGGGTACCACACGAGAGCTGAAAAGGGGTGTAGTTCCATTTTGTAAAATGCTCCTGACCTTGCTTTAAGGGCTTCCCCACTCCTGTGACAGTTTCTGATGTTGTCATAACATTCAGTTGCAAAGCTTAAGACCTTCAAGACTAGTGGATCCTGTCTCATCCTCTCTGTGTCTCAAGGAAGCAAGCTCTCAGCTGGTCTCCCAGCACCCTTGCCTTCGCTCTTGCTCAGAGGGGCTCCGACGCCCACGTCTCTGCATTGGCATCCTGTGGTGGTCCATGCTGCCTGTCAAGTTGACAGGATGCAGAGTCACCTAGGAGGCGAGTCTCCGGTTGTGCCTGTACAGGTAATCCAAGGGATTCTAGATTAAACTAATAGAGTGATGGATAGGGGCGGACCTATCATAGCTTCACTATTCCGTGTGCTGGGGCTCCGAACTGAGAGAAAGAGAGGTAAGCACCAGCATCTGTCTCTTCTCTCTGACTGACAGGATTCTTCCCGTTCCTACTGCCATGGCCCCCCACCATGATGGACTGTAGCCTTGAACTATGAACCAAAACAAACCCTTCCTGACATTGACAAGTGACTAAGACACACACACACACACACACACACACACACGTACCCTCAAGTGACCTGTCAGTGCGTGCACCTCACTCAAGCTCTCAGCAGCCCCCACTGGGAGCAAAGCTGGTGAGAAGCTGCCATATGCAATACCCAAAGCCAGGGAAGAGTGGGGGTGGGGGGTAGCAGATTTGTGTAAATACTTGCCACAGACGACCCAGACAAACACTTTAATTCTTTTTCTTATTTGGAGGCATAATCTAGTCGTCTTACCCAAGCACTTCGCTCCGTCTCCAGCGATCGATGGTTAGAGAAGACGCAGCACCACGGGATGACAGGGACACACACCTTCTCTTCCACCCCAGCCCTGCCCTTCCCTGCAGCCTCACAGACCCTACTGTCACAGGGTCACAAGTGCACACGCAACCACACACTCATTCTCCTCACCCCCATCTCTCTCACACACACATACACACAAACACGTGTGCAACTGAAAAGAAACGTAACCAAACCCAGTAATTCACACGGGGATGGGGGAGGGGAAAGGTATAAAACCATCTTCCTTTCCCGTCCAGCGCCAAGGCAAACTCCATGACTGGAGGGGCTGTGGTTTCTGTTTGTCCCAGCAAGGCCCTCCAGTCTCCATCACTGAACCCTGCTATAAAGGCTAAGCAGAGGCCAACTGTCCCCCACGGTTCCCTTTGGAGGTGACATTTTCCACATCAGTCAGTTTGTTTCCGTTTGTTGTCAATGTTGCCGTAGGCAGAGCCCTTGTCGATTTCTGTCACACCAATCATCCATCGAACTCCCATGGAGGCTGCAGAGAACAGGGAAGAACAGTTAGAATCCCAACACACCCCAGGAGCGCTTTGCCAACAGGAGTGACTGGGAGGCCATTGGGGGCAAAATGCAAGTACGTCTGATGGACCATTTGACCCCAGCTTTGGGCATTACTACGTAACTGAAATGACATTAAAAAGGGAAACGAGCTGCTCTGTGGGGATGACTTAGGGCGGGTCAACCGCGCCCAGTGGAGGGAAACAGAATTGGGCAAGCAGCACACACCTGTCTACAGAGTTCCCAGAATTCTCTGCTTTCGGTGCCGTTTTCCAAGGCAGAAATGGCTCTTTGCAGATTGTGGGGCAGTGGTTTGTGGGGGTGCTCTGTTAGGATGCAGGCACTGTACACCCACACAACTCCACCATTGGTTGGGTTAACCATGGAGAACAAAATCATTGTCCCCTAGAGCCCCTTGCTCCCTGAAGCTGCAGCCGTCAGAGAATGTGCTGGACCCATCTGGGAACTTATGAGCCACCAGGATGCTTGCTTGGAAACTGCCCTGTAGGCAGTACCTTTGGAGGTGGGGTTGTTGAGCTCCTTGTGTACCAGGCCCCTCCTAGTCACTGAACACACAGCCTACAGACACTGTTTATGGGTACAGCAGGGGAACGAACCGATGCAGCCCCCAAACTATGGTGTACGTGTCACAAAGCTATAAGCATCATGTTCTCCATAGGCTGCTACGCAAGACCGCACAGCAGACAAGGGCACGGAGGCCATCCTGAGCACGTGAGGAGGTGTCTGGCAGGACACCTATGGAGAAGCCAAGATGTAAGCCCTGTCCCATTTCCAGCATTGGGTGGAGTGTCTCGTCAGCAGAAGGAAATGGTAAGAGATGTGGACTCTGGTCCAAAGGCCTCAGGAAGTGGAGGAATGCTGGAACGGAGCAGCCGAGGGGAAATGCAGGACTGGGGACAGGGTGCAGACACATCAGCAAGGACACAGGGAAAATTTCTAAATGACCACAGCACCCCAGGCCAAGTGCTAGGCCACTGGGTACTCGCTTCACACCTAAGAGAGTCCTTTCCTCATTCCTCTTCTTCTTTAAGGAATGTAGCTCTCTGCCCCAGAGGACATGGCCCTCCTTTGCTGGTCTGCCAGCCATTAAAAGCAGAGATGGAATTTCTCCCTTGCCTACAAGCCCTGGGACACCCAGCGGTTCTAGCCAGCCTCCTTCCCAGGATCCAGTTCAGAACCTAAAACTGGTGGTCCTGATGCGGACAGACTGGCTGGTGTGCTAGATGTGTCAAGGTGCTTACAAAGTATCAACTTGAAAAGAAAAGAGTGGTTCAGAAGAGGCACCTGGAGGGGTGGTTCTCAACCTGTGTGTGGGTGCCTTTGAGGTCAAACGATCCTTTCAGAGCGGCCAACTAAGACCATTGGAAAGCCGCAGATATTTACACTGCAATTCATTTAACAGTACAAAACTACAATACAAAGTAGCAAGGAAAATAATTTTATGGTCGGGGGCCACTACAACATGAGGAACTGTATTAAAGGCCGCAGCGTTAGGAAGGTTGAGAACCACTAGCCTAGTGGGTTGTGCCTTGATTCTTTTTTTTTTTTTTTTTGGTTTTTTTTTTGGGGCTGGGGACCAAACCCCGGGCCTTGCGCTTCCTAGGCAAGCGCTGTACCACTGAGCTAAATCCCCAACCCCTGTGCCTTGATTCTTAAGACTGCAGCAGTTACTAAGAGAGATGCTGTTAGCACCAGGCCCCAAAAGGGAGTCTGTCCTACGCCTTCGACTTCCGCCCCTTTTACAGCCCAGAGACCACAGTTCTTTGTTTCACAGAAATAGCCTATTCTTCAGGACACCCACACCTGTCTCCTGGCCATTTTTTCTCAGTCACTGAAAAGCTGAAGCTGCCCATGCCCCTCCCTCCCATAAGCCTCAGAATCAGACCTGACTTTCAGGTGCCAGGGGAATGTCACACCCAGGTGACAGAGGCTTGGTGAATAACCCTTTGTGGAGAATGAAGAAGGCACTTTCTAAACCTCTTCGCACCATGCCTAGTCCCCTGGTTAGAGTGGAGGAGTCCCCTAGGGAGGCTCCCTTGTCTGCTTCCAAGGCAAAGAGCCAACCACTAGGTCCCTCAAGACCTATGTCATGCTTCGCTCTGGAGAAGGAAGGGAGCCAGCAGGGCTGTCTGCAGGGTTGCATCAGGTAGGACTTCAGTCCTGAGAGGAGTTTCATCTGTCAGGGGTGAGGTGGGGAGGGGACTCCAGCTCCATGTCGTACTACACTGGCTGTGCAGTTCCACCAGGCACGCCTCCAGACCCCAGACAGCACTGTGAGGCTGGCCCTCGTGGGTACCACTCAGCCTGCAAGGAGCACGTCCTGACATACATCTGGTGCCTGCCAAACAGGCTGGCTTTGCGTTGAGCCCCTGGCTCTGCACTCACCCATGCAGAAGATGAGGACCAAGCTGGCCAGCGTCACCGAGGAACCGCTGCTGACCATGCTAACAAGGAACTGGAAGAAAGGATAGAGCAGCAGCGACGCCCAGAACAACCAGTTGACCAGAGACCAGGGCCGCCGTGGGGGAGCCCAGGGAGTCTCTGGGAAGACCCCTGTCCTGTAGTACTCCTCCTGAAAGGCATCCTGGGGGGCAGAAAAGAGAGCCTCAGACACTGTGGTGGCTTCCAGTGGTACCTTACAGAAAGTAGTTTGTGGGCAGCTACTGGGGTTTGTCAGGGCTACCTGGCGTCCCCTTCCTCCAATGTCACACGGAGAGGCAGCTGCCACTTTCCTTCCTGTGTACAGGAGAGAGGAGCGCAAACTTGGGGCTGGCTATCCTCAGCCATGCACACCATATCCAGGCCTGAGGAAGCATGGCAGGACAGTGGGGTAGGTTGAAGGGAATGTGGACAAAAGGTCATTGAGCTTCGCCCACACACAGCCAAGGACACGCTGTCAATCTGGCCTCTCAACACGCAGGTCCCCATCAGCCATCTGCAGTCTTCAGAGACTGGATGACAAGGACTAGGGGGTCTGCAAGGTGCTGCTCACAGGAGGTGCCTGCCCTTACTTGGGATGACCTCTATAAGGTCAAGTTGGGGCAATGGTAATTAGGTTCTCCTTGCACCCTGCTCACATCTTTGGGAGGGAGGAGCCTGTGTAAACCAAGGCTCTGTCCAGAGTAAGACCAAGCAGACAGAACTGGAAGGGGAAGGGGAAGGGGAACCCTTCAGGACCAAATTCTTATTCGGGTCACACTTTGAAGTGACAGTTTGCTCAGGAGCAGTCAGGACCGCATCTGTTACTGAAGTGAGCCCTCCCATGGAAAAATGTGCCTGGGCGACAGGCACGGAGAAAAACCACTGATGTACAGTATACTGGTAAACTATCATATGCTGTTTGAGCTTGGCGGAGGGGACTCTGGCAACAAGGAGGCTCTCTCTCCCTTGTCTCATTGAGCTTGTTTATTTCAACCGTCCTCCATAACTGCACTGGGGATGGCTGGCCCCTGACTCTGCGAGCGGAAGGAAAATAAAATAGCAAGCAGCTCAGAGAAATAAAAACGTGGACACCCTTGAGAACATCTGGAAGGTGGACCACTTCCAGCAGAAACCCCTACTGTTTACACCAGGGAGTAAAAATGCCTCAATAGGTGGACAGGAAGAGGAAGCCAGAAACTCAGCCGTGAACAGAGAGCTCCACTGAGGACTGGCTGTCACTCAGGTGATTCCTCGATTGAGGACGCTTGCTGCAGGGTTTCCCCTCCTTTTGATTACTGCATACTAAGAAGCTCGCTCACTGGAAACCTGTCGGTTCGGCTGTCGTTTATTCTTTGGACCATACAGAACAGCCGTTACCTCCTGTTGGTCCACTACTCACACGTGACAGGTTTACTTTCTGAGAGGGCACCTAACAATGTATTTCGCTATGTTCTTCCAGTACCACTTGTGAGAACGGCATCTTGAGCCCTACACACGGCAGGTACACCCACCTTCTCCTGGTAGAGCTTGTGTAGCCAGGCTGAGCACTTGTCCTCATCCTCAGGGATGTCTTCCATGGGGATCCTCCTGCAAAAGCAAAGAGCAGCTAGCCGAGAGAACCACGGTGAGCCCCGGGCCACATTCCTGAGTGAGAATCAAGGGTCAAGCCAATGACTGAGAGACGCTCTCAGGAGTGGGGATCTGCCTTTCTCCTTCTTTCACCTCCCCAAACCCAACACTGTTTCCTCCCAAGAGGACAGTGCTGCCCCGTGATGCAGTCCAATAGGTGCAGAATCTATACATACGGGACAACACACTAGAACTTCTTCAACCAAGGAGCAACAGTAATGGCAGACCATCTCACATATAGCTCCTTTGCCCTTGACTGGGGCACAGCCACATTGAGGCAGATGCTGGAAGCTGAGGCCCCAAATGAGCTCATTTCCTGGGTGGCCGTCAGACTGGGGTTGGCAAAGGTGGGAGGCTTATCCATTAGCGAAGAGCCCACCTTGAACAGGGAGAAGTAATTTTCGGGGTTCCCTCTCCACATGTTCTCGGGCTACTGGCTCTTCAAAGATGACATTTTGAGGACCTCTGCTCTGGTCCATGGACAAGTGTGTTTGTCACAATTTTCCCCAGGACATTTCACACCCCAATGTGCCCAGAAATATATGAATAAGGACGCTGAAGCTTCTCTGAAAATGCCCTTTGACCTTTTTGGTTTCCATGAAACCGACACTTCTTTCTTCACTCTTTGTGATCTCCGGTTGCAAGTAAGATCATTGAATATGTTGGGGGTCGAGGGGGGGTGGAGGGAATTAGCAAGGCCTTGAAGTGTGTCTTCATTTGGATAGCTGGAGCTTAGGCAGTTCTACTCTTTTTAAGCATGCGCTGGACAATAGCGCCCTAGACGTGTTATTACTTTATATGGTGTTGTAATATATACTGAAGAATGTCCCAGTCATGTTAAGTGGATTCCTACACACAGACAGGTGTGTTGGGTAGCATAAGGACTCTTCCACGGTGGCCATGAGCACTTGTTGGCTTTCGTAGGTGAACTTGAAAGGATCAGTCAGCTGTATACTCTACTGTGATTCCCACAGATACCCCAGAGAACTGCAGTTACTAAAAAACAAATCCCCACCCCCAACCCTTGTAGAGGTCAAACGGTCTTGCACCCTACCAGAATCCAGCTGAGTGGAGCTCTTGAACTCCAGGTGTCGAAGGAACTCCAGAGACAAAGGACCCACTCGATCTCTGGTGCTTCCTCATTTCGTGGAAACGGTGGAAGCATTTCCAGGAAGTTAACACAAGCTGTCAGCCCACAGACATGTTTGTATCTTTAAACATTTTGAGTGGTGTGGCAGTGCTTGGCCATTGGGTTTTCATCATGGTGTGCTGGGATTTGTAACCGGAAGGGGTCCAGAGAGCTCTGCTTGTATGTGGATGTTTCAGGGGCTCTTGGATGGCCTTCAAAATGACTACGGCATAGGGGGCCAGCGCCACCTGACCCAACTCAGACTGGGTTTTAGTGCATGAGGTCACTGACTTGTTGAGCAAATGGCCTGTGGTTTCCTGTCTGCTTCACCTTCCCCTTGTCATTCCACTAGTCTTGGTGACATTCTGGAGATCAAGAGTTAGGCACATTATGTAAGCCAATAAGCAGGCCGAAATAAAAAATGATAATGAAGATGACGAAAAGAAAGAAAAAATTGGTTTGTCTTTGCAAAGAGCAGATCCATCTTCGTAGGAAATGTGTCCATCAAGAATGGTTGACAGTGAGTCTTGGGCTCCTGTCTGTCCACTCAGAGCTCTGGGAGAGGTGCAAGCCGAGCCGAGCCAGTTAACAGACCCACAGGAACTGGGAGGGAAGGCCTCCTCCCCAGGGTGTGCAGTAGATGTGCCTCTTGAGTTCATAACATAGATAAAAGACTGGAGAGAAGTTCGATGGGAAGCAGACTTCACGAGAGATGCTAAGCAGACGTTTCTGGAAGTCGGACTCCTTGCAATTTGGCACTTAGAAACAAGCCCCCCCTTTACTAGGAGGGAAGCAGGGCCAACTCACCTAACATAGCAGTCAGCGTGATATTTCTTTCCATTTAAGACTCCCAGCAGTGTTGGGTTTTCATTGTTTCTGAAATTGAGTGTACAGTCATATACGGCTGGGACTATAAGACAAGACAGACAAGGCAGTATAGAGCAGGTGAGGCCGGTTCCGCTTGGTAGTCACACACACTGGACGACATGCGCACACCGTAACCTGTCTACCAATGACACGCACGATAGAGACCTCTTCCTTGGGTTTTTCTAGACTGCTCACCTGCTCTACATTGAACATGTGTAATCAGAAAGTCAACTGTAAGCAAGTCCTGGGAACAGAGTAACCCCCGTGGTCATGTGGGCTTTAAAACCATGATGACTTGGGGTTGGGGATTTAGCTCAGTGGTACAGCTTGCCTAGGAAGCGCAAGGCCCTGGGTTCGGTCCCCAGCTCCAAAAAAAAAAAAAAAAAAAAAAAAAAAAACCATGATGACTGTCAGATCTATACTGATAAGGACGTTAATCTTTATAGTCGGCAGAGCCTGCTGTAGTTGCAAATACCAATATTTGAACAAATACGGGTAGAAGATGATCTAGGCTCATTCAAGGATGTGTCTGTGACAGAATGACAGCCATCATTTATAAATTTATCAAATGCCATTTTCTCTTTTATAAAAGACTTTTTAACTATGTGGATGCATGTCTATGTGGGTGTACATGAGGCCAGAATAGAGCATTGTACCCCCTGTTGCTAGATTTACAGGCAGTTGTGGGCCATCAGATAATAGCGGTGTGAACAGAATTCCAGTCTTCTCCAAGTGCAGTAAGCACTCGTATTGGCTAAGCCATCTCTGCAGCCCCAGTGTAACCCTTCTTATGAGCATTTTGTGCCCTCCCAAAATGAAGCAGCCACAAAGACAGGGTGTTACATCTAAATCATGGAAGGAAAAGGTAGTGCAGTCGAGTTAATGGTTCTATTCAATGGTAACTCCTTGGGGTAACCTACCCCCACGCCCTCCACATGGCCAGAAGGCAACAGTAAGCAGGGTGTAATCCTGCTACTGATTGGTTCAGAGTGAGTAAACTATGAGACTTCACCCTCTATGCTAATGTGAAGTGTAACCCTGATGCTGATTGGTTCAGAGTCAGTAAACTGTGGAACCTTGCCTACTATGCTAACATGTGATGTGACCCTGCTGCTGATTGGTTGAGTAAGCTGTGACCCTCGCCCACTATGCTAATATGTGGTGTAACCCTGATGCTGATTGGCTTAGAGTAAACTGAGACCTCTCCCTCTATGCTAATGTGTGTTGTAATTCTACTGCTGATTGGTTTAAAGTAAACTATGAGACCTCGCCCCCTATGCTAATGTGTGGTATAGTCCCGCTGCTGATTGGTTCAGAGTGAGTAAGCTATGGAACCTCTCTCACTATGCCTTTTGTATCAGGAAGGAGGAATAGCTTTTAATGAATATGGAGCTAGGGGCTGGAGCTGGGGGAGGAACAGAACAAGGAGGCTAACAGCTACCCGGTCCAGATAAGGTGACTGGGGACTGGTCCAGTCAGGATAAATAACTCTGCCCCCAGCAAAAGGGCTAACGGACTTCTACTAATACAGATGTCTCCGTGTCATTATTATGAAAGGTCAAGTGAGAGCCTCGTAAAAACCCAGCAACAGTAACTATATGCACATTCCAAGTTATCTCCTCGGCATAGTCCACATTCCATCCAACCTTACTGCGGGAGCCCTGGGACCTGGCTCAGGCTCCAAAAATGCTTATTGGGTCAAAGAACGGGTGACTTAATGACAGAGAAACGAGTGGATAGAATGTGTACACTTCTTTTCCCAGCAGTGGGCAGTTTGCTTAGCTGCATCACACAGTCTTCCAAACCTAGATCTTCTGGAGAGTGGGCTTATGATGCCATCATCACACAGGGCTGAAGAGACAGGTGCCAGTCACACGTGCAGGCAGAGCCCACTGCACTAACAATGATCTTGACCGTAGCTGGGCAGCTTTACACGTCTACAGTTAGTGTTAGTAAAAGTAGCAGGGGAAATCACAGAAATTGTATACTGTCCCTGGATCACTTGGAATATGAAGAACAAGGATTCAAATGTGATAAAATCACCATCCATTTCTTTCCTTGATAGGTCTGTAGGTCCACTATCTTTCCCTATGGGAGAGGGTCCTCATGCTGGCTTGCAGAAGTGTCTAAGAGGCATTGTCCTTAAAGACCCAGCCACTTTCCCTGTCATTGGTGGGCATTGGTGCCTAAGGTGGGCAACTGGCCCAGAAGATATTTAACCTGTTGACGTCCTTGGCGCCCTGGATAAATCCCCCCTCACAAGAGATAAAGACAAGGCTATAGAAGCTAGCAGCAAGGAGCCAGAAGCCACATCTGACCTGCCTCTGGCAACACAGCAGGGCCTGCTTGGCCCACTTCTTCCTTCAGGACAAAGCGTTCTCTTGGCAGGTCTAGGACATGAAGTTCTAGGAAGGCCGGCCTGGCTCTGTGGTGCCTCACACTTGAAGCAGTGTCAAGTCCTATCCAGCTCAAGTAAGATGTCAAGCCTCATTTGGAGCCGAAGGGCCAGGGAGTAGGGATGTGAGAGAAAGGGGTTACATAGGAAAACAAACATGTTTTTAATTGAAGAGGAAGGGTAAAAAGAAAACGGGGGAAGTCGCTGCCTTCTGTTTGTAGCTACACTGGCTTGAGGCTCCAGACTCATGGGTCTGTACAGATCAGATCATCTGCAGGTGGTTATCAGCAATAAATAAGCAAGAGAGGGCCTCAAAAATTACAGCTCCATGACCAGGCCATCTCCAGTCCTCCAAGGAGCCTGCACTTTCTGCACGCACTGTGCAGTTCTGCCACTGACCAGCAGAGGGCAGTATTTACTGGGATTCAGAAACAGGAGGTGCCCTGCCTCTCATCCCAGGTTCCACCTAGCTTCAAAGATCCCCCATTTAGCCAGCATCCTTACCAACATCTCGCAAGCACTTCACAGTGATAGCAAAGCCCTTGGTGCGTGGCAGCAGGTGATGCTTGAGGCTGGGCAGCCCCTTGGCTTGGGCCACCTGCATGCTGATTTGGTGTTTCTTCTCTGTGAACCGTGTGCCCTCACAGTGGATCAGGAACTGAAAAGCAAAGGATGCTGGTCACACAGGAGGATTCCACGGTCACACAACCCCAAGCTCAACTGGAGGCCACAGTCCCAAAGATGTTCATAGTCACACTTGACTCCAGGTCAGTCCCATGGTGTCCTCGTGCCCCACAAATCCCTCAGGTCTCATGTAATTCCAGGCCACACTCAGTCCAAAGTGACTCCTATGTGTGGTAGCCACACATGATGCCACAGGAGCCAGACAGCACACTGCTCCTTTGCCTACGTACCAGATACTTCTCTGGGTAGTCCCGGAGGTGCAGCAGGCTCTTGGCAACCGTCTGCCGATCTTGCTCCCACTTGCGCGTGCAGAAGATCATTTCCACGAAGTACCACATCCAGCCAATGATGGGGACATAAGCCAGCTCTTTCTTGGCCAGGACTTTGGAGTTCTGAAATAGAGGAAGAACCTTAGGGTGTCTGTGAAGGAGACATGGCTGTTGGAGCTCTCATGGGGAAGGAATGGCCAGTCATACCAAAGGCAACAAAGACTTTGGGCTCGGAGCCCTTCCTCTTTCCCACTGCACTGACCTGAGGTAAGGTCATGCCCACCACTGGGTGGACCGCCGCATGGACGAGGGTCTGTGAACACACACAGAGGTTTGAGGATACCCTCATGGACCACGCCCTCCAGATTATCGACACCTGTGTGTTTGCTAAGCCCATCCTGAGGTTCTGTCCGGCGGGTCTGTATAACGCCGTGCCACAGACCAGCACATCAGCAAAGCCACCGAGTTCATACAAGCAAGGCCAGCAAGGCTCACGGCACTGGCAGGCTAGCGAGCGGAGGCCAGCAGAGTTTGAGCAGTTCCATGGGAAGCAGGGGAGGCTGGGAAGTCAACTTGGCTCAAATGGATTGATTCCCTATTCATCTCTGTCACTCACTTCTGAGGCAGGAAACAGCCAGTCTCCTCAGGTCGGGGTAGCTGCGGTTGGTCCCCAGCAACTCCTGTGACCACACTGTGTGGGCACCAGGAGTGGGGTGGGGAACTTAGGATCGAATGGGGCAAGAAGTCAGGGGGATGCAAAATGACTCTTACCTTGCTGGGTTTGTTTCTCTCTCTCTCTCTCTCTCTCTCTCTCTCTCTCTCTCTCTCTCTCTCTCTCTCTCTCTGTGTGTATGTGTGTGTGCATGCACACATGCATACAGTGGGGGTTGCACATCCATGTGTGTGAATGCTGACACCTACCATGGTACACGTGGAGACCAGAGGACAATAGCCCTTGTCTTCTACACTGTTTGAAGCAGCGCCTCCTTGCTGTTCGGCTGCATAAGCCAGGTTCGCTGGCCCACGAGTGTCTGGGATTCTCCTGTCTCCACCTCTCACCTCCCCGTAGGAGCAGTGGAATTGCAGACACTCACTCACACTATGTGTCTTGAGTTGTACGGAAGTTGGGGGGATTCAAACTCAGGTCCCCATACTTGCGTGGCAAGCCCTTTACCCACTCAGCGCCTTGACCACTGCCACCGTTCGGATTTTTACCCTCCACTTTGTAATCGACTGAGACGATCTCTGACTCTTGAGATGGATGCCCACCCACACTGGCCGTGTGGACAGTTGAAGGCAGCCGTCTATCCAGGTCCTGAGCCTTCGCTGCCCGGAGGGGAAGAGCAGAGGTTTCACACCGCCCCTCCCTTCTCTCCCCTTTTGCTGTCTTCCACTTGGTGTCTTGTGGCTAAGACCATTCTGTCATCATATCTACCGTGCTTGGGGCCCTGAGGTAGACGTCTGAGGAGGCCTCACTCACATCTACACCCAGCATGGAGCAACCTTAAAGTCTCGGATAAGGGAGCAAACTGCCAGACTCTGGAGATGATCTTGCTCTTGTGCCTGTCACCCTGGAAACCAAGCAGTCTTTGGGCTCATAGTCCTCCCGGGAGCCTACTGTCCTGTGTCCACACTAGATTTCAGACTCCGGGTGACAGGGAGGGACATTCCTGCTGGTCCTCAGTTTCTTTGGTTTCTGTCACCTCCCTATTTAAAGCTTTGACGATGAGAGCGAACGGATCCAAACACACAGCCTCCACTGGCAAATTAAGCTCTTTTTCTGGAACTTAAAACTTATTTTTTTTTTAAGGTTCTATATACCGGATCTTGCAAAAATTACATTTGGCGGGCTCAGGAATTACAGGATGACCCACACTGCCACCCACAGAGATGTTACTGAGTCTAACATTGCGGCGACTGGGTGGGCAGTCAGTCTCATCCAGCCAATCACGGCTGCAATCCTGGGTCACTTCCTGTTTATGGTTCTCCAATGAGACACAAGTGGGCGTTAGCACTTGGCCTTTGGTAGGTGGTGGAGAAGGCTGCCCTGGTGGGTTGTGTGGAATCTAGGGCTTCAACTAGCGGTGACTCAAGAGGCTGTATTCCCATCACTTACATCACCAAGAGTCACTCCAATGTCCCACAATAAAAGCCTTCATTGACTACTGTGTTCTATATATCTGACAATATTTAATAGTGCAGGTAAGGCTGCAAAACAGTGCACAGGCCACTCTGATGCCCACTGGTGTCCATGCAGGTTAATTGGAGTGAGGGTAAGCATTCCCCTGAATGTAGGAGCAATGTAGCTGCTATCATGGGCTGAATAGTAGTCGTGGAGACGATGCGGTCCACAGAGCTGAAAATGCTCATTCTCTGGCTGACGAACTACAGATCAGATTAGTCAAGCCTGAATTTACAGTCATTAATAGTCACTCCATGTAAAATTCTCACATCACACTAAAGCAGAGATGAAGGAAGGGGCTATGCTAAGAGACTTTACAAGTTAACTCATTCATAACTGACATCCCAGAAGGTATTATGGCAATAAGATATAAATATGTCTAGGAAAACCTAGAATTAATATGGGTAACCCACACCCACCAGGTGCTGAAGTGTCTACCGCGGCCAGTGTCTAGATCGTACATACATCCTAAATTGGAAAATTCTGGAAATACTTTTGGAGGTGAAAAAAGGGGTTTGGGGATGTGAATGCTAAGGGTGTATGGGGGCACGGGGGTTGAGAAGGTCATTAAAATGGGTGCCTCACCCAGCTAGGGAGGACCTCACCCATCTCTTAGGGACTAAGTCAGTCTCTGAACCAGAATTTAGCACCTCCAAGTAAGACAGTGCAGCGTGTGACCAGATGGCCAACACAGAGCTGCTTTAAATAGCACAGGGCTCAGAGTGTCTTAACCCTCAAATTTGGTGGCTTTTAATTCACTTCACTACCAGACTGCAAATGAGACCCCTTCTGGGTCCAAGTAGAAAATGCAAACCAGCGTCCAGCTTGCAGGTTAGGACCTGGTGGCGGCGGCTTCCTGTCCTCTAACCCCAAAGCCCTGCTCAGGTCTGAGGTCACTCAGCAGGTGGCCCTGCTCAAGGCTGTGTTTGCATTGATGCCTCACTAGATTCAAACATAAAACCACTCCTGAAGGCTCATCAGTGAGTCCCTTAGTCTAGCCTTGGTTGGCTATTGCCACTAAATATGTAAGAATTAAAGCTGGCAAGATGTCTGGCTCAATGAGAAAAGAACGCTATGCTTTACCCTCTGACACCCTTCCCCCCATGCACACATATGCATGCGAGTGCACCAAGTCATTTGTGTGCATGTGTACACACATATGTGCAATAAATGCAATTATTTTTTTTAATTACTAAAGTTTAATGATGACACTGATCAAGAACTTCTCTTCGTCTTGTTCTTCAAGTTTCTAATAAAAAGTTTTTCATTTTAAAAAGTGAATATATTAGGCCATTTCAGTGAAACCTTTGAAATAGGTGAGGTGTAGGAGAAGGAAGCAGGGCCAGTCCTCAGCATTCTAGCATTCCCCTGCATACAAACTAGAGACAAGGAGCCAAGAACGAAGTCTGATGGGGGCCGGCCTGCCCTGGGGTTGGGCTAGCCTGATCACATCAGAGGGCAAGCAAGGCAACTGACAGTTCAGCCTCCGTTTAACTCCTAGAAACATGAATCCCAAACTGACCAGTCCACACAAGGTCCGCCCTTAGTCCAGGCATGGTTCCAATGCTGGGGACACAGAGGTGGGCGGGACTCTCTGTGACAGAGTCTAGAGGCAAACAGGAGTAGCACACTGGAGATTTGATTAGTCCCTTCTCCCAGGACAGACTATGCAGCTGCCCTCCTGGGACACATGGCAAAACTTTGGGAAGATGGAGATGAGACCAGAGCTCAGATGATGGAGTGGGTGTGGTAGTGGGCATCAAAGGGTTGAGAGACTCTACGAAGTCATCGGACATCTTTCTTACCGGGCTGGCCCTGCTCTGGCTTTCCAGGGCCTCACTTGCAGGCAGAAGCTATGGAGTTTCCTACCAGGAAGTCCTAAGGGTTTCTCTAAATGAAATAAAGCCTGGTCATGATTAGTCACAGCCACGGGGGAGACGCACAGACCAAACTCTCTAAGCACTCTCTAAGAATCTCTCTCTCTCTCTCTCTCTCTCTCTCTCTCTCTCTCCCTCTCTCTCTCTCTCTCTCTCTGGCTGGAAATACCCATGCATCATTTTATTAAAACCCAGCCTGCTATACCAGGTCCTTCAGCACTGAATTATTCCCCCAACCCTCCCCCACTTCCCTCCCTGTGGCGAGCCCCAGACTCTTCTAGATTTGACAAAGTGTAGTGGGGAGGCAGAGGAAGGGTGTTTCGTGGCCAAGAAGTATGCTGAGACCAGCAAGGGTATTTCCCACAGACTCTTCTAGGAGGAGCTGTGGTGCAGCCAGAACGAAACAGCTAAAAGGAGTTCCTGCCCTTACCACCCCTATTGCCCTCACCCCACCCCACCACTCCCTTACTACTCTGAAAGGCTGGCCTGGATACTTCTAGAACCACCTAAGGCCAGAGTATCTGGGAAGATAAGCAGGAAGCATTCCCGAGAGAGAGTGGGGGTGGGGTGAGGGCTAAACAGGACAGACACACCCACAGGACGCCTTACCGGCAGGAGACAATGGGACACTCTGCTCTGACAGGTGGCCAACTGAAAGATTCCAGGGGCAGGTGTGCAGGCCCTGGGCAGGAACAGATGGTTGTATGTGAGGGTAGTGAGTGGGGAGCAGATGTCACTGGCTAGGGTGGTTCACAGAAGGGAGAGGGGCCGTCCATCTGTCGGGCAGCCTTGAGGCTAAGTTAACTGGCTTGCCCGGGGAGTTGGTGCCATAAAAGAAGAGGCCCTGTAATGTCTAGCTTGGGACTGCACTGTGAGCTGGCTCCTCCTGTGTGCGAGCCCCCCGGGGACTTCTCTCTCCCCAGGATTCTCTCAGTCACCTGCTAGGTTCTTTATCTGTGTAACACCAGGTCATCCTGACACCACTCTCCACCCCGCCTGACTCAGTAAATGTCCACTCTCCACCCCGCCTGGGTTAGTAAATGAACCATCAGGGCCTTAAGTGGCACATCTGTCCACTCCAGCTGTCGCAACAGGGCCTGCCAAAGTCTGGAGATAGGGTGCCAATTAATCTTGGCTGAGATGTCGCAAGAAATGAATCAGTAGGGCCCATTTTCAACAGGAGGTGTGTGCTCAGAGCACTTCAGAATCAGAGGTGAGCGGGAGGTGTTAGGCCTGCTTGGGATTCCGACCCCAGACGTACAACAGAGGTGCATGTTTTACATACCAAAGTAGACTTGGCCTCTGGGCTCTCCCAGCATCCCTCAGTCCCCTACCTGGAATACCCTGCCCCAAAACTGAACTTTCCAACCTAAGGGCTGGGCTACCCTACCCCAAAGGCTCTTCCCTATATAATCCAGACATTTTGGTCTCCTCTTCCTCCTCGTCCTCGTCCTGGTTCTCGTCCTCCTCCTCTTCCTCCTCCTCTTCTTCCTCCTCCTCTCCCTCCTCTTCCTTTTCTTCTTCTTCTCCTTCTTCTCTCTCCCTCTCCCTCTCTCTATCTCTCTCTCGTGATTTCCCTGGCCTAGATCCTTGGGGCCAGTGAGCTTTCCGAAGAGCAGCTTCCCAATAAACCTGCATTTAATATAATCTAATCTGGCTCGAATTGGCTCACTCCACCAGCAGAGAAATAACCTATTGCAAGGAAAGAGGGGAAACTTTGGAATCAGACATGCCAGTGTCCTTGCAAACTGAACAGCAACCGGGGCTCTGGTGTTTACTCGGAAGTGTGGATAATAATTGAGTGTCTTAGTGAGTATTCTATTGTGGTAAAGAGGCACCATGAGCATGGCAACTCTTACCAAGGGAAACATTTAATTGAGGCTGGCTTATATTCGAAGCTTTAGGCCATTATTATTAGGGCATTATTATTCTCATTAGGGCATGAGAACCGCAGCACACGAGCAGACATGGTGGTGGATAGTAGCTGACAGTTCTACACCCTGATCAGCAGCAGAAGGAGTGGTGACACTTGGCCTGGCTGGAGCATTTGAAAACCCACCCCCAGTGACACACTTCCTCCAAGAAGGCCACGCCCACCCAACAAGGCCACACCCCCTAATGCCACTGCATTCAAATCTATTAGCCTATGGGGGCCATTCTTATTCAAACCTCCACAGGGTGTAAGGAAGTGAGCTGTGGGGCTCAGGGTCATAGGGTTCCCCTGGGTGGAGTGGGAAGCTATGGGGCCTCAGAGTGTCCTACCACGGGATAGGAAAAGACAACACATTTGGAACAGAAAACCCACCAAAGCCACCTCTCTCCAGGAGATCGCTGACTGCCTCCAAGCCCCCAAGATGGCAGGGACAATGGTAGCTTTCTACCTCCCCCATGGCTTCACCCAGAGGCAATGTGGTCTGCAGATGTTAAAGAGAACATTGCAGAGCCTCGTACAAAGTATAATATACTCTATATGGTAGATCATGGCTATAATTGCTCTGTTTAGTTAATATTTACCTCTCGCTATCCTGTACCCTTATGTGCAAGCTAGACTCAGAAGACACACAGCACAGGTAAGATCTGATTTTAGCCACAGACATCCTTGGGATGCATTCGGATGTGTCCCCCATGGACAAAGGGGAACCTCTGTACTAGAAATTTCATTTTTGTTCTGAAAACGTAAATGAACACAAAAGCAAATGTAGTCACACACACACACACACACACACACACACACACACACACACACACACACTGAGAAAAGAAATGAAGAAACAAAAGAGCTCCTGTTACCAGAAAGCTCTTCACCTGATTGGAAGAAGCAGAGCCATGAGTTCTCTAGACCCTTCCCATACCCTGTGGTCACAACTCTGTATTCTATACATAAAGGTCTTGTGTGCACGTGCCACCAAAACCAAGGGTGCCGTGATTAGCCTGCCTTTCTGTGGGCCATCATTCCAAATGCCAAACGTCACCTCCAAGTCCTCAGGAGAACTTCTGGGACCTTTTCCATCCCGGGGCCAAAATGTATTAGTTCCCATGACAATATCTGCAGGCTTTCGGTGACCCATTAACGTGGTACAGGCTCAAGCCGACACCTCAATGTGTTAAAGGTGGCAGAAGACAACCGGAGAGACCCGTTACAGAGGCAAGGACGTCAAACTACTCTGAGGGAAACAGATTTCAGGAGCAATTCCAAGTTCTGCTATTGAAGCTTCGCTGCTCAGAGACTCGAATCTTGAAGCCTTTGCTGAACTCAACATCGGGTGAATTGTGCCTGCGGGCTAAGCAATTAAGGGTTGGAACTGGAGCCAAACTACACAAGTTCCAGTCCAAATCCAATTACAGTTGGATGAACGGACTATGAAACTCTCTCTAACTGCGGTCCTCTCCACCACCACCACCCCAACCCCGGAAAGGTGTGTATCCACTCACAAATGCTTCTGTAAGGATTAAACAAACAACTAACTGTAAAACTTACACATAGGATGTTAGTTCTGATTCTAAGCAGAGCTAGAAGTGTCACGGTGGTTAATATTGTCAACTTGACTGACACTATGGCCGCCACTCTCGACCTTCCCATGCAGGCTTTAAAACGGTCCCTCAGGCTGTGAAGATCCCCTTCCGTTAACTTGTTTTCCTTGCTACTGCGGAACTGCAGCTTTGCTGCTGTGAGTGGGAAGGTAAGTAGCTGTGTTTTCCAGTGGTCTTAAGTGACCCCTTTAAAAGGGTCATTCGGCCCTCAAAGGGGTTGTGACCCAGAAGTCGAGAACTGCGGCTCTAGCTTTACCTATGAGTCACACTTCCAGGCACACCTGTGGGACATTGCCTAGGTTAGGTTAACTGAGTTGGAATGACCCAGCTTTCCTGTGGGTAGTTCCGTTCCATGGCCCAGGGCCCTAGAATGAATCAAAGCATTGAAAAAAAAAAAAAAAAGATGATAATACAAGCTAGGCAAAAGTATTCATTTCTCCGCTTCTTGACTACAGAGGAAATGGGGCTGTCCGACTGCCTGACGCTGTTGCTGACAACCTTCCCCACCAGGGAGGACTGTCCTTTACACTGGCAACTGGCAACTTTACCTCCTGAAGTTGCTCTTATCTGGTATTCTGTCACAGCAAGAAAAAAAAAAAAAAAAAAAAAAAAAAAAAGACCAACACAAACAGCTTTTGAGAGCATTGCATACTTTGAAAAAAATTAAAATTTAAAAAAAAATTAAATAAATAAAACCACTTTGCCAATGCCAGACAGGGTAGCCCATGCTTCTAATCCCAACTCTCTTGGAAGATGAGGTAGGAAGACAAACCCTAGACCAGCCTGGGCTCCATAGCAAGATCCTATCTCAACCTCTGCCCCCTAAATAAAAGCAACAACAATAAACCGTGTTCATTCTAGAAGTTCTGAGAGACGGAGAGCAGACAGCAAGCTGCATGTTAGACTGGCCGGGAAGGGTGGGGTGTTGTGTGGAGGGCAAAGGCTCACCCCATTTACCCCCGGGAAGGTGTTGTGTGGAGAGCGAAGGGGCATCCCACTTACCCCTGGGGAGGATGGGGTGTTGTGTGGAGGGTGAAGGCTTACCCCACTTACCCCCGGGGAGGATGGGGTGTTGTGTGGAGAGTGAAGTGCATCCTATTTACCCCTGGGAGGGTGGGGTGTTGTGTGGAGGGTGAAGGCGCATCCCACTTACCCCCAGGATCCCTAGGCGCTCAGCCAGGCTCCAGCCACAGAGAAAGTCAATCTCAAACTTGTGATTGAGAACCACGATGGCGTTTTCCTTCCCGTAGTGGGGGGAGGCCTTCGGGTCGGTGTAGATGGTACACTCCGTGCCTGACCACCACTCCAGAAGCATCACCAACTCTGTAACAAACCACAAGGACACACACACACAAAGTTTACTTCACTGTCCTGGAGTCCTGCGTCTGCTTTCCTTGGGCCATGCTGCAAGACGAAGCCGCCTCTAGGGCTAAAGAGGCAGAACTTTCAGCCCAGACCCCGATGTGGAAAGGGTCTCAGAGCAGAAGGGTTATAAATGAGTCAGATCCCACACCAGTCTGCAGGGAAAGGGAGGATGCTCTAGGTGGCCAGTTCTTCACAGCTCTTGATTAAGTAACTTGGGAGAGCTAAAATCAGAGTCTAGATTCACCCACATCTGTGTCCTTGTGCTGACTGCATGAGTTGATGTATGCTCTAGGAAATGTCTGGCAGACACTAAACTCTATCCAAGAACTAACTCTCCCCCCACTGATGACACACCCACCCGAGGGCACCAGGAATGACCAGCAACCATGGTGGAGGGAAACACAAGTTTGTCCCTTTCAGTGACAAGGGTAACTCCGAGGTGTCAATCACTCTGGAGGCTGTAACCAATTGTTAGCATAGCCTTTGGAGAGGCCTGTGAACATGAAGGCTTGTTTGTAGGTGGCGATCAGTCTGAGTGTACTCTTGGGTTGTGCCTTCATCCTAGGTGGCCAGGTTTCTGTGGCTGATAGACTCAGGAAAAGACTGTGTGGTGGAAACTCCAGATGTGGGGTTGAACGTGAATATCAACACAGCCCTCTGAAGTGAACTGTTAGAATAGGAGGTGTTGGCAGGCAGGTGTGTGCTATGAGAGTCCTCTATGAGATGCTACTGTTGTTTATAGTGTTTAGTGGAGTACATATTCTGTAGAGGGGTCCCACATCCCACCATATCCCACGTGCACACACACCAAGACAATTGGGTCTAACCTTGGTTGCCCTGGAGACCCTCTTTTCTTCCAGGATGGAGGCTGAATATGGAGCACTAGAAGGCCTCATAGTCAGTCTAGTTTCTAAGGAGTGGCACTGTGGGCTTTCTATAAGCTAAACCCCTGGTTCTGTTGTGTCTTTGTCTTTGGGGTGCAGCTACCTCAAGGAGTTTTTGGAAATTGCTGGTGGTCAAGACCATTCATGTTCCCTTCTAGGAAGGCCACCCGGAAGGATGACCCTGCTGACCTCCCTGCTATACCTATGATCATGGTCAAAGGCATGCCCCTGTGCCCTGAGGTTGAGTCACCGAGGTTAGGGACCTGCTGTCCTCAAGTCGACTAAGCAGAACGGGTAGAAAGAAGACTAAACAGACAAGCTGTCCTATGGAGAAACATCTACTGTCACCTCAGGTCACCCCCATGGACTGATTCTGCTGAAATGACCCCGTCATTAGCCCCCTGCCCAATATGTAAATCTGGCATTGCACACGACACCAATAACGACCAAGTCCCCTTGACGGCTGATAGTCTCACTGGGGCTTTGTCCAAAGCCTGACTCTACTACAACTGGAGGCATGGGAACATCTGACACATCCCCTTGGGCTTGTGGGTGAGATGGGGCCCTACATGTGGGTTAGGCTTGTGGCTCCTTCATAGCCAGTTAGTCCGTTCTGGAAACAGGAGTCAGGCATGGGACAATGTCAGGTAGGTCATTCACAGGTGAGAGGCCACCCTAAGTTACCTTCATATTCTCAGGGCTGGATCTTCCAAGACCCTCTGACTAGACACTCGGTGTGAGCCTCCTATTGTCCTTTCCAATAAATCTTATTTGAGGAGACTACGGACAACAGTATCCTGATGCTTCCGGCACTTAGAAACTGTCTTTGCTGGAAAATGTCATCTCATTGGGCAACTCAAAGCAAGAGAAAAGCCTGGCATCTGAGCCTTCATTCTGTGTCTGTCTGTCTGGTCTTAAACTGTTGGGACAGACCTGCTTAACTCTGGAGGTAGGCCTGCCCGTCACTGAAGGAGTATCTGTCCTTACAATGGCACCTTAGCTACCTCATCCCTTTCAAGGATGAAGGCAGAGATATGACTGACATTTCGCAGCCAACGTTCACCATATCCTACACAGCACCCTCCTCTCAAGGTGCCCGGAAGTCTCTAGCCAGTGTCCAACCCTGTAGCCACCTTAGATTCCAGGGACATGGAGTCTTACAGATGACTCCATGACGCCATGCAGGGGTCACTCCAGGGGAGTGAGACTGTTCCTCCTCCCAGGTTAATGTCCTTCCCAGTCCAACACAGGATCCTGTGGCCTGGATCACCCATCCCAGCCCTGCCTCGGGGCAGTCATTCACTATGCCATCAAACCCCTGTGGATGACATGACCCGCACAGCAGCCTGGCTGTTATCAAGAGCCTCTCGCACAGGCTTCAGAGGGAGCCCAAGCATCCGAACACACATCTGTCCCGGTTAGCTGCCTGTAACTGTGTGTCCATCCTAAGCAGCTCTCCCAGAACGCTGGGAAACAAGGCACAGACCTTGTTTTGCAGCTCCTACTTTTATCCAGAGGCCATGTTTCTCTTCCATTTAGAATAAACCAACAGAGAAAGGTCAGCGCTTGTGAAATCAGAGGATAAGGAAGGTGTGCCCGGGGGAAGGCAAGGGAGGCATTCTGGGTCTCTTTGCAATAGGCAGTAATTCTCAAAGCCGCTGTCTCATTTCTCATGTTTCAGTTTGCCCAACGCTGCCCACGTCAGTTTTCCCCAGGCTGTTCCCGGGAATGGTGCAGTGACAGCTGCCCCTACTCAGAGCAGCTGCACCTGGTGTCCAGCCCTGGCCCTGGTTCCCTGCTGCTAAAGTATTCTTCAAATTCCTGGATCAGTCCTTGGGCACTTGATACCAGGAAGAGGCGTGTTTACAGGAAATGACATCACTGGGGGAAAAAAAGAGTTCCAAACTACTGCCTTCGAGGAGTAATTGAAGGTTGAAACTTTTATACTCGGCCCACAAATTTGGTTTTGTTCCGTTTGCTCTTGTGCCGTTCAGCCTAAAGGAATTATGGGTAGGGGAAAGAGGAAGGAGGGAAGGGAGGCACATGCGACATCCTAGAAGAGCCGTTTTGTAAAGGATGATTCATTCTTGTAAATGATTCACAGAGAGAAGACACAATGGCTCACAACCCCATAACAAAGAGGCCAGCATACTGAGGCTGAACCCAGGTAGAGCCCCCAGAGTCCAGTGTGAGTTGTCGAGATCCAGGACATCTAAAAGCCATGAATGTATAGAGGAGGAGACAAGAGGAAGCAGTACCAGGAAGACCAACCAGGAAGGGCCACACCTTGACCTTGGGCAAACCTGTGCTCAGCTTATCTATCTAGCACATAAAGACGAAACTACATAACCCAAAGGCTTGTTAATCCGTTAAAGTCTTCAAGGCCTTGAGCATCTGCCTGCCACACCGAGGCTCTCTCTGTGGTACTATTACTGGTGATCACAATGAACGCAGAGTAAATAAGCCACAGGGAAGAACCTGGGCTCCGGTGTCCATTTCTAGGCAATTACGTTTAGGGTTAGCATTCTACAGGCCTGACTGGCTGATCAAAACTTCAGTGATTGTAGGAGAGTTGGAATGTTGCAGGTACAGAGCCCATTTATCTTGGCCTGTCTTTAACTCCTTAGATAACCTTTTACTACAGTCCTCTCAGTGTGTGACTATCAATTAAAATCCTTTGGGGAATATAAAATCACACCCCTGGCCTCCACCAACTCAAAGGCTAACCATGTTACAGCATCGGAAGCCTATGGTAGAGGCCTCTTCCCTTCACTGCCCTCCTGTTTCCATTGATGGGTTGGAAAGCATCTTGATCTACAGGGCTTTCTTTGTTTATTACTGAAGTTTCACAAAAACGGTTGGAGAGATGATGGCTCAGTGGTTAAGAACACCGTCTGAGGACCTGGATTTAGTTCCTAGCACCCACATGGCAGCTCACAACCATTTATAACTCCAGTTCTTGGGGATCTGATACCCTCCTCTGGACTCTGCAGGCACCAGACACTCACATAATGCACACTCATGCATATAGGCAAAACAGCACCCCACACACGCACGCACACACACACGCACACATACACACACACATGCACACACACACGCACGCACACGCACACGCACACAAATATATTCTATTTTAAATGTTTTTTAATAAAACCATTACCATATGGGAGCATGGTTAATGGAGTAACCTAAGTCTGTGTTCTCAGACTAGAGTCACTAATTTTTGGCTTCAGAATATTATAAATATATATATATATTTTCCCTCAGGCTTCCTCTCAAACACAACCTTCCTTTTAATCCTCGGGCATCTTGCCTCAGCTTCACCTGATGGTCCAGGCACTGAGTGGGAAATATGGCTACTCCAGATCCCGGGATGGGGCTGGGAATGTCAGACAACACTCTGTTGGGTGATACAGAAATGTAATCACGAGGGGAAAAAAATTACGTATTGCCAAATTAACTAAAAATATTAGAAAATATAATAACTGGGAGTCCCAGTGAACACAGCCGCTCAATGCCAGGAGAGCCCGGTATCCCCAGGGCCAAGAGTCAAATGAGGGGATCCTGGGAGAAGGGGTTCAGGCTTGGCTGAGAAGACGGAAGTGAGGAACGGAAAGGTGGAGGTATGGTACCTGGGGCACGGAAGATGGAAGAGAGCCCCACAACAGTCCTCTGGAGTCGTCTGTGGGCTTCAAAATGCAAGTTTGGGAGACGTATGGTTTTACAGAGTGCAGCGGGTCTCAACCGGTCCTGACACCTTTACTATGGTGACCCCTCCAACCATAAAATTGTTTTGTTGCTACTTCATAACCGTGATTTTGCTACTGTTAAGAATTGTAGGGGTTGGGGATTTGGCTCAGTGGTAGAGCGCTTGCCTAGGAAGCGCAAGGTCCTGGGTTCGGTCCCCAGCCCCGGAAAAAAGAAAGGGAAAAAAAAAAAAAAAAGAATTGTAATATAAATATCTGATATGCAGGGTATCTGATATTTGACCCCTGTGAAAGGGTTGTTCGTACCCCGCCCCCTAAGGGGTCATGACCTACAGGTTGAAAACCACTGACAGAGCCTGCAGGTGACATCCTGGATATCTTAGATGGGAGATCCCAGCCTGGTGCTTGCAGTACCAAGACATACAGAGGCACCTTGCTTGCCCTGTCCCCGTCTTGGGGCTCACCCAAGACAGCCTTTCTGGGTAACCACAGTGGAGCCTCGGTCAGAGCCTTCTTATTTACTCGGTTCCACAAACTGAATCTGTGTTTTGATTGCAGGGCTGGGCGGGGCTCAGAGCCAGTGTGGAATGTGTGAACAGGCTTTGGTGATGGTTTGACTCTGAGTACAGCAGCTACTGTTCAGTTCTTCTAGACTATGGGGAGCTGCCGTGGGGAGAAGGGAAGATACACGGACACACCTTCTGTCTCTAGTACTAGGTGACGGTGTCATAGTCCCGCCCCAGGATCTTTCCAGATGACCTTTTGTATTTTGGAGGCTTTTGAGGATGATAAGTTTAATGTCTAGCCAATAGCATCAGTTAAAAGTTTTAAAAGAGCCCTATACATATATAATTACATGTACTTACTGCGTCATGAACGGCACTCACTCGCCTATGTAATTGTGTGCTTATTAAAATTAGCTGACCCAAATGATTACAAGGCCCGTCTCTCCTGAGTCCGGCCTGTGTGTGTGTCTATAGATGTATGTAGTTCTCGCTGTGGGTGAGTCTTTGAGCAATGACCTCTGTACCTGGCAGAGCGAGGGTTTAGTTCTCAGAATGAGGCAAGGTCAGCAGGTCAAAGGCTCAAATGGTATGCATAAAAGTGAGGCAAGGCCGGGCGCTTCATGCTGTCAGGGGACACAGGGAAGAAAGGTGTGGGAGCATCCAGACCCTGATGCTCACCACGGTGCCCTGACATTCAGGCTTCTGAGAAGGTCCCTTCCCAGGAAGGGGTAGAGACTGCTGACCTCAGTACTTCTACATCTCTGACTTACCCACTGAGATAGATACCACCCACCCATCTATCTGATACCCAAGCCAGCTACTGGGTAACTAACTGACCAATGGGAAGCTAGACTTCATGTCAGTCAATATACTGAGGAAGGTATGTGATTTAAAAGTCAGTTACTCATGTCAGGAATTTTCCAATCAGTGCTTTCAGCCTATGGCTGATGCAGGTAGCTGGATATGAAAGAGGTGAGGCTGCAGACGCTGGAGCCCTGCTGTGCTAGACGGGAGGGCTGGGAGATTTAGTCCTTGGATTGCTGAATCCCACATCAGATGCACACTGCTCACCCAGAGCCCAAACGGTCTTGTCAGAGTGCTTGTCTCTACCAAGGACTTACATCTAACTTCTGGTCTGTAGGGACATCAGCAGAGGGAGGGAGGAAAGAACTTGAAGTGTAGTCTTGATCCTGACCACAAGTCCATGACAAGAAAAACAGTAAATGGTGGGGGAAAAAAATCCCTAAATTAAGAGACACTTCGAAGACACCAAAAACTGAATGTGGTGCATGGTCCCTACTTCCAGCCTGACTTGTGTGCGGCTCTTACAACCTGATGTGAACGCTCTATTTTTCAAAGGCAAACAATTGGAATAATCAATTGCTGGATATTAACGAAATAACAATTACTGGTGTGCTATGGAGTACAAAGTCACACGGAGAGGCCGGGGGATGTGACCTCACATCCAGATGTCTTTAATCTGTTTTTTTTTTTTTTTAACCTTATCTTTTGTGACGGTGTCTCTCACTGAACCTGGAGCGCGCAGTCTGGGGTTTACAAGCTGCCCAATGAGCACTTACAATCCTCCTGTTTCTGTCCCACAGCACCATGGTTATGGGTGTGCGATGCCATATCATGGGTGCTGGGATCCAAATTCAGTTCTCATCTTGTACAGGAGTAAACACCTTACTCATCTTCCTAGCCAGGGGTTATATTTTACAAGTTGTTTTTTTTTTTTAAATTAACTTTTATTTATATAAGTACACTGTAGCTATCTTCAGACACACCAGAAGAGGGCATCAGATCTCATTACAGATGGTTGTGAGCCACCATGTGGTTGCTGGGAATTGAACTCAGGGCGTCTGGAAGAGCAGCCAGTGCTCTTAACCACTGAGCCATCTCTCCAGCCCGCAAGGTTTTGTGTGTGTGTGTGTGTGTGTGTGTGTGTGTGTGTGTGTGTGTGTGTGTGTGTTTAAGTCTTTCAGACAAGGTCTCACTACATAGTCCCGGCTGGCCCGGTACTCAGTGTGTAAGTGAGGCTGTGAAGTTGGCCTAAGACCCACAGAGATCTCTTTGCCTCTGCCACCTGACGTCGGGATTAGAGGCCTGCACCACCAGTCTGGTGAGTGGTTCTTTTTCTTTAGAAAAGCCTAACTCATCATTTGGCTGGTTAGTTCATGGCAGTAGTGCCTGTGAATCACTTCACAAATGTCCATCAATTGACTAGCAATTCTGTAATGGCTGCTGGGATTACATATGCGTTAAATCCACTTCCTTGAGAGTAGCAGGAAGGAGAATCAAGAACAAACACTGTGAAATGAGGAACAGGACCCCTCGAAGACCTCCACCCTCCTCACTACAGAAGAAGGCGAAGATGTAATTTACATTCTAATGCTCTTACATTTGAAGCCTTTAAATGGCCTAGGCTCTCTAAGAAGCAAGTCTAGGCTTCTGTGTCCTGCTGTCTGATGTACGCATAGCATTCATCTCCAGGGCTGCGGCTGGGCACAAATGCCAGCACGGGGAGTGGGACAAGGCACAGGTGCCTGCTGCTGCCTGCCAGAGGCCCCATCGCTTTCTGGCTTTACTTAGGATCATTCTCTGTCAGGCTCCTGAGCTGTCTTGCAGAGAAAAGGCAGCCGACCTTCCAACTTTCAGTCTGGTTCTCAGAATCAAAGCCGCTGACACCCAAGTTAACTAAAAATTTGTCAACAGGTGCCTGCCACAGAGGCAAGAGCCACAGTGGTGACTCCATCACCGGCCTCATCCCCACGCCTGCGGCATCTCCAAGGATTCATAAAGGGGGAGGGGGAAAGAATATGGAGCTTCCCACCCACTCCTTCCCCAAGAACATTCCAGGGGACCCTCATGGGGCTCCGTGGATGAGGTTGCTTTCCAATTTCCCCTTTAACGGACAATCCGAGGTAGGCCGAAGCCACATGGCTTCATTCAGCTCCCACTCAGAGATCTGCAAGGACCCAGGTTCAAACCACTCTGCAGAGAACTCGGTCTAACCCTCTCCTCTTCACCTGCCCCAGGGCCCATGGACCTTAAATCAGGGCTCAAATACCCTCTGGCAGCTACTGCAGGCTACAGTCCTGAAGAGCCCGCCACATCCCAGACGTCCTTGCCTGTGCTGTCTCGTTAGCGACCGGAGGTGCATGTGCCTTGATGCTCTCGGAGCTGCTGGAATTCTGGGTACTTGAGTTAAATGGGGTTTGAGTTCTCTGGGCAGGATGCCAAGACCTCTACAATCCCTTGGGAAGGCTGGAAAAGTTTTCTGACATCACAGTCAAGTTCTGAGGTATCCATCCTATTCCAGCTCTCCACACGCACCAGGGTAATGACATGATGAACCCTGTCGAGCATCAGGCCACCGGGGCACATGTTCTGCCACCGGGTATGTCCAGCCTGCAGGCCACGGGGCACATGCAGACAAGGGCAGTTACGGATGAGCCCAGGACAAAATCAACTTATTTAAAACATTGAGGGTTTTTTTTTTCTCCCACTTTTTTGGCTTGCATGACTTTTGAGTGTGAGCTCTGTAAATGACAAGATTACATCATATCATAATATTGGACATCCTATCAAGAAGGCCATTGTCCTGTTTCCTCTAGAGAAGTGGCATGTTTCTGAAGCCATGGTTTGCACCAGACAGACGCATACTCCCAACACTGTTTATACCCCACAGTCTGAATGGAGCCTGTTCACCAAGGACTGCCGTGTTGGAGATTTAGTCCTCTATGTGGTGATACTGAGGCAGTTATACCTTTAAGATGCGATCTTATGGGAGGTGACAAGGCTGGCCCCTTTCACTCATGCCATAGCTTCCTATGTGGCCACAGGATCTTTCTCTGTCAATCATAACATACTCTTAAAATGCCATCATCAAGGGGTCCCCACCAGCATCAAACTGATACCAATACTGTGACCTTGAAGGGCAACTATGACCTTGAAGTGTGCTCAATAAACCTTTTCTTCTTTACGAGTTTCTAACTTCGGGTATTAAATTATAGCAGTAGAATAAATGGGCTAATAGGAGGAATAAGATGTTCTTATCAAAGTTGAAAAAGGAATAGCATGGGATGGACACATGCACACACTACATGCATACACATACATACACACACTCCACATACACAAACACACACATACATACAAACACACACCACACACACATGCACACACTCACACCTCACATATACCACACACAGACACACACAAACGCATACAACACACACATACACAAACCTACACATACCACACATAGGCACACACACCACACATACACATACGCCACGCATAGACACACACAGACATACACACACCAAACATACACACCATACATATATAAACATACCACACATATACACACAGACACACATCACACACAGACACATACACACACCCCATATACACAAACATACACCACACACAGACACACACAAACACACACATTACACATATATACACATACCACATAAACACACACACACACACACACATACACACACACACACACAAATGGTTCCCTGATAAGGTTCAGACACCAACTTAATGAAGTAGGTGGACTCATTTGTAGATCGCATGGATGGACAGGCACACAGGTTACTGGAATGCCCAGCCCTGCGCACTATTAGGGAGGGAGGTCTAAGCAAGGTCCATTGGCAGAGACCTGCCTCCGCCTCTCTTTAGCCTGGGCTCCGGAGTGACAAGTGAAGCTAGGCATTTCCTACACCCTTAGCCAAGACTCCAAGCTTGCCCCCCTCAGCCTCCATAATGTGGCTGGAGTTTAACTGAGGTTTAGCCACCAGGACAAATGCATGCTGGTCAGCCTAAGTGAGGACTCCATGCATCTCAGTATTTCTGCTGAGAGATGACACTGTTCTCCCAGCTTTAGACCTCAGCTCTTTCATAAGATTGCTCAGTAGGAGTTAATCAAAGGAGGGTTAAATGGCAGTCAAAGGCTAAGCCAGCACAAGGAGCCCTGTTGATGGTCTTTGCCTAACCTTCATGAAGCCCTGGACTTAGTCCCCAGAACTCCATAAAACCAGGTAGGGGGAGGCAGGAGGATTAGAAACTCACAGTCATCCTTGAGGCCCTATGTCCAAAAACATGAAATGAATCTTAGTCTTAAAAACCTAGGAAACTTCATCCCGTTCTTTCTTGCGTCGTCCTACAAGCAACCACGGGACGCATTTCTGCTCCAGCTAACTTTTGGCAAACCCTTGAGTCTCCTGCTCATCTATCCATGACTCTAGCAGTCTGTGTGCGGCTAATCATCCCAGCCGTACGCATCCTTCCTCACTGTCTCTCCGTAACTATAGTCTCTCTGTCTCCAGTGTCCCAGTGTCCCCATCCTGCAGCTGCTTGGATCCTGTCACGAGTCTCCTCTGGCCGGGTACATTACGAACTCCTTAGCCACTGTGTGTCCTCAGCAAAGCCCATTCCTGGGAGCACACAGAATTCTTTGGCCTTGAAAACCAACAACCTGGCCATGGCTAAATCACTAAGAAAGGAAGTTACCAAGGCCCAGCGTCAAGAGTCAACTAAGGAGCCGCACATGGTGCACACTTACAATCCCAGAATCTGGGAGACGGAGACAGGAAAGAGTTCAAGGCTATCACTGGCTATGTAGTAAGTCCGAGGTAAGCCTAAACTGTAAGACCAGGCATGATAGTATACACTTGTAACCCCAGCGTTCAGGCAGGTGGATAGCCAGTTTGAAAGCAGCCTAGGGTAAAGACCAAGATTTTCTATCAGACAAAACAAATCAACAGCACCAAAACTAAAAATGATTCAGTCCTAAAGCCTTTAAAAATTATTCTAAAAAACATCAGAAATGACCAGTTTTGCTGAGTAGACAGATCACATTTGTAATCCCAGTACTTCGAAGGCTGAGGCAGAAGGGTTGCCACGAGTTTGTGCTCAGCCTGGGCTACAGGGTGAGACTCTGTCTCAAAGAAACAACAGAAATAAGTTACTAATCTTTCGATTAAAAAAATTATGTGTATACGTGTGTTGTCTGTCTGTATGTATAGATACCATGTGTGTGCCTGATGCCTGTGGAAGCCAGAAGAGGGCGCCAAATCCCCTGGAATGAGAGTTACAGAGGCTTGTGAGCCACCACGTGTGTGCTGGGAATCAAACCCAGGTCCTCGGGCGGAGGAGAGGGAGGACCAAAACAGTAAGGGCTCTTAGTCTCTGAGCCATCTCTCTCACTCCACTAAGTATCATTTAAGGAACATTTGAACTAAATTTTAAATCTACATGAGAAGTAACTGCTTTAAATTTTCATTAGTTTTCTACGTTCTTCACACTGGAATAGAACAAGGTTTCTTCTCAAAATACAAACTCATTACTCCCTGAGAAACAGCTGTGTCTCCAGCTTTATCTGAATTTTGAAAGGGATAAAAAAGATGGTAAAATGTATGCACCTTCCAAACTCATTAAGAGAAAAACGTGAAGAGAGTGTGTCCTCTTTATATAGCTCTGAAATTACTTATAAACAGTTTTTTTTAAAAGCATTTCTTCATGAGAGAGATCTTTCCTTAGGCTGGGGCATTGGGATATCTGTTTCTTTTGGAACAGATGACCTTACATAGAGCGACCTGATTATGGAGGAAGGACCAGTGAAATGGCCAAGCAGGTGTTTTGTCACCAAGCCTGACGCGAAGAACTGACTTCCATAAACTGTCCTTTGACCTTCACACACGCAGAACACAAATACATCCAAACACATATGCAAAGAGACACGACTAAATAAAATACACATGCAAATAAATGATAAAAATTATAGCTATGGAGAAAAAGGTATAAATTATTTGTTCTCCTGCCAGACTGGGACCAGTGACGTCTCTGTATACTTCTGAAGTCCTCCCTTCACACAGCTCTGGGACCTCCCACACATAGTTCTGAGGTCCTCTGCCCATACACTCTGAGGTCCTCCCCTCATATAGCTTTGGGGTCCTCCCTTCATGTAGTTCTGAGGTCCTTCCCACATGCCCCACATCTCTGGGTTCCTCCACACAGCTCTGGGGCCCTCTTCTAATACCAGTTGTTACCAGTGAAACCTTCTACTCCGGTAAAAGTAACCTACTGAGGTGTATGGGTAAAATACAAGGTATACAGCTGAAATTTAATTTCCAATAAACTGCACATTATCTGCTCACATAAACGTGGCCGTATAGCATCAAATGGAAGACATATTTGTAATAAATTATGAGCCATGCACCACTGGAGGCAAATACAAAAACACTTTTCATTGTTTGCCTGAAATTCAAATGCGGCTGGTGCCCTGAATTTCTATTTGTTAAGTCTGGCAATCTGAGCCCTTATCAGCCCAGCAGTAGCCATGGCAACAAGCCCTGATGCAACTCAGGGATACAGCTTGGGAGGATGGGGAAAGTAACCTCTCAGGAGCAAACAGCTTCCAAGAGGGCATCAGGGCTTTCATAGGCCACTGGTGCCTGGCCAGATGGTAGCAACATCTCAGATCACATAGGAGGCTTTTCCACAGTTCTGGGAAGTACCCTGACTGTCCTGAACTGCTACATCACCTGCCCACTGAGGGCCCAGGCCTCTTCCTCTGCTGGCCTCAGGGGAAGGCAGAATACATGTTTCTCAGAATGTAAGTCTCAGAAGTAAATTTGTACTTAAGTTACACCCCAGGTTTTCAGGGGCCCCTGTGTTTAGTCTGAGCGTGCCAGTGACCTCATGAGTACCTGTCTAAAACCCTCACTGCCTGGCAGCCCTGGGAAAACCAGGAGTTATGATGTCATCGCATCTGGCCTTCGGTGAGGAGAATAATTGAAGTGTTGAATATAAGGCTGTGGGAGCTCACACATACAGGGTCAGTACAGCAATGACACTGGAGCAGGATCATACAGCTCAGGGTGACAACCAGGAGGACCCAGGCAAAGGCACTGATGGGATGAAGACACAGGAAGGAACGAGGAGTCAGGGGAGCAGAGCAAGGCTTCTAACTCACACAGTGTAGACAGTAGAGAAAGCTTAGAACGCGTCACACAGAAACTCATTTCTTCAGCCGCACAGAAACGTATCAGGGTTCACGTTCCTCTACTAGATGTATAAGTGGCTTGTCACAGGCCACAGAAAGCAGAGCCTGCTACAGTCTGTGCCCTTCTCAGAGGGTCACAGCGAGGGCGGTACAGCCTCCCTCCGCACTCTGCCTGATTCTGTGCCTTCACCAAGCGGCTTTCCTTGCTTCGACTTTCTCCCACCCATTGCCCGGGCTCTAAATCATCTCAGGAACAGGTCTAAGAACACTTATACCTCCTTGCCTCATGGAGACCCTCCATATTCCCTAAGGACCTTCCCACAGTGCCTAATCTCTAACTTCTCTTGCCTCTCCACATTGCTACAGTTAAGACAATTTAATCATGATATAAACACTGCTTCAGAAGCCGCTCTGAATGCCACCTTAGGCCCACCAGGTCAACACCCCCCACCCCAGCCCCTTTAATTGGGATCAAGAAAAAGGATCCAACATCTTAGATGCTCCCTGAAGCTCTGGAGGTAGGAGAAACTGAATCAGACCAGAGGCAAGACACACATTCTTTCTTCCCTTTACCTGTCACAGCCCTGGAGACATCGATTGAATAATTAGGTTTAAAACACAATCAAGATTAAGTTACGACTGTGTGACTTTTGCAGACAGCCTCTTAAACTGTCAATGACAAAGATTTTGTCAGCTGTGGGAAGAGTGAGGAGGAAGACCGCCCCCACCCCCCCACCCTCCCCACCACATCTGTTACTATGTAACTGTAGGAGAGCGCTTCCGCTCCCACTCCCTAGGCTGCAGAATGAAGCCACAAGTTGGGTCTCCGTTGCCTGGATGGACTCTAGTCAAGGGAACACTTTTACAGATGATCATGTTCTTTATTTTCTTTCTTTCCCTTCCTTCCTTCCTTCCTTCCTTCCTTCCTTCCTTCCTTCCTTCCTTCCTTCCTTCCTCCCTCCCTCCCTCCCACCCTCCCTCCTTCCCTCCCTCTCCTCCTTCCGTGACAGGCTCTGAACTCCCTACATAGCTGAGGATTACCTTCAACTTCTGGTGCTAGTGTATTTAAGTGTATGTTATACGTATAAATACGTGCTATAAACATGTATAAGTATGAACCACTAAGTCTAGATTACATGGTACTGGAGATTGAACCCAGGGCCTTGTCCATGCTATGCAGGCACTTTACCAACTGAGCCGCACTCCAGAAACTGTTATTTTTTCAGTGGTTCCTTTAACAACTGATTCACCTCTCTCTCCTGATTAGGGTCAGGGCGACCGCGCTGGGAGGTACACTGATAGGCTTAGACGTATCAGGTCCAAGTTGCACATCCTCATCCCCCCTTACACATCAAAGGCGGGTGCCTCATCTGTCACTCTTTGATAAGAGGTCTGCCGTCTTCCTGTGTAACTCTGCTGTTCTGTGACTTCAGGACACTGTGCCTCAGTGTGACCGCCGTCTCTCCACAGGTGTCACTGAGTTTCTTGAACATTGGATTCACTCACTTATCAGTTCTATCCAGTCCTTAGTCCTCCTTGCCTCTTTTTGTCCAGCTATTAGACAACTCCGCCTTTCCTCCATTGGCTTTCTGATGTTTTCTCATCGCTGTGTTTCTATCAGATTCTTCACATCTTTGATTCAGCTTTAGTCCGCTAAGGCTGGTTTCACGTGTGTGTGTGTGTGTGTGTGTGTGTTGTGTGTGTGTGTGTGCATACGCATGCACGCGCGTGCACAATGACAGTAAACCTACGCATGGAGCTTTCTTGATTTGTTTTTTGTTTTATTTCTACATTTGGCGCTCATTAAAACAAAATAAAACAGAATTAAAAAAAAAAAAAAGCAAAACCTTCCTGATTGACACAGAAGGTATTAGTGCTTAAACAAGCATGATGACCTTTGGATCCTCCAAACTATGGTTTTTTTGTTTTTGTTTTTATTTTTGTTTTTGTTTTTGTTTTTAAAGTCAACCACAGTGGTGTGCATCTGAAACCCCAGCACTTCCATAAAGATAGGAGACAGAAACAAGGGAATTATCTAGAAGCTCACAGGTCACCCAGCCTGTACACAAACCATAGCAGGAAGATGGGCGACCTCGCTTCAACAGGCAGAAGGAGAGAACTGATTCCCAGACGTTTCAGAGCACTGAAAAAATAACAGTGTGTGCACACATGCATGTGAGCACACAAACACACACACACACACACACACACACATATACACACACACCTATTTTATATGTGGTTCTAGCTACTCAGGGTCTTGCTTTGCATCCCACTTGACGTCTGGCAGGCTCTAGTTCCCGTATCTGGTGGATGGCACTGGAGAGCCAGATGCCCACACTGCCACAGAGCGGATCCTCAAACACGTTTACAGTGCAGTGCGCCACGTCTCCAATTCTAAGTGCCCTGGATTTTACCTGAGTGTGCTTATTGCCTTGACAGCTCTGATTCTTGGGAAAAGAATTTGAAATATACATTCCCCAAGAGTTATAGATGAAGGGCAAAGTACTCTAAGGTGTTGCACATAGGAAATGTGATTCCGGCCTACCTTAAGGTGTAAAAGGACTTGCTGGCACTGTCCACAGCTGTCCCAGATGGCTGCCGCAGCCAAGTGGGCTGTCAGACACTTAAAGTGTGGGCAGTCCAAACAGATAAGATACAAATATAGGGTCTGCAGGGAAGGGTCAGCACTGGCTGCTCTTCCAGGTGACCCGTGTTTGGTTCTCAGCACCACCTGATGGCTTATTACCTTCTATAACTCCAGTTCAAGGAGATCTGAGTCTTGTTCTAACGTCCACGGGCACCAGACACATGTGTGGCACAAATACATACACATGGGCAAAATGTTCACACATAAACACAATAAATAAGTCTAATAAAAAGATACTGATATAAAGTTCACAGAGACCCTCCGTGAGCTGCTGCTGGTCCCCTTTGTCAATCTGGTTGCCAGGTGTACCTGACGTTTCCCCACTTCCTTGTGTGTGTGTGTGTGTGTGTGTGTGTGTGTGTGTGTACACATGCATGATAGCCTTGCATGTTCACATACACTCTTCCTCCACAAAACAGTTACTTGAGGGAAGAGACTTGCTTTACACACTTCTATCACAGGACTTAGACATTTATGGCATGAACGGATGCCACACCTCCTTACATCAATACATGTGACCCTTTAAGACCCCAGCCTCTTCTTTGCCATTGCTTCTAGTGTCAGGACCTTTCTCCAGTAAACCCCAGCATCCTGGACTCTTTCCCAGACTGACTGGCCTCCCATCGAAGATGAAATGGACATTCTGAACTTGGTGTTGTGATCCAACTGCCCCAGGATCTTCCCCCCTTGACCTACAAGGGCTGCCCTGATAGTGCCTGTGGCTATCTTCCTAGCCTGGGGTCTGGTCACCAGGGTGCTTGGCTTTTACACAAAACTCTGACCTCTCAGGCTCTATCAGCAGCAAAGGGACTATTCTTTTTACTTTCATATGATATATGATAGATTATATCATGTTAATATGATAATATCATTATATTTTATAATATATTTCTATATTAAATCATGTGTGTTATTTATATCCTATTATAATTTATAACATAATTAATGGCATTATTATTACTAATATGCTGTAACTTAGTTTAACCCTATCAGAAGCTTTTAGGGTAAGGCAGTGGCTTCCACCTTCAGGACCAGTGTAGCCCTCCCCTGCAGAACAGATGCAGGCGTTCTGAGAGAGCCAGCACGCAGGGCAACCGGACAGGAATGCACGCTAGGCTCCAAACACCTAAGCAAACATCCACTGGGGTTGAGCTATGTGCTGAATTTAGGTCATTCAAACCATCTGGAAACACAGCGAACCTGTGACTGGAAGAAGTGACATTCTGCACAGCAGAAGGGCCTCTGTAAGAGCTGAAAGGATTTCCTGAAGTAGACTTGACGGGACCCTTGACTAGGTGTTTGTGATGTGAAACCAGACACAAAGCGCATCGAGTGCCCTGTGAGAGGAGAGCAACCTGAGGGTGTGGACTGTACATGCTGAGAGGTGGGGGGAGGGGGACAGAGGGGGGAGTGTGTTGGCTGCCTCAGTTGCCCTGAGGAGGAGAAAATCCCAGCATGGACCCATGTAGGAAAGCTTCCTCTCTCAAATCCCAAACCACACATGCCTAGAAACCTCAGAATAAAAAAAAAAAAAAAAAAAAAAAAAAGGAAAGTGCGTCTTTTTCCCCCCTTTCCAGGCCCTGCTCCCAGAATGATGCCTATTTATTATTAAATGCCTAGGCCATAGCTTTCGCTCAGTCCCTGACTAGCTCATAACTAACCCCATTCAATCTATTCTGTGTCTTCCACATGTTTAGTTACGTTTCCTTCAGCATCTCCCCCAGTGTCTCCCCCAGAGTCTTTCCCAGCTCATCTCTTTCACATGCTATTTCCCAGAATCCTCTCTTCCTGCCAGCGTCCCACCTCCCATTCCCTGCCTCAGCCCATTGGCCATCGGCTTTATTGACAGGTGATGCTTATAAGAGACTCTCTCTCCGCCAGACAGGAAGGAGGACCCACAAGCACTAAGCGCTGCCTGGACTGTCTGGCCTTTGGATGGCGGGTCTAACCTTCAGCCTCGAGGAGTCAAGCAACAGTCTGCCACCAGGGCTTCTCTCTTCCCTGAGTATCATGATGCTGCTGGCACTCACCTCGCTCTTTGGCACGATCACCTGGCAGCTTCTCCTCATAAAGCTGTACGGCTGACAGCTGCTAGCATTTGGCATTCAAGAACCTTCGAAGGGTTAGAATTTGAGAACTAACGAGACTTAATAGGCCTTGATACCACAGTCGCAAAACTGAAAGGTGGCTCTGACGCCTTCCTTGAATAGTTTGCAAAGCCTGTTTTTAAAAGAGTTGGGGAGGCGGGGTTGGAGGTGGGGACGACCCAGGAAGACAAGCAATGCTGAGTGTTACTTATGTCCCTGCTTGAAGGGCAATACTGGGGATAATAATGCAAAGTTGGGTGTGGTGCCAACTTCCTGTATCCCCAACACAAATTGTGGAGGCAGGAGAATTGTGAGTTTGAAGCTAGCCTGGGCTACGTGGTAAGTTCCAGGACAACCAGTCCATCAGTTAAAATTTCTAATAAAGATGAGCGAGATTGTTTGAGAGCTAGAGGAGTCACAGAAATGAGAGAAGAGACCAAGAAGGGAGCAGTGGGGATCGGCACAGAGAAGTGAGGTCATAGACGAAATGGGGATTCGGGTGGGCAGTTAAGCCAAAGGGTTGGAGGGAGGAGTGGGGTAAGCAACCTAGGGTTCCAATGAGATCAGAAGCAACATGGGGTGAAAGCTAGAATTTTTTTTTCCTTTTTTTTTTTTTTGGAGCTGGGGACTGAACCCAGGGCCTTGTGCTTGCTAGGCAAGCGCTCTACCACTGAGCTAAATCCCCAACCCCGAAAGCTAGAATTAATTAAAGGTCATGTTCGGTTCACCGTGTGAGCCCCCGGAAGCACAAGAAGCCAGCCTGGAGAATTCACAGCTTCCCCAAGTCTCAGGGAGTAAACACTCGCACCTGTTCATAGGGAGTTGTCGCTCTAGGAGTCTCATGAGGTGCCTGGACTGCCCTGGACAGTATCTCCATGTTCTTAGAACCCAGAGTCTGAGGAAGAGACGGGAGGATAGGGGGCAGTGATCATGGGGAAAGGAGATAACCAAGGGAAGTGGGCTATAAGCATCACATCCCTAAGGAGTCGTCCAGAGCAGCCGTTCTCAACCTGTGGGTCACAACCCCTTCAGGAGTAGCATTTCTGATATTTACATTACAATTCAGAAGAGCAGGAAAAATTACAGTTATGAAGTAACAAATAATTTTATGGTTGGGGGTCACCACAACATGAGGAGCTCTATTAAAGGGTCGCAGCGCTAGGAAGGTTGAGAACCACTAGCCTAGAATACGTGTCTTTATAGGAGACAGAGGAGGCTGCTCCCCTCAACACAGCCAGGAAGCAGAGGAATCAGAAGGACAAGGGTGGGAGAGAAAATATTTCCCCCATTGACCGGCTTTCTCGAGGCACCATCTCTCAATAAAGCCAGAGTGCAAATCTACCAAGGGGTAACTTCTTGATTAAGTAAGACACCCCTCGCCAGGCAAACAACCTCCAGTACTGGAGCCTGCAGGGGACATTTCTCAATCAAAACATAGCATGGTTGTCTTGATTGGTATTTTAAAATATTTTTCTTATCTCTTCTATTTAAAAATAAAGGAACTGGAATAGGCTTTTCTATCAGAGTTTTGTGTTTCTTGTTCTCAGTTTGAAAGGTGAAATAGAAAAACCACGTGTATATCGTTTCCTAAATATAAGCTGCGTATGTAGCTTCTTGTTGTAATCTGCAAGTGGCTTCTGTCTGGGTAATAGCTCTCAGCCAAGAGCTGTCCTGTCTTTTGCCTCATGATATCCCCTCCCTGGGGACACTGTGGCAATGTCTGGAGATATTTTAGGCTGTCACACTTGGGGGAGGTGTTGCTCACACCAGCAGGTGGGGTTAGGGATACAGCTAAGCATCTTACGATGCTCTACCAAGGTTACCCAGCATCAAGTATCAGTCCTGCTACCACAGTAAACCTGTTTTATGGCTGCTGACCATCACAAGGATGCGACACAGGAGGGGTTGGGGATTTAGCTCAGTGGTAGAGCGCTTGCCTAGGAAGCGCAAGGCCCTGGGTTGGTTCCCAGCTCCGGAAAAAAAAGAAAAAAAAAAAAAAAAAAAAGGATCACACAGGGCAACCTTCCTCCTATTAGGGTTCAGTTAGCTGCACAATTACTCTTTACTTGTACACTGGCCCCACGATCTTCTATTTGTGATACCTCCATCGAGTTACTTAACCTCATGCTGCCTCAGTTTCCCCATCTGTCCTGGGAGAGTGCCTAAGATGCCTTCTGTTTTGTGGCCTCTTCCCCTCCCCCAGACCCCCTTTTCTTTAGCCAAATGTGTAGATATTCAGCCGGGAACTGACCCTGGTTGTTCTTTTTCAAATGGATACCAGAGCATCGCTCGAAGGGAAAAACAACTTAGTTCTATTATCCGGAATTCCATATCTGAATTCTCTCTGGAAAACGCATGATGTAGCATACATCAGAATTGCTGCGAATACAGTCTCCTCCTCTGACACCCTAAAAGCAATCCCTGCCTCGGTGTTCATGTGGCAAGATGATCTCCATGAATTCCAGGCATTTGCCACCAGCCTGTTAGAAAACCTCTGCATGAAACAGAGATTTCAACCTAAGAACCCAGGGCTTTCAAAGGATTCCAGTTTGCTAATTAGAGAGAAATGACCGCCTCTCGTCTTTCCTATGTAAATGACACAATGCAACATTGTATCTAACTTCCAGGGACCTGGAAGAGCTGTTGCACAACACAGCAAGCATACACAGGCAAGCACCTGCCCTTACCTCACCAGCATCTCTCTAAGCCACACCCTCCTTTCCTGGGTATGAACAAAGCTCTTTCTCTGGCCAAAGCAGGGGCCAATGTGGCCAACAGTTAGGGTAAAAACCACAAGTGGGCACCTCGCCATGGCTGGTACAACAGCAGAGCCGTCTACTTGGCCGGACTATAGTACCCAGTGATTTAATCAAAATCATGTGGGTACTGCTACGAAGGGGTCTATTTGTGGCAATATACTCACATGCACACTAATAAACACACATTGATCCTTTTAAAAGCCTGGCTGAGAGGGGCAGCCCACACTGGTTGCAGCAGGCCAAGAGGTAGGGAATAAGGACCACATCCCAGCTAGAGAAATTGTCCGAGTCACATCCCTACCCCCTCACTTTCCCTACCCCATCCCACCAGAGCGCTAACTCTTTATGTAAACTTTATATATAAATTTTATATTATATATTTATAATATATAATTTTACATATAGACTCCTTATATAGACTTTATATTCTTTGGACTCCTGGAACAATGTTAGCTTATGCTTTAAAAGTCTCCCTTCAACACGACCAGAGCCATAGGAGGACGGAGAAAGGGGGACAGAAAAAGATGCTGAAGTGGATTTCTAGAAAAGCAACCTTGGCATGGGGATGAGGGGATCTAATAAAGATGGACTGAGAGAAGCAAGGGCAGGAGGGAGTGGGAAAACGTAAGAAAGTCCACTCCAGTTCTTCAGTAAGGACCCTAGCAGGCAAGCAGAGCCATGTGCTTCTCTGATGGGAAGCCTAGGAGACGAGCAGACAGTGATGATGCTGACGTATTTATCACTTGCACTGAATGCATTCAATGAGCATTATTAATATTTTAAATTTAAGCTCTATGTGCCAAACAACCCTACAGAAAGGGGTTTACAAGCCAGAAAATAATGGAGTAGGCTGTCTAGACTTGGAGTTTTATCTTAAACAACATACCGTTTTATCTCCAGATGTAAGTTTTATCTCCAGATATCGGTGTTAAGGTCCTAATTATCGTCGAGAAGTTTGGCCCAGTGTCTAACTGATCTGGCCTAGACCCAGGAGAAAGCGTGTGGATGGTGTAGACCACAGGTATGGGTCCTTTACTTGTTCCAGGTAATAGCCAAGTACAGACTCCATGTTTAGAGCCAATGAGGACCTAGGCGTTCCTGAAGGAATCTAGTCCACTTGGCACATGGCCATCGGGTGGCTCTAGCTTCTCAGAAGGTCACTTTTTTCTGGCATTTTTGGTGCTAAGGATTGAACCCATGTTGTGTGTATATTAGGCAAGTGCTCTATCGCTGTGCTGTACCACAGATCCTACACATTCTGATTGTCCAAACTCACAAACACAGAACAACTTACCCTGCCACAGAACAGGTTATGAAAGGCACCAAAACAACACATTTGTGCCCGGGATGCCGGTGGCTACACTACCAATAGGGATGAGCCCAGACAGAGCTGAGAGACTTGTCTATCAGCCGCTGCAGGAAACTCTGAGCTTCCGGCCACCCAGCCAGCAGCTAGGGCAGCTAAAGAAGGCATCATGACTGGGCAGTGTGGCCAGGGAATCTCGTCCCATTGATCAGCTCTGGCTCCCCTGCAGTATTGATGGTTCAGGTCCTTTCTGGAAAAAATGTGCTAGGGCAGGGTGGGACTGAGGCTTGTCCGACAGACTTAATTCTGCACCTAATCAGATAAGGCGAAGGTTAAGAAGTCATTGATGACAAATGACAATTTTCCCTGAGACTGGATTAATGAACATTTTGGTCCCCAGGGAGATGTTAAAATATCTGAAGGAGAGGAAATTATAGAAGCCGACTTTTTTTTTAAAGCCTTATTTTTATTCAAAGAGCACTTCAGGTTAAAAATAGAATGCAGAGGGAAGAAACTCATTTATAAAAACCAGGAGAAATGTTGGGTTTTCTGCCTCTTTTATTAATCCCTTTTGGCTTCTTAATTCTCCTAGCAGGAGCTTCCTGGAGGTTACCTGGAACTGTGACCTGGGGGTGTGGGGGGACTTTTCAAACCGGGACAGGCCCTGTAGGCATGTACTCTGCTAGTGTGGAAAGCCTTAGGGTCCTCTGCTTGGACATCAAGCACTTGACCTGTTGAGCCATGCCCATAGTGCCCCCTCCCTCATGACGGTCTACTTTAAGGATAGGCCATACAAGGTAACAGTCCTCTGTCCTCTGGGCTCAGATATACACTTTCAGAGCCTCAGACAACCAGATTAAGAAGTCCACCTTCTCGATGATGCTTCACAGAGAAATCACTCTTTTAAGAGCCCAGAGGGCCCAACAGTCAGGCAGCATCAATTGCCAGACGTGAACAAAGAGATCCCTTGACTCCTGGTCCCCAACTATAGACTCCTCCAGTGAAAACCAGGCATCTTGGAACAGACTCCAGCTGTGTCCCATGGGCCCTGCTCTGATTCTAGGCTCATAGAATCCAAGGGCAGAATGAACGCTTGCTCTCGGCTGCTCAGGTGCAGGGGTCATTTGTTACGCAGCAGTTGGTAACTGATACACATTCTCCATCATCTATTCATGGCCTTGCCTGCCTCAAACCCCTACACACATTTTAGACTATTAGATAATGAATCTTCAGGACATTCTGTGCTTTATTCAATGTGCCAAAGCCCATGACTAGCATAGGGCTTTGCGTGTGATATACGCTCACCATGTTTATTGAATGAATAGTGAGTGCATCAGAGTTGGTGGGATCTGGCTGGGTGAGTTCTCATTGGCTAAAGCTCTTGAGGTCTACTGTTTGAAGCCCTGTCGTGGAGTTAGCTACTAACCACTGCAGTACCCGCTTCCCCACCCTCTGAAGAGCTGCTCTGTTTCACCCTGACCCTCTTGAGACCTCCATTCACAAGGAAAACATTTACCAAGGACTCCTACTGAAGCACAAGTGCTCACAGAACATTAACATAAACCAATAGTCACAGTGATTATAAAAGTGGTTGGGACCCGAAGCCAGAGCCACTTACGGTTAATGCTGACTCTAGGTTGTTACCACAACGGCCTCTTGAGTGGACCTGACTTTCCCCAGTCTAAACACATAGTCAGAAACGTGTTTGCAAATCCTAACTCACATTCAGACAAATGAAATACATTAGATCTTCAGGCTACTACACATTAGGAGATTGTGTGTCCCTTCTTCTCTTCGGCTTCTCTGTCTGTTTAAGTGCCGTGTATCTATCAAACATGTCTGAGCGTTGGAGAGATGCTCCTGGAGTTGGTCTGACTAAGAATTCATCAGCCAACTTTCAAAACACCTTCCATCAGGGAGCTTTCAAAATGCTTCTCTACTGGTTCAGTGACTTGTTACTTTGTTGGCTTTAACGCTATTCCAGTTAGTATTCACACCACTCACTGTAAAACCAGCTCCTGCTTTGGAGGTAAATAAATAATTCAGTTCCTACTTAACCCCACCCGCATTCGGAGTCTGACATCTGTCCTTCAGCTGGAGACAATTATCCGAACATCTCATTATCTCATGATTAAGTTTAACCCGCTGAAATTTTTACAAATGCTAATTAAATCTGAAAAGGGAAAACAAAGTGTCAATCAAGACCGCTCTGCAGTTGTCTGTCATCCGGAGCAGGGCAGAACTTAAATGCCCCGGTGCCAAGTGTGGAGGACGCACACTCAGAGAAGGGGAGAGAGGCAGGAAGTGTGGCCACGGTCCACACATGCGCAGTGGCCATTACTGACGGTCAGCTGGACAGGATGTAGAAACGCCTTGAGGACGAACCTCTGGTCATACCTCTGAGGCAGTTTCCCGGTTAGGTTCACTGGGGTGGAAAGACCCAGCCTTGATGTGGACAGCACCATTGCATGGGTCTGGACTTCTCTACTAAATAACAAAGAGGGAGTGAGCTGAGCACCAGTGTCCGTCCCTCTCTCATTCCTGACCGTGAACACAACGTGACGAGCCTTCCAGTTCCTCCTGCTGCTGCGCCTTCGTGACGCTCTGCTCCCTTGAACTGAGAGCCAACACAGACCTTTCCTTCCTCAAGCTACATCTGTCAGGCAGTAAGAGGGAAAGTAGATGACACAACAAGGCTTGGAGAAAGCAGAGCTTGGGCGGTTCCCATCCCCTTTGACCCACCGCTTACTTCAGAATCACGTTTAGCTCAGCCATTAGGGGTAATTCCAGTTGTGACTTAAAAAAGTTAGCAAGGTGCCATAAATAAAGCTATGAACAAGTTGGTGGCACCATTGGGTAACCAGCCTTCAAACCACACACAAATGGGGCCTCAAGGTCACCCTTGGTGGCAAAATAGAGAGAGTAGGCCACCCCTCTGTGTCACTCCTTATGGGAAACTTGAGAGGCATAGCAACGCTGGCTTGGCCCGAAGCACGGGATTCAGGACCCAGCGGGCAAACCCGTGCCTTCCACCTTTGCACCTCTGCTCCAGTTCCTCCTGGTCACCCCATGGCGGGTGCTGGGATGTGTGTCCTGCTGAGCACGGGCCCTGTGCCATGCTTGCCAGAGAGGTTGGCAGTGGAAGCCAGCATGCCTGTGCAGACACTGAGCTTAGGACATTCTCTCCCCACATCAGACCTGAGCATATGGCAGCTCAGCCAGTGCTGGGAGCCAAGGCAATCATTACCTGCATCATGGTTGTCACAAATGACCCAGCAAAAAGAATTTAAGCAAGGAAGGGTTGCTTTTGGCTCATGGTTCCTTCCAGGCTCATCCCCCACGACAGTGGGGAACTCCTGGCACCAGAACCATTGCATCTGTAGTCAGGAAGCAGAGAGAGGTGGTTATTTATGCTTGGCTTGAGTTCTCCTTTCTATTCAGTCCAGGACCCTAGCCCACATTTAGTGTGGGTCTTCTAATCATGTTTAATATCTCATCAAGCCAACCCCTTATAGGCATGCTCAGCCTCCCTTCAATCCAGGCAACCCCATCAGGTCCCACTTGCAGACCCCTTTCTTTGGGTTGCCCTATCAAGCTGACTGACACAATATCACACATCACACCCAGGGGAATGACACCTCCTGTTTTACCAGAAACTTTTCAAGCCCAATTCAGGTACAGTTTCAAAAATTTCCGGGTTCTTCCCAGAACAGACCAGCTATTGGAAGAAGAACAGCCAGACAAATACCTAGTTGCAGGGGTACAGAGGCAGCTGAGTGGGGTGCTGGTCCAGCCTTGGACACCCTGAATGGATTTGCTCCAAAAACATTGACGAGCAAATCATGGCTTCAAGATGCATCAGAACTTTAACAGGAAAAGATAAGGGATGGAAAACGACAGCTTGGAGTAACCTACCGACAGATCATGATATCAACACATCAACTCGGAGGGAGATTAATTTCAGGATATGGATGAAAGGGAAAAGGCAGTCTGTAAGAGTGGAAGAGGATGACAGGCTACCACGACGACTCAGCAGAGAAGGGAGCCACTAAGTCCAGCAGTCTGGGTTCCAGCCTTAGCACTCAAGGTAGAAAGAGAAGTGACTCCAAGGTGCACATCCTGTATACACTATGAGTATACACACACATACATACCACACACACATACACACACACATACACAGACCTACACAGAGATACACATGTTTACACAGACACACTCACACACACACACTCATGCTCACACAGACATACTCACACACATACAGACACACACACACATGATCACACACACACACACATACACACAGAGACACACATATACTCACACACACATATACAGACCTACAGAGATACACATGCTCACATATACATATACACATATGCACACACACCCATGCTCACATAGATACACATACACACACATATGCTCACCCACAGACACACTCACACACATACACATACACACACACATGCTCACACACAGACACACACACACATATGCTCATCCCCACACACACTCACACACACACATGCTCACACACACAGACACACATATACTCACACATACATACACAGACCTACAGAGATACACATGTTCACATATACATATATACATACACACACACTCGTGCATGCTCACATAGACACACACACATATGCTCATCTATAGACACACTCACACACATACACACACACACACTCACCCACAGACACTCACACACACACTCACACACAGAGAGATATGCAAACCTATACAGAGATACACATGCTCTCACACACACACACATACATGCTCGCACACACACACACAGACACACAGACACACACACACATACATGCTCGCACACACAGACACACAGACACACACATACACACACATATGCAGACCTACAGAGATACCCATGCTCACATATACACATACACACACACACTCAATGCTCACATAGACACACACACACACACACACACAAATACTCTCCCACAGACATACGCACGCACATACACACACACGCTCACACAGACACACACACTCATACACATAAACACACACATACCAATGCACACATACGCACAGACACATTCATGTATACATACACACATAGACACACACGAACACACATTCACACATGCATAGACATACACAGACACACACATGTTCACACAGTCACAGACATTAATGCTCACACAGACAAACACACACACATGCATATACACGTATACTCTCTCTTTCTCAATATAATAAACATTTTAAATAAAAAGTTGAAAATCACACTAATAATCCCAGCCTAGGTACTAACATAAACCCACTCACTCCTTCATTGTCAGTCACTTCTTGTTAAATATGACACTCAAGAGCTGTTGGGCTACATACACAGTCACTATCAATATCTACAGGCTTTAACGGTAAGTCACATGACTACCCTAGTCCTAGGTCCAATAGGAATTCACTTAAAGCAACAGCACACAAAAAAATGTTTCCAGTGAGTTCCTTAGTTAAAAAAAAAATCGTTGTTTAGCACTTCGGTTTTTCAGGGTCTAATTATCAGTCCGGATACAGATGTTCTTTATGATGCAGAACAGTAAAATTGAGAAAAATAAATGGAAACGTCAATGAATTTAAAAGGAAGCCAAACAAGTGATACTTTTAAAGAATCCTTAAATAGATAACACTTTCCCAAATATTTACATAAGGCACAATAAAATGTAATTTGTTTCATTCATTCATTCACACTTTTTAACCATTGAAGCAGAAGACAGGATGAAATGTGTGACCAGCCAACAGGAAGGAACCGTTCATGACAGGAAGGAAAGATGCTGTCAGCCCTACCACTGGGCAATCTGAGTACAGGATGGGCCCACCCTTGAGGGAATCCCCAGACCATCACATGGCCTCCTGGGAACAGGGGGGAAATGACTCACAGTCAAGAGAGCATGGAAATGTGATCCAAATAGGGAAAGCTGGGCTTCCACCCAGTGTGAGAGAGAGATGCGACCCGGTCTTGGATGAGACACATTCTTTAAGAAAGCAGAACTTGGCTGTGTGGAAGGAGCTCTGTAAGGAAGCACTGAATAGGCAGAACCCCAGAGATTCATCCATCACGGGTGGGGGCTCACACGTGTAGTCCCAACAATCCTGAAGTATTGCTTCCCCCCAAAAAGAGGATTAGAAACCCAAGTCCACCCCTAAGGTCAGCTTCCTCCTCTGCAGGATTATGTCACTCTCTCTGACAGCTTGTGATGCAATGTGGACCACAGAGTTTGGTACCACTTGATGAAGAGTAGAGATCGCAGCCCTAGGAAAGGTTTCACCAATGCAGCTATAAACGTGTTCACAGTTCTACTGAAGTGGGGAGCTGAGGCTCTTGGTTTCCCCTCATTAACCTGCATTTGCACCACAGCTGGGACAGGGGGAGGGTGGTGCGATCAGGGCTAGAAGGGTTAAATCAAGGCAGGGCAGGCCACATCCAGAGAGCTTGGTGCTATTTAAATTAGAGAAACTCCTTGCCTGAGCTTAATGAGCTATGAGTCCCTCAGCCTATAAGGCAGTGGCTCTCAACCTATGGTTGCTTAAAGACCTCTTTGGGGGTCACACATCAGATACCCTGCATATCAGGTATTTACATTGTAATTCATAAGAGTAGCAACATTACAATCATAAAGTAGCAAATAACTTTATGGTTGTAGGTCACCACAGCATGAGGATCTGTATTGCATTAGGGAGGTTGAGAACCACTGAGCTGTAGGAAGATCAAAGGCCACATCTTGGGACTTTCCAAGAGGGATACAAGTCCCAAGTATATCCTCGTTTGTCTACCCTCTGCAAGGAGAGAGTGTGGCTTGAGCAGATCCTGAACAAATGTTTTGTGAATGAATGAATTAATTAATTAAATCAAGATGCATATATAGATGGTGGGTCAGAGATTCAGAATCAGGCAGGAGGCAGAAGCCTGTGTAAGCCAAGAACTGATGGAGACTCATCCAATTAACCGAGTCCCAGCTCTCACATGGTTCTTTGGAGTAGAAACCAAACTTAACCCAGCTGGTCTGGGTCCTTCAGGTCATTAGTCACATCGGCCTGCAGTAAGCAGAATTCAGAAGTCTCTTCCTTGGTCTCATGTACCTCCCGAGGCATCACTTGGGAGCTAGGCACCTGAACATATCTGACTAGAAACACCTCAGAGAATATGGAAGACTTAGTTCATTATCAGGCCAGCGAGCAATATGCTGTACCGAACTCAGTTGTCAGAAGCACCTCCCCTTCCCCTTCCCCTCCCCTTCCTCTTCCCCTTCCCTTTTTCTTTCCTCTTCCCCTCCCCTATCCACCCAATTATCAGCCAATTCCAGCCCCTGCTGGATGGGACCCAAAATAAAGGCAACAGAGCTCCTAGTTTCCAACACTGAGACAAGTCTCCATCCAGCTTGATACTATGTTTCCTGTCTGCTCCTGTGATGCTTAAATACTGATTGAAATCCTCCAAAGGGACTAGCTAACCACTTCTCATTTCTGCAAGCTGGAGTACAGTTCTAGCGCTCATTACACAATGACTCTTCCCAATTTAGCAAGAGACACTAATTATTCTATTTAACTGGTGACTGATGACCCCACTCCCACATACGACTTCTTGCCAAGTTTCTAATGCTGATTAGTTTGCAAACAGCTTCTGCCCTTCTGTGCGCTGGAAAGTTTGCCAAACCCGAGAGGGCAATTTAGACTGGACCTCAAGCTCCCCGAACTCTCAGCCCATTCCATCTCTGCTACCTCCAGTCCTGAATTGGCTCTGCTCCTGTTCACCCCAGTGAGTGGAGAACATCCGTGGCTTGGTGTGGTCTCGCTCTGTCATCACACCTAACAGTCTGGTTGCTCAGTGGGAGTGCCGCCAGAGTCTGCCTCTCTGATTCCTTACGATAAGCTAAGATTGTGTTTTGTTTGTTTTGTTTTCTTTTGGAGCTGGGGACCGAACCCAGGGCCTTGCGCTTGCTAGGCAAGCACTCTACCACTGAGCTAAATCCCCAACCCCTAAGATTGTGTTTTAAATTTGCAGACATTCCAGTCTGGGATACTGAGATTTTTTTTGACAGCTAAGGGTCTGCTTGCTTGGACCACTGACACGATAGCCTCTCCTAGTACTCAAAAAGAAACCAGGCCTGAAATGGTGGGGTGCATGCCTAGAACCCCAGAATTTGGGAGTGTGAGATAGGAGGATGGCTTGTTCGAGTCCATCAAACTATACATTAAAAGCCTAGCTCCAGAAATCAAAGCAAAACAAAACCCAGGACTAGTTTGGGAGCTCAGATCCAAAAGTCCCAGCATAGTCCCCTGCCGCAATCATTTTCCCTTTGTAGGTAGAGATGTCTTTCTTTTTTTTTTTTTTTTTTTTTTTTTTTTTTTTTTTTTTTCCCGGAGCTGGGGACCGAACCTAGGGCCTTGCGCTTGTTAGGCAAGCGCTCTACCGCTGAGCTAAATCCCCAACCCCAGGTAGAGATGTCTACCCAAGCACTGCCTATCCAGCTACCAGCTACACTTAGTGAACAGGATCGCAGCAGCCCCTGTTCACAAGCCACGCTTTTCCACATCCTCCCCGCTGGAAGGGCCGCTCGCTGTTTTCTGCCCCAGAGCTGGAAGCTGTTTGGGCTCAGACACTCTCGCTCGCCTCTTTCCGCTGTTCTGCAGCCAGTTGACAGGGATTAAAGAAAACAAATAAAAATGGCCATTCAAGGAGAGCCAAACTCCGGAGGCTGCCAAGGGTTCCCGCCCTCCCGACTTGACAAGGCGGCTCCTTCATAGCCTAACAAAGGAGGTTGTGACATGTTTAGACACAAATACAAGTTGGCGATGTCTCTTTCAGTGTTGTGAATTCGGTGTGGGGTTGTGGGTTGGGTGGGGATGAATGAGCAGATGACTGAGGAAAAGGACGGATGCTCTTGGGGAAGAATCCCTAGGATCTTAGCGGCAAGCTCCTGCTCCACTCCTGGGTTCAGGAGGGCACCCAGCTGTAGCCCTGACGCCTCTGATTCCTACCCTGCGTGTCATCAGCCTGTACACACACACACACACACACACACACACACACACACACACACACTCTACCATCCTTCCCTCTTGCTCCTTATGCTTCAGGTGTGAAGGCGCATGTCCTGACTATCTAGTATAGTCTTTCTTCCTATACAAGGCTTTGCTTCACCTCTCCTGACGTGGTCCGAATGATGCGCTTGTTCCTCAGACTTGTCCCCGTGCTCCCTTACACTATAGTAGTCACAAGATAGAAATGGCCTCAGTCATCTCTGGGCCCAGCACAATGCCTGTACATGACAACAGTGGTGTTCACTCAATGTCCCTGAAAGGACGGCAAAGTCCATTGTTTGAGCAGGTCTGGCGTCAGGTGAAGATTCAGAACAGAGCCATTCAAAGCCGATTGCCCCCTTTGTAAATGCCTTTTCCTTCATTCTGAGATCCACCTCTGCTTATGATAACCTGGTAAAAGGCACAGTAGTCCATGCCACTGATCATGGTCTGTTCTAGTTGGAGACACGGGTGCTGCCATACTTGACCTGTGTGGCATTAGGGATCAAAGCCAGGATTTGGGGCGTATTAGGTAAGTATTCTGCCAACAGAACCAGTCCCAACCCTAGTCATGTTTCCCCATGGGAAGTCCTACTACTCCTGTCTCTGATATGGAGGAACCAGCAGTGTGGCTATAGGGGTCCTTCCTGTGTGTCCCAGTAGATTTCATGGCCACAGCTGGAGGAGACCTCACTGCACAGCGTTGAGTTCGTCAAATCGCGATCACGTGAAAGTTATGGAATGCAATAAAACAATCCTGGTTCGCCCATCCTCCAACGGCTAAGTAAAAGTGCACCTTCAGGGTTAAAGTTCGTAGTCTGTGCAGTATAGGGGCGCTCTGTGCACTGAGGGGCACTTGGTGTAGTATAGGGGTGCTCACCAGGTCCCTGGAGTAGGAGGTAGCCTTTGCCCATTCACTCAACCACACAGGAGAGGGGCCGGTGTCCGGGGAGAGCGGTAGCTGCCAACTCTGCATCTCACCCCTAATCTAACCCACTGCCCTGGAGCGGGCCGTCTTCAGGGGCAGATGAGCATCAGTAGAGGTGAACAGGAAAGAGCGGGGAAATACTTCATCCTCCGTTGGTTTGCGTAGGAGTAACTGGGTTTCAGAAGACTCGGAGGCTGTGGTCTAACACGTCAGAGAGAGATCTCAGAAGATAAGGAAGCAGGTCCTTTAGTGAAACTGTTACACACCCGTGGAGGAGCATGTTACTCACGGCGGAAGGAACTACCCTTGGTGGGAATTGCTGCTTACTTCTCAAACCTTCCTCTCATTCCAAGAAAAGAACCCCCAGCCTGACACACCCTTATCCTTTCATGTAAATTATGTGAAAGTGGTTTCCCTCCTTACAAGGCCCCCCGTTGATTCTCCACACAGCAGCCTGCAGGATGAGGAGCCCAGTACAGTGACCTTCGAGTGTAACACCCAGCCACACTAAGCTAGAAACAGAAACCCCATTTTTATTAATCGCTGTTGAATTTGTATGGCTCTCTTCCTTGTGCCAGTCATAGCTAGCTGCTGGCTGATCCAACACGTGAAGGTCATCTTTATAAAGCACGGTGCGACTGGCCGTTCACTCTGAACATTCACACCAAAGCGTCATTCGAGAATTCTTCCAAAAACACCTTCTGGAGAATTAACAGCGGCAGAATCTCATGACAAAAGGAACAGGAGACAAAGGTAAAGAGCTGGATTGCCTATGTTACCAGAGTATCGGTCGTCCTTGGTCTAAGACCACCCACCAAGGCCAGCGGATGAGTGTGAGCTTGGTCCCACCATGGACATTGGTTCAGTTCTAGGGATCCGAACCTGGAACAAAGCCAAAGGGACCAACCTTTCCTGGTTTGACTGGGTATCGCCCACTCACAGACAAGAAGACTCTATATGCAAAGTTAGAGCAAGATGAGTAAGGAGGACAGCCCGAAGTCCCTCTGGGGCAAACGTGACACAAATGGAGAAAGAGGTATGTTGAACTGAACCGCCTTGCCCATCCCCCTGGACCAATGGGTAGCATAGGTTAAGTAGTCACGGCCTCCCGGCTTCTTTCCCCTGGTTTGCACAACGTCTGGTCAGTTCAGAGCACAACTGCTCTTGCCCAAAGTTTTAGCCTTGTGACTGATTTGCTGCATCCACCCCTCTGCGCATCCACTCTAGCACAAGCAAAGCATCTTTCTCCTTTGCTCTCTCCTACCCTAACCCCTTTTTGCTCTCTACACATCTGAACTAAGCCTGACTCTTCTGTTACACACGAAGGGTTTAATCTCATAAGAGAGTCAAGGGGATCCTTTTGACAGAGCAGATACAACCTTCTATCCTATAGCACGCCTACCTAGGCTGATGTGTATGGCTTGAAGGCACAGCAACAGATGTTGAAGAGACCCCTCGTGTTCATGCCAGGCCTAATGGAACTGAACACACAGGGGCTTTGCTTCATCCCAGGAGGACCCTATCACGAGACCTCTGAATTCATCTTTTGGGGAGCCTTCTCCAGGTGCCTTCTGAGGTGCAGAGAATGCTGACAGGGAGTACTTCTCCCACAGAATGTCCTTCAACACAGGAACATAGCTTTGATAACTCCCAGGCCATCTGCCCTGGGCTCTCCAGCATCTGCCTCTTCCCACACTCCTCCACCGTCCCACACCCCAACACTCCCACACCACCCCAATTCCTCTGTACACATGTCTAGTTGTCAGAGCTCCCAGAAAAGCACGTATGCTCCGTGCCAGCTGACAGTGTGCTTGTCTGACTGGGTAGGAGATACCGTGAGACCACCTTCACCTCCCTTTCTGGTTTTGGAGCATGTCGAAATGTATTTTCCTGTTTCACAATGATAAATAAAAACAAAACAAAACCCGAGCCCCAGGTAAATCGACGGAGTCACAAGGTTTTAGAACAGGGCCACTTAACTCCATACTAAGAACCCCTTCTCCTGGGGGCCCTCAGCTGGTCTCCCCCTAAACAGCTGCACACAGCTCCGAAGGGAGCTTCAACACCGGGCACACTTGGTCAGCTCAGTGCTTCCCACACCACCCACTCTTCCTATACTGGGGATGCGGAGTGCTATACTGCACATTTTAAGTATGCGGATGACAGGAGCGAATTCCTAGGAGCTGAGAGAGGTTAGGGATTCTCTTCCCCAGTAATCCCCTACTTCCTGGAAACCGGGCATCAGGCCAGGAGGGAGAAGACCTCCTCGGAGGATTGGAAATGCCTCTTATCCCCTCAGGACCTAAGATAAGGCGAACTGGAGGAAAACAGGAAAATGTGCTTTGCTGCGTGAGGAGTCAGGGCTGGATGAGAATTCTACACCTACTCCAAGTTAAGTCCCTTCACTTCCATCTCTGGCATATGAAAACAAAGTGCCACGGGCTAACCACAATGCTCTCCAAGTAGTTCTCATCCTTTAAAAAGAACTAAATATGTATCATGAGCGTATGCAAATTTTATAACTGTAAAGTTTACATAATTTATAAAATATATTAAACGACTTTCTCCTACTCGGAAGATTGAAATGACACAGGAAATGTCAACAGATACCCTAGGGTTTCTTTTCTGGCAACGTCAGCCTCCCTAGACCACACCCAGGGCGCCAAACTCACACTCCAAGCCTGAACTGAAAGCTGTAACCCAAGCCACGGTGGAGCTCAACACCGCCCAAAAAAACGAAGGAGCCCAAGGACAGCCTATCCCTTGGTAAACCATAGCAACAGCCAAGGAAACTTGCTCAAGCCAGCATCTGCTCACGCCGCTCAGTACGTCAGCTGCCCTCCCAAGTTAGCGGACGCATTGTACACTTTACAGTGTAAATTTCCCTCCTTAGAGTGTAAAGTCATTTATTTTACCAAGAGTCAGGGAAATACACATGCACACACATGTACACACACCACCCACACGTACACACACAGACACACACACGCACCACCACTACACATGTCCACATATATACACACAGGTATACACACACACACACACACGTGCACGCGTACATGTACATACACTTGTGTACATACACACACATACCATATGCCCATCACATACTTACCAGACACACATACATACATACCAGACACAGACACACACCAAGCATGCATGGGGGAGGGGCAGGGGCAAATAGATTGTTATTCAAAAATAAACAGGCTAGTATAATTTTATTATTCTTTTTAAGGACTCAAATACCCCAGTAACTATTGTTGTGCAAAGAGAAGACCTGGTTAGATGGGCAGAGGAGCAAGCGTCTGTAATCCCAATGATGGGAGTGTCAGGTAGAAGGGGCGGGAGCTAAAGGATCCCAGGGTTGGCTACGTAGCCAACCTGGCCAAATCAGCAAGCTTCAGGCTCTGGGAGATGCCACCGCAAAAAGGAAAGACACCCCATGTCGACTTTTGTTGTCCACGTGAACATGCACACACGTGAACGCATTAAAAAATAACTTAAAAATCCAAGATCCTTTCCCCTCCCCAACTCCTCTGTCACTCGAGATTCAGAATACGAAATTCAGGAATATCTGGGACAACATCGCATGCAGCCCAGATGAGGACTTCATCTCCCAGTACTTTTTACAAAACCACAAAAGGCAAGAAAAGATTTGCTTCCTCGGTCACTAAGCCTGCACACCAGGGGGCAATGCCTCACCCATCCCCACCTCACGTGATTCATCCAGGGAAGCCGGTCACCTGTGAGAGCTGTCTCCAGGTCTGGAGGGCAGTTTGGGGTGGGTTAAGCGAATCAGACCTGAGGGCTTAGAGAGGCGTATTTGAAGGGGAGGAATAGAATAAAGTTCCTGTTGGCACTACACTGGAGACTGGCTGAATGAGACAGCTCAGTTCCTTACCTCCAACAGAGCCGCCACCTTCCTGCAACCCATCCCTGGCGGGACCAGAATGGGGCTGGGGCTCTACACACAACCTCCTCGAATCCCAGCCCATTTCAATCCTTCGAGTCCCTGACTCTAAAGGAGGGAGTTAGACTCCTTGGCTGGGCCCAAGAAGAAGAAAAAACAAGACATTTAATTATAATCTCTTGCTTCCTGTACAATCAGGAAGATAAGCCAGGAGATGGGACATCGAGGGAGGAGAGGCAGGTGGGCAAGATAACCAGACAAAAAGCAACTTGGAAAGCACCTCTTCGCATCCTGGGGCTGCCCTGCAGGGAGCCATGGGCTGAGGGACTAACACCTCCCAGCTGGAGGCAGAAGTTTAAGATCCGAGGGCCTGGGATGAACCTGTTACCTGTCCCCACCCAGGCTTCTGCTGGCCTCAGAAGTGGTGTTGCTCACCATGACACTGTCCGTGTCCCTCACACCATCTTCTCTGTGTACACCAGCCACGTGGGATCAGGGCCCACCCCATCTTCAGCACCTGCAAAGCTGATGAGATTCACAGGCAATCGCCCTCTGCCTGGCCCATAATACCAACCAAGCCACACTGGTGGCCTCTCCCTCTGCCCAGTTCCTTCCTGCTGTCTACACTCTACTCAGGCTCCATGAGGAAAGATGTGAAACATCCCATCACCCCTACCCCAGGACCCTAGCCTGCTGCCCACCTTGGAACATGCAGTTGACCAGTCAAGCGATGGATCGATCAGTCATCGATTTTCCTGCATCTCCTAGGCTGCCCTTTTCTGTGCCCTTCACTGGACTTAGCTTTTGTTTGGTGTTTAGAATTTTTTTCCAGCTTACAAAAACATAATATTTGTAAAAAAAGATTCGTACAATTTATAGATGATTTTAAAAACATTACCTCTCGTTATAACTTCTAAAATAGCACTTTCACAGGATTATCTCCGGAATACATCTCTGAAATTGGTGGGAGATGATGCCCACAGTTTTGGATTGTGCTACCTTTACCTCACGGTGCAGTTAGTGAGTGCCAACAGTTGATAGCCACTGCCACTGCACCAATGCATACATTCCTGCTCTCCTGCAGGCCTCCTGCTCTCCTGCAGGCCCCCTGCCCTCCTGCAGGCCTCCTGCCCTCCTGCAGGCCTCCTGCTCTCCTGCAGGCCTCCCGGACTGCTCCTTAGGACCCCAATCATTCCCACTGCAGCCTCAGGGCACAGAGAGGCTGCCATGGATCCGTGACACATGTCCTGAATCCATGCACTAAAAAACAACCCCCATATTCTTATATTAAAGGTATTTGGTGGCAGAGCATTTGAGGAATGACTAGTTGAGGACACGAAGGAGGACAAGGGTCCCGTGTGGCTTTGAAAGATGAAAGATACAGCTGAGAAAGCGTCTTCTGAATCACCAACACCATGTCCTTGAACTCCCTACCTCCGGGACTGTGGAGATACATAAACTTCTTTTCTTTATAAATATCCCAGTCTGCAGCATTCAGACACAGCAACAGAAGATGGATTTAGACAAAGCTATGACAGGGTGACCATGACAACGTTGATAATTCTGTTCTCTTTGCAAGCTCTGCTGCTCAACTACAGTGGGTTCGCCCTTTCTTGTCTTAATAACACACACATGCACCACACACACACACACACACACACACACACACACACACACATGCACACCATATTTTAATACCTGACTCTTGAAGTACAGCTTCAGGGGCACTGTGTAGAAACTTATCCTACACAGTGGGACTGGGCTGTCTCTTGTTCTGCATCATTCTGTGTGTACCCATAATCCAACTGTGCCTCAGTTTACCATGGTTTGGGTCTAAATGTCCCCCTGAGATTGGAGTCTCAGCACAGCCGATATTCCACCCCTGCCTCCAGGTCTGTTTAGTAAATGCCCTCCAGCTGTGCCTTCCCAAATAAACTCCAATACCTGGCTGTCAAACCCCTTTTGAGGGTTTGGGGCGTGTAGCTCAGTTAGTGGTCTGACAGGCATGAAGCCCTGGGTTCCAGCCCCACCGATAACTAAATTGGTTATTGAAGCTCGTGCCTATAATCCCAGCGTTTAGGAGACGGATCCAAGAGGAACAGAACAGAAAAGCTACCTTTGCCTGGGATACAGGAAACCCTGTCTAAAAACAACTAAACCAAACAGCACAGAAAAACCGAACACCTGCCAAGCAGGGCAAGCACCTTGTCACCACCTGGGGCCCCAGACAAACAAGGGGCAGACTTGCTTGAGATGGTGCAGGCCAGTGTCTGCTTTAAGAACAGGCTCTTTGAAAAGCCCCAGGAAGCATGGTATTTGCATATCTCAAGAAGTAAATGAAAACTGTTTGGAAACCTCAGACCTTTCACTTGCTAGGTGGCCATAAAGCCACTCCAGCTCTGTGTCTCCAGAACTGATCCTATTGAAAGCCAGCTAGCTGTGTGGCTAAACCAGCCATGGATACACAGGCTCAGAGCCAATGCTAGCCAACACCTGAAAGCCATAGCAACATAACAACCTGAACAGCAACTAGCCAGCCCCCTGCCACCCCTCTTTTTCTACAGCCCTGTGGAGCGTGATCTCACAAGTTCCACTTCAAGGGCACGGCCAGTCATGCACTCAGCCACATGTGCCTGGCTCATCTGTAATCCGGCTTCTCATGACCACCTGTCCCTTAGGAAAGGCATGCCTGCATTAGCCTGGGTTCTCTAGAGCAGCAGAACTATCAATGAATATACATGTGGAAAAAGGGAATGTATCCGAGTGGTTTACAGGCTGTAGTCCAGCACATCCAACAACTGTGGTCTCCTGACAGTAAATCCAAGAATCCAATAGTTGTTCAATCTATAAGGCTGGATGTCTCAGCTGGCCTTCAGTGCACGCTAGAATTCCTGAAGAAGTAGGCTCTACACCAGCGAAGCGAAGAATGGACTTGCCAGGGCAGGCAAGCAAAGTGGGAAAAGCCCACCGCTTCTGTGAACTTATATAGGCTTCCATGAGAGGCGTGGCCCAGATTTAGGGCGGGTCTTCCACCTCAAGTGATATAAAGGCGGGCCTCACGTGATCCAATTAACTAAAAATCCTTCCCAGGTGTGCCCAGAAGCTTGTGTTTTGTTAGTTCGGTCTAGATGTCGTCAAGGTGGCAACCAAGACTAACCATCGCAGTACCTATCAGACAACTTGTCTCTGAGGCAGCCTACGATCCGGCAAACTGGGGTGGGTAGGGTACCCCAGAGGTACCCGGCAAGTATTCTTCAAAAACAGGTGTGAGTCTTTGGTAAAGTCTGGGTCCTTGATGATGGGATTCCTGGGACGGAAGAGTGCCTGCCTTCCATAGCTGTGACCGCCCACCCACTGACCATCTGTCACCCGGTGACAGATATCCCTTAGGTGGGACAGAGCAGGATGGTGCCGTTAGCCATCTGGCCTCAGAGGCACTGCCAGGGAAAACACTCCCTGGTACAAGGGTGCCTTGTCCTAGGGTCTCAACCCCTTAGCGGGAGCATCAAACAACTGAAAACACAGATATTTACACGACACTTCATTTTAGTAGCAAAATCACAGTAGGAAGTGGCAATGAAAATACTTTTGTGCTTGGTGGTCAGCACAGCATGTGGAAGTGTATTTAAGGGTCACAGCGTTAGGGAGGCTGAGAACCACTGTCCTAGGGCCAAGTGTGAGTACACATAACAGTCCACATTTCCAGGTGGCCTTGACCCATCAGAGGCAGCACCACCTAGGGAAAGGGGTTAGCCTTGAAGCCCTAAGCGAATCTTGATTGGGATTAGCCGCACAGTGCGGTCCCTAGCCAGGCTGCAACACAGGGAACGGAGTGCCAGGGTGCATCAGCGAATGTGGTTCTTCCCCAGCTTTGGGTCTTGGGTTCTAGACAGCCTCTTCCTTTCTGTAGTTCCCCATAGGCCTCTCCAGGATCCAGATGAACCTACGTTGGCAGCAAGTCTGTGTCTGGTCCTCCTGTCCCCTCTCATGTGCTCCCCACTTCCCTGCACACTGGCCAGAGCTGCTCGCATGGGGCGGCCTTGCTTCCAGATAGGTTGATGTCCAGATGATCTCGGCACGAACTCCACACAGCACTGGCTCATGAGCCCCCTTTCGGCAACACTAGCTTAGCAAGGGATGGGGGTGGACCTGGCCTCGCAGGGCTACAGTTTTCTGGTGTCACCCCACCTGGCTCTGTTGACAAGCTGAAGGAAGCAACAGCCTTCAGCTGACTCCCACTTCCGCGCGGGAGGGGGCTGGGGAGCTGTGTGAGTTTTGTAAGTGCTAGCCATGCCCAGAATCAACACATCGGCCACATCGATGAAGCACAGGACTTTCATCTACAGCATCAGGCTGTCTCTACCTCATGGCTCTGGAACACAGACCATGAGCCTATCGTCTGCCCTTCCTCACAAGGCTTCCCTAGATGAAGCAGGAAGTGAAAATCCTTGCTTAAAAAATTGGTTTTTGTTTGGCAACTTACTACATTCAACACAACGCATTAGTCAGCAAGGAAGAGGAATTACAGACCCAGGTCTACTCCAATAGACCCTCAGCAGCCACACCCAGACGTACCTTCCAACATGGCGGACATGAGGGGCTACTGATCTCAGGGTGGGGAAGGGCCTACACGGCTATGCTGGTGGCAGGTTGGGGAGGGGGGGCAGGCACAGAAGGGCTACAAACAGCAGCTAGCACAGCTGACCAGGGGTATAGAAACTGGGCTCCTCTTGTCATGGGGTCTGAAGAATTGCCCACGGACGCCTCAGTCTGACGACCCAAGGAACTGTACTCAGAGGAAGGAACAGGTGACGAGTCCTCCACCTAGCCCGAAGATGGGATTGCTCTCAAACCTGTGCTTGGAGCTCTGACTAGACGGAAAATCTACTTCCCTCAGGAGGACAAGAACTGACTCTTGGTTCCTATGGTCATGCATTCTGCACCCTCATCCCCCACACACATACATAAAAACCAGCCCAGTGTCTTTAGACACTTTCCTTGATACACAGCCCTTTCTGAGGCTGTGATGGACAAGACTCCAAGCCCTGACTGCCTCTTTCAGACAGGACAAGGAAGCTTCTCGCAGGCCAGCTGCACCTCCCTGGGGCACACCTTATCACTTGAGGCAAGAGAAACGGCCTCTCTCCAGGAGAGCCCGTGCAAAGGCCTTTAAGCTTGCTTCAGTACCCATGCTCAACCACTGCCAGTTGGCCAACTACACACACAAGGACAAGCGATCTTCACAGGGGAACTTGGGTTGGGGTACAGAAAGGGGCTATAAATAACTTCCTGTGACCATAACCAGCAATCACAGTGAATCACAACATTTTATCAGAAACATGGGCCTTTTGGTTGGGCCTTATCATCTTTACATCAAACAGACTGAGTTTTTACGGTTGTCCAAGTAACAAGCCACAGTGGGAAGAAAAGGAAATATTTGCCACACCTCCTTGAGCCCCTGGTGCTTGTAGCAAATTATATAAAATTTCGTCTTAAGATTTACTTATTTCTTCTTGAGGCAAGAATATCCTAGGCTGATTCCAAGCCAGCTTTGTAGTTGAAGATGACCTCAAATTCAGGTATCACCACACCCAACTTACAGGCTCTAACCCCAGGGTCTCCTGCATACCGGGCAAGAACTCTACCCACTGAGCTACATTTCTAACCCAGCCTGAAACAATTTAGGAAGCATCTGTCCACAGGACCTCATTCTGCATCTTCGACCAGAAACTGTAGGCTTATCAACTGGACTGAGGGTTTCTGTGGCTGGTCAGTGGTTGGCCTATAAGCAGCAGGGCAGAATTTTACTTGGAGATTATAGAAATGACTCAGTGGTTCAGAGCATGCACCGCTCTTGCAGAGGACCTGGATTCCGTTTCAGACAGCTCACAACCACCCAGTTCCTGGGGACTCCAACACCTCTGGCCTCCATGGGGCACGTGATCTCATGTGCACAAACTAACATTCGGACACACACACACACACATCTTTATTTTTTAATTAAATTATTTATTATTAAATATTATTAAATTGCATAATAACTATTTAATTAAATTTAAAAATACTTTATTTGGCATCCTAGCACCAAGAGTTGTCTCTCTCCTCCCCCAATTTGTCTCTTCTCTTTGCCCATGGGAGGGATTCTGTGGGGCTGTGTAAGGCTAACAGCCGGGTAAAACCAGAAACGGCAGAGCTCATGGACCCTCCAGGGCAGACCCAGGCTTCCGGAACCCATGTACAGGGACAGGGAACTTGGCCGCCAGGCCCCAGCGCTGGGTCAGGGCTGAGGTCAGAAACATTTTCATTTTGTTTTACTTCTCCAGTCTTTCCTAAAATAGTAGCTCTATTACAACCTTCCACGCCACCTTTTTTGCTCCTGACATTAATAGACTACTAAGTTTTCTGGTTCTGTTGTTGTAGCTTAAAGTCTACAGTGTCAGAAGGGGAAAAAAATGACAGCAAGATGTCAGAGTGGCCTTCCCCTAGAGACTGCTGTGCACAGAGTAATCCAACCTCTACCCCCACTTCTTTCAACGTCTTCCCTTTTTGACCTTAAAGGAGCTTGCTCAGTGGGCTCCTCCTCTGCCAGCACACAGGGCGGGTCTGACATAACATCCTTTTCTATCTACATAGTGAGGCAATCAAGGAAGAGAAAGACAAAACATCCCCCTACCAACCAGCCCCACCCCAAAGTCAATTATTCGCCAATCATCATCCGTGAGCTCTGGCCACCAGATCAACACTCTCTGCTCCCTGTGTCCTGCTGCTGAGTACACGTCCATTCTGTGCATTGTCTGTCACTGATGTCATTTCAGTCTTTGGTATGCGAGCTTCCTCAGAGTTGCATGCTGCCCTGCACCACCACCATTGCCACCGCCACTGCCACTGCCACCGCCACCGTCACTGCCACTGCCGCCACCACCACCACCACCATCACCACCACCTCCACCATCACCACCACCACCACCACCTCCACCACCACCACCACCTCCACCACCACCACTGCCGCCACCACCACCACCTCCACCATCACCACCACTACACCATCACCACCACCACTGCCACCATCACCACCACCCCAGTGACAACGAGCTCAAATATTTAACAGGAAAACAGAAGAGGACCAAACGTTGTAAGTGAAGTGAGCAGGGTGCAACCCGGGGAAACAAAGTATCTGGCTTTCTCTTACAGGATCAGCTGCAAGTGATGGATGCAGTAGGTTTTCTGCTTGGTGTGACTCCTGTGCCAGAAGAAACCATTAAACCCCAAGACCAGGTTTTAACCTTAACTTGGAGAGAATACAGCAAGGTGGGCCAAACCAGCATGGCACAGCCCTTTGCTGATCAAGCTGCAGGCCCACAGGCCCAGGAGAGTGTGTGTTCCTCATGGCTGGGTAAAGACAGCCTTTCAGTCAGAGACAGATAGGAAAACAAGATGGATTAAAAACTGGCTCTTCTCTCTAAGATACTCCAGACATGAGGTGCTGTGGAGATGGGGGTTGGAGGGTGTTGGTATTCTGTCTAAACTCCACTCCCACAGTTACCTGGCAACAGCCGGGTATGCTCCGCCCCACAGTTGCCTGGCAACAGCCAGGTTTGCCTGACAGGCTGCTTGGCCCTTCCTCTCTCTCTTGCTCTTTGCTCTCTTCTCTCCCCATTCTCCTCCCCCTTCCCTCCACGTGCTCATGGCCAGCCTTTATTCTTCTCCTCTTCTACTCTTCTCTCATTAAACCTTTCCATGTGGAACCATGTTGGCTTGGTGTGGTCTGTTTGGATGTGGGCTGAGATTTAGACCCCAACAGAGGGTCAGCACAATTCCTAGTCAGATGCATCAGATGGAACCCATGAGCCAAGCCCAGCATGGCTCGCACACCCTGTCTACCACATCCTCTCTCTCTCTCTCTCTCTAGGAACCATGCTGACTCCTCATCAGAGCTCATCCCTTCTCCACTCACACGGTTACAGAAATGACACTGCTTGACCTTAGGAGCCAAGCAGTCCTTGCTCCCGGGAGAAATGGGGACAAAGCGTGTGGGACATACCAAGACACCAAGTCCTCTGTATCGTCTGCTTACCCTTCCTTTCACTCGCCCGTGAAATGCCACTTGTATGGATTTTCACTTGGAATTTGTTCTGAATATTTCAATTTATTTATGATGATGACATTAAAAATTCACCGTCATTTTTAAACTGTTACTCATTGTAAATTCCACCAGAAACGAGTAGGTGAAAACCTCCCCCAAATATCTCCATGGGTGATCCTGCTCAAGCCTGAACCTCATTTCTGACTTACCTCTAAATGAGAACCTGGCTCTTAGCTGTCTGTTTGAACTCTGGTTAGGGCTTATGACAGTGCAAACAGACATGATCTCGGGTAGCAAATGGATAGATTTTGGAATGGCCTGAAGAATAGGCAAGTCCTCTAAATGGGATTTTAAAAAAAAGCACAACCAGCATTGCTTTGTTAACCCTAATTTGATGTATCCAGCTCTCCGCCTGCTGTGGTGTGGAAAAGTATTTAAAGCAAACAAACAATGTAATGTTCACCTCAGTCAGCTGTCTTCCCCCCTTAGTCATGACAAGCCTCTCTTCCCACAGCCATGATTCCACCTTCTGCTTTCTGTGCCCGGCCCTGACAAATATTTCCTTTCCCTATAATACCACGGTGGATGCCCAAATACTAGAGCCACATTAGAATAAAGCAGGTGACCCAGGAAGGCACATTCTGTGGCTCTGGGCTTAATGGCTGTTTGGTGACCGTAAGCCATCGACAATGGATCATCTAGTTGTATGCTTTGGGGAGCATTCTTCATGTAGAGAATGGGCCTCTGATACAAACATCAAACATTAGAAATGGTACCAGACCCACTTGTGAACTCCGAGTCAGTAAAGGTAATTGTCAACAAGAGAGTTGCCGCAGCTCTCTTTCCTCATAAGAACTTTTGAATTTACAAAATAAGGCACATAAAGGAGGATGGGATTCCGAGATGGTTGACAAGAAGAGCTGGAAGTGTTTCTACAACAGATAGAAGGAAACAAGGAACGAACAGCTGTTCTCATTGATGTGTTTCAGGCAGACCACCAGAGTCCTGTGGAGATATAGAGGAACACAGAACAGGGGCACACAATTGCCTTATAAGGGGACTAAGTCTCATAACTCAACCTTTCTTTTTTAAAGATTTATTTATTTTATGTATATGAGTACACCATCACTATCATCAGACACACCAGAAGAGGGCATCAGATCCCATTACAGATGGTTGTGAGCCACCATGTGGCTGCTGGGATTTGAACTCAGAACCTCTGGAAGAGCAGTCAGTGCTCTTAACCACTGAGCCATCTCTCCAGCCCTCAACCTTTCTTTTATATATCCAAGAGATTGTCCCTAAAGCAAGAGGGACTTTGCTCAGTAAGCAAACAGCCTGAAGACTGGCTACTGGAAGGTCATGTAGCCTGTGTAAGCCACGCTCCTGCACAGGAGCTGTGGGATATCTATGCTGTGGTATGGCTCTACAGGAAAGCCAGCCACATACCATGCCTGACCCAGATTCATGCTGCAAGATGCCCAGTAGGGGTCCTGTGAAACAACCAGACAGCTGTCTTCCACTCTACTTCTCATCTTGGCCCTTAAACCAGCCAGGTGGCCCTGCTCCACTCCCACACCACAGGAAGCAGCCTGCTACCCTTCCCAGTCGCTCATCCACAGGGTCTCCTGGGAAGTAGACAGGTGGCTGTGTCTACCCACACTTTCCCCACAGGAAGCAACAGTGATGCCTCCTGAGCAGCTCTGCCCACAGGGACATCTGGGAAGCCGGCAGGTGGTCCTGCTCTCCCAGTTTTGAACCCTGTGAACAGCTAGTCAGCCTGCCAGGAGTTAGTTCTACTACTATATATTCTGGGAAGGAAACGAGGCTGTGCTGTGCGCCATTCCATTGCCTGGAAGTTATGTAGCCTTCTTTGAGCCTCTTGTCTCACCTAGACACCAGGGAGCAGATAAGAAGCCCTCCCCAGGCAAGCTGTCAATCCCATTTCCCCACAGCCCTACCCCCACTGAAATGTTCTGCAAAGACACCTTTGTGGCTCAGACAGAGACAGGAAACCATCCTGGCCATCAGTATAACCCTCACACATTAAAATGTACACAACCCCCAACTCTGAGGGCTACACACCACCTACATGTACTTACTGACCCCAAAGCCAAGCATCACTATAGCCAAGGCAGTCAGCAAATCTGGTCCACTTAAATGCTGCATCCCAGAGAAGTCCCACAAAGCCCTGTAGTCTAGGTTCTGGGTCACTCACCCATACTGCCAACATGTATCACAGCTGATGAAGCTACACAAGCAACTACTGTGCCAACCTCGGAACAAGGCCAACCTAGCCTACTTGAGCTACATCCAGACCATAGCTGCAAGAGAGTCTTTTTACCGTGAAAGCCATCGTACAAAGCTGGCAGAGGTAACTGGTCTACCAGGCATGCAAATGTCAATGGAGAGACACAAGAAAAAGAAACAAGAGAGACTACGATGCCTCACAAGAAACATGTCAATTCTTCTTCCAGGACATAGGGAAGAAAAAGTGATGGGTTGTCTAAAAAAGAATTCAAAAGAAGAGTTACGAAGAAGCCCAGTGAGCTACAGGAAAACACAGACAAGGCATGGAATAACAACCACAGCTTGTGATCTGGCTGGGTGATGAATCCTGCAGGGATGGGGAGCTTTAAAACTCTGCAGCTGAAGACTTCAGTCAGTGAACTAAAGAGCAAGCAAGCAAGCAAGCAACCAAGCAAGCAAGCGAAGGAAGCAAACGGACAAACCAGCAGACAGCCAGAACAGCCAATGAATCTGTTCATCTAAACAGATCTTCTGGCATAACCCAGTTAGCCAAAGAAGAGGTCGTGAGGGACCATTGTGATATCAGAAGGCAAATATGTATTTTATGAAAGGTGCTGTAGACAGAACAGAGAGGAGGCATGGGGCAGGCAATATATACAGTAAGATAGTAAATTTTATTGTATTGGAGCTAAATTTGAAATAGATGTGGGAATCCAGCTATAGGAGGCTCAAAACACTTATGGTGTTCTCCAAGGAATATTACAGGCAACTATCATGCGTGCAAGCAAAGAGAGAACTTCAAAAATAAAAGGAAGAGTCACATGTGAGGGAACTCCCGACAGGATGACAGCAGACCTCTCGGTGACATCATCTAACCCAGAAGAAAATCACTTTCCCCATTCCTAAAAGAAACAAACAAATGACAACCAAGGATAGTACACTTGGGCTGGAGAGATGGCTCAGTGGTTAAAAGCAGTTACTATTCTGGATTCGGAAAATTTTAAATTGCTTGAAAAAAAGTAAAAATAGAAATAGAAAACACTAAACCCTTCTGAGATAGATCAAAGGCTGAACTAAGAGCATGTGTATCAGAAACAGAGAAAAACTTCAGAGGCCAATGGTGCAAACCAAGGAGCCAGAAAGAAAAGAAAAAAAAGAACAGAATAAACCTAAACCTAGCAGAGGCAGCAAAGATTAGAGAGGAAACAAACAAAATAAAGAGAATACGAAAGGTGGATGAAACAAAGCCCGGTCTGCTTTTTGTTTTACAAAACAGAACATTTACCTACACTAATGGAGCTAATCAGAGAAGAGCAAAATAATAATTAAAATCAGGAAAGAAAAAACCCAATGCCATAGACCAAAATGTTAATAGGGGCTGATAGGAAGATGCCAAGGACTTGGATGACCAGGAAGAAATGCTGGTACCATAACCTACCAAGAGTGACCATAAGAACACAGCAAATCTGAAAAAACACAATGAATTTCAAGAGAGTACCAATGACACAGTCTCCTGAGGAAGGAAAGCTTACAAATGATTCACTGTGGAATTTTGTCAGACCTTTAAAGAACCAACACTGTTTTCTTCCCCTCGAGTTACAACAAACAAACAAACAGAAAAGAAAGAAATAGAAGGAACCCTTCCTAACCTATTCATCAGGCCAAAGTGACTGTAATAGCAAAACCAGACGACGACATTGACGACATTTGAAACTACTAGAAAGAGAGAAGAAGAAGAAATCACAGACCAATATCATCTATAAAAATTCTGGATAGAATAATAGCCAACAATAACAAAAAAGTCAATATAAGATCCAAAAGATTATATGCCATGATCGAATGAGATTTACCTCAGAAATACAAGGATAGTTTAGTGTATACAAATCTATAAACGTAATGTATCACATCAATAAAATGAAGGTCAAGAAAACTTATGGTCACCTCAAATAGGTACAAAAAAAAGCACCGGATACAATCCAATACCACTTCATGATCAAACTGTCTCCACCCCAATTATATATAGAAGGAATGTGCTTTATCGAAACAAATAACCCACAGCCAGCAACTTACTTAATGCTGAAGTTCTTTCCTCTAGGACAAGAAGAGTAAACAGTCTACATACTCTAACTTAACACTGGAAGTCCTACCTGGGGCAGCAAGATAAGGAAGGAATTAAAGAGCTATAAAGGAGGAGCTAATTTTCCCTGTCCACCCATGGCATGATTTTTAGAAACAGAGAAAAACCAATGGTTCCACCAAAACCTAGCAAAACAAAACACGCTATTGGACTGATAAAGAAATTCAATACTGATATAAGATACAAAAATCAACACACACAAATCAGCAGCATTTTACATCAATAGTCAAACAGTCGTGAGGAAAGCAGGAAGCAATATCACTCAAAAGAGCCCCCAAATCGTAAAATACTTAAGAACAAACTTAACCAAGGAATTATGTGATCTCTTCAATAAACAATATGAAACACGGATAAAAAAAAAATTGAAGGGGGCAGGGCCGAGGGCACACTTCAGTGGCACAGTGCTTATGTGGTATGCCAGAAGCCTTCATTCAATACCACCAAAAAGGAAAAAAAAGCTAAAGAGGGGAAGGAACACACAGACACACACACACACACACACACACACACACACACACTTTGTGTGCATACACATAGAAAATGTCTATGCTACCCAACAGAATCTACAGATTCAATAGACCCTAACAGATACCAGAGCCATTCTTCTCAGAAATAAAAAACAAACAAAAAACTAAGTTAAAATTTGTATGGAACCACATAAGACTCTTGGTTGGCAAATCAATTGTGAGTGAAGGGACAGAGCCGGGAGTAGAACACCTGACTTTAAACATTCCACAAAGCCACTGAAACCAAAGCGTCAAGATACAGGCAAAAGACAGACCCATTAGCCAATGGGAACAGAATAGAGAGCCAGGAAATGAAAACGTATTTACAGTCAGGGACCCACAACCAAGGCATACATCAGAGAAAACAGTCTCCTAGATGCGTGGCATTTGGAAAACTGGGTGTGCAGATGCAGGAGAATAAAACCAGGACATGTCTCCCCCTGTGAGAAATCAACTTGGACTGGAGGCTTAAATGGAAACTATAAAACTGTTAGAAGAAAGCAGAGAGGAAAGGTTTTGTGACATGGGACTCCAGGCAAGGAACACACACATCAAAAGCAGGATTTGGAAATGGCCTTTTGTCAAGATTAAAAGCTTCTATATGTGGGTGTACTCGGAGAGGTGGAGTAATAGCCAGTGCCTGATAACACGGTAAGAATAGCAGGAGGAATATTAATTATGTGCTGTGTGATTGCATGTGTGTAGATAGGATCTGAAATGTTCCCAGCCCAAAGGAGGAACCCGAGTGTGAAATGATGATGCAGGTGCCTGCCAGCCTGCTTTGTGTATGTTTATCAAGATCCTGCATAGACCTCACAAATAAACACGACTATTATGTCAATTAAAAATACATGGGACTGGATAAATGGCTCAGCTGTAAGAAAGTATATTCCAGCTCTTACAAGGACTGGGCTCAGTTCCCAGCACCCATGTCAGAAGGCTCACAACCACCTGTAACTCCACTTCAGGGGAATCCGATGGCCTCTTCTGTCCTCCATGAGCATCTATACTCACATGGGTACCCACGGTCTCTCTCTGTCTCTCTGTCTCTGTCTCTGTCTCTGTCTCTGTCTCTCTCTCTCTCTCTCTCTCTCTGTCTCTCTCTCTCTCTCTCACACACACACACACACACACACATACACACACACTGAAAAATAATAAAAATAAAGTTTACAAGTTAAGAATGTAAGGCTGGGCATGATAACACGTGGCTGGAATCCCAAGAGGCAGGAAAGGAGGAATACCAAGTTCAAAGCTGGTTTGAACTATACGGTGACACCCTGTCTTGCAAACAGAAACAAACGAAACAAAAATCTGTGGAGGTCTTGCTGCTTTAAGAAGCACTTTTAGGTATAACTTCAATGCTTTGTTTCAGAAAGATAATATATTTGTCTCTTGGTCATAGTCTAAGGGCACAGAGAAATTTTCACTGCTTAGTTTGAATGAAAAAGGCTCTGATTTGAATGCATTTTCAGCCCCGTGCGTAAATGATAATGAGGCAGTATTTTCTAGTTTAGGGGATAATTACAAGCTTCATCTTTGTCTTTAACTCACCACTAGGTGTTGCAACAACACACCGATGCCTCGCTTTCAACTGGAGCAGCTCTGACTAAATGAGTTAGGTTTCAGACAGCTTAGCAACAGAGTACACACACACACACACACACACACACACACACACACACACACACACACACACACACAGAGGGGTGAAGCAGGTTTGATGATCATGTGAGCATTGGCTGGAATACTGTACTCCAATGCTGTGATAGGGCTAATCTTGGCTGTCAACTTGAATTAATCTGGAATTAACTAAAAACCCAAGCAGCTGGACACACCTGTAAGACATTTGTCATTATTTGTGTATGTATGTTGATGGATATATATGTGTGGATACACATGTGTGTATGTATATATGTGTGTATGTATGTGTATATGTGTAGATATGCTTGTATGTATAGATGTGTGTATGTATAGATGTGTATGTATACACACACACACACATTTACATATATACATTCACTCTATCAGTTCTGTTCCTCTAGAAACCCTGACAAACACAGCTACCATGCAGGGAATGAGCACAGGGTGCTTGGGCATAGATCCGAGTCCACGCCTTTTCCCCTACATCACCCTGTAGGGAATTTAGAATCTCACTGCTTTGTCTCTTAGAACTGCACATATGTCTATGATGATTAAAAAAAAATACAAGGGGGAAAATACAAGGAAGAGAGCGATATAGTATGTTGCCATTTAGTTTTCTAAGATACATATATGTACTTGACTCCTAGCCCTGCCAACCAAACCAAACCAAACCAAAACTGCATGTGAACTGCATGTATCTCCTTACAGACACAGAGAGGACATGCATGTGAATTATACGTCTCGAGAACACTGAGCTTGGGTACACACCAGCCAGATTCAGCATAACTAAGCAAGAGTGGACCATTCACTTCTGAGAAGGAAATGGAAAAAAGCAGCTATATATAAGGCATATTTACTGTCCCCAGTCCGTCCTTCATGGCTGTTCAGCCTTGTGCTACTGGCATTTCTCGCTGGCAGGATAATTTTGTTTTTGTAGAGTGGGGACATTTCAGATCTAAAGCAAAAAGAGCGAGAGACAGCAGCAGCCCAGCCCAGCCCAGCCCAGCATGCGGGCCTAGCAAATGCCTGTAAGGAGCCAGGGACTGGGCCTCCCGTCTGGGTTGAAAGCAAGCATGAGGGAATGGATCTTACGGCTGGAGACGCAGTAGCAGAGTCTGGCATTTATCTTTCGGAACAGCTGCTTGTTGATGGGCCAGATGACCAGCGTGCATAGCTGGATGGCGTTGACAATGAGCCCCGAGGCGATGAACACGTAGCAGAAGACCAGGTGACACAGAAACTGGGACTTCAGCAGCCCGATGAGGTCCATGATGGGGGATTCTCAAGAGACAAATGCGTATGGGCGGAATAGTTCGGAAGGAGAAAGATCCGGGGCTCAGGAAACCGTCTGAAACACACAAATGGTATACATGAGCAAGGGTATGATGTGTGTTATATAGAGAGGGAATGTGCCTACACGGAGAATATATACGCTGGAAGTTAAAAGCTGACTAAGCTTCATTTGTAGCCATGGACCATACCAAATAACCACAGATGACATGGCATAAATTACCAGACTCACGTGAGTGGCCACAGACACACAGACACAGACACACATAGACACACACACACACACACACACACACACAAACACACATGCCTATATGTATATATGTGTATATACACATATGTATATATGTATGATAAAAGCATATCTGCATATACATATATGTAATACACACATGTGTATATATACATATAATACACACACATATATACATATATATACACATATATATGTATATATATATGTATATGGTGGTTTGAATATGCTTGACCTATGGTAAGTGGGACTTCCCATAGGAGGTGTGGCCTTGTGAGAGGAAGTGTGTCACTGTGGGCGGGCTTTGAGGTCTTGGTAGTGCTCAAGTTCTGCCCAGTAGGAAGAGAGCCTCCTCTTAGCTGTCTTAGGAAGAAGCTCTCTTCCTGGCAGCCTTTGGATCAAGATATAGACCTCTCAGCTCCTTCTCCAGTACCATATCTGCCTGGATGCTGTCATGTTTGCCGCCATGATGATAATGTAGTGAACCTCTGAAACTGTATAAGCCAGCCCCAATTAAACAGTGTCCTTTGTAAAAGTTGCCTTGGTCACGGTGTCTGTTCACGGAATGGAACCCTAAGACATGTACGTATGTATGTATGTATGTATGTATGTATGTATGTATGTATGTATGTATGTACATGTATATATGCAATACATATTCATGTATCTATGACATATATGTATATACATTTTAAATATATATTTGTGGAAGGACTTGATGAAGGGATTCAATGGCTGGTCTGCGAGTTATCAGTGAGCCAGAGTATGAATGCCAGAAAACTACTTTAGAACCAAGATATGTGCACCTACCCCGTAACAGCTGTTAAATCAGAAACCCAGCCCACACAGAGGCCAGACTCAGGGTGCCATCAGTCTCTACATCTGGGACAAAGAAGGAAATGACCTCACAGTTCAGCAGAGGGCCTCGGAAGAAAAGGTGAGGCCAGCTAGCTTCTCCTGGGAGCCAAGATGACTGAAGACCACCAAGGGAAGCCTCGGGCTAAAGGACAAACCTTCTCTCAGTTGGCAGACGTTAGAACTGTTATAATTTATTATAATGACTGGCCTGTACAGGTTCCCATCCTGTCCTCAGCTCCCAGGAATCCCACAGCTTGAGGCTTTTATTTTTAGACAGAGTCTCATGCACCCCAGGCTGACTTCAATTTTTGTGTAGCCAAGAATGAGGACTCTGAGCTTTTGATCCACCTGCTTCCACCCCCTGAATGAGGTTATGGGTGTATGCCACTACACCAGACTTAGGCAGTTCTGGGGATCGAACCCAGGGCTTCAGGCGTGCTAGGCAAGTACTCTACCCGTTGAACCATTTTTCAGAGCAAGGAATGGGGCAGTTCCAAGACTGGGTGACTGACATAAGATCATAGCAATCTAGAGTTGATTTTCCATTCACCCTCTCTCCCCTGTACCTGCCAGGGCTGCGCCTAGGCTTGGGGAGGCTCACCCAGGCTCAGAACATTTTTCTGCAAAGCAGCTCACATGTTTCCCAGAGGGCAAAAGAAGTTCAGAGTCACAAAGAGCACTCAGGGTTGGGAGATAAAGCTGGGACGCGATCCTGAGGTACCTGGGGGGGCCTTTAAGATGGTTTTGACAGTCAGGTAGCAGTGGTACACGCCTGCACTTGGGAGGCGAAGGCAGGTGGATTTCTGTGAACTTGAGGCCAGCCTGGTCTACAGAGTGAGTTCCAGGGCATCCAGGGCTACACTGAGAAAAACTGTCTCAAAAAAACTAAAACAACAACAACCAAAAACAAACACAACAACAAAAGGCGTGTTCCTGACAATGAGGAAGGGCAGAGAAGGCACTCTAATGCTCGCTAGGGATTCCGTGGAGGTGCCTGCAATCCTGTGTACTCCCCATACCTTGCTGGAAATAGAGAAGTGTACAGGGAGAGCTGGTCCGATCTCTTAGCAGTCAACCTGACATAGCAGACATATCCATCCTGTGCCACAGGAGCTGGAGTCTGGCCGACTGGGTTGTGATGTATAATTGGCACATCTTGGCCCCTCCCACACTTTGCTCCCAGCCTATGAAAACTTGCTCCACGGTTTCAACACACCCAGTCTCTCTTTCTCTATGTAACTATAGCACGGAACTGGCAATTTGCTCCCCTTAAACTTGACTTTAGTAGTCACATATACAGGTCTACAGCCTGGTAACACTAACGGTTAGGAATTTAGTCACTATCCCTGCACCAGCCACAAATAGCTTCAAAACACTCTGGCCACAAGTTTAGTCCTCCCTTGGGTTCCAGAGGTCTAACATTTGTAAACATTTGACAACTCTTTTGCCTTGTACACTGGACACTCAGGAAAGGAAGTCGGCTGGTAAGTGATGGGTGGGAATTAGATGCTGCCTTCCTTAATGTGTCAGAGTGTGAGAAAGAGAAATGAGTTTTCTTATCCCACTGCTGACACACTAGCCAGTGTCTAACATGGTGTTGTGATGTTCGGGGTTGTCATACATGTAGACAGAGATTCGGAGAGGTCTTAACTTCTTTTGGTTCGGTTATTAATAGTCACAGTGTCCATATAGATTTAGGGGTTTCCTTGGTAGCTTAGATTTAAAGCTATGATCCGCCTTGCCTACTCCATTTTAATCAAAATTCTAAGGAAGATCTTTATTTTTTCCTCTATGGAACTTAAGCTGACTTCCATGGTCTGGACAAACTTTGTCCACTAAAAACATGGACTTCAGTGTGTTAATGTTCAAGTGGTGAGGTATTGTGGAAGGTAGCAAGGTCATGGGGGAACTGCTCTTGGAAGAGATTAATGCGGATCTCATGGAATAGGTTAGTTCTCTGGAGAGTTCCCACTCTCTGGTTTCCTGATTTGCTGGTGAACTTTGACTCTCACATGTGCCTGTCATCGTGAGGTTTCCTGCCACAAGGCCTGCACCAAAGCCAAGGAGAAGTAAGCAGCATACTCTGGAACCTGATAATTAAGTAAAACCTCTTTTGTTGACACATAAACCAGCTTCTAGTATTGGGTTATAAACATGGAAAATGAGCTAATACAGAGTTTATCAAACTTATATATAAAACAAAAGCAAAAAAAAAAAAAGTCAGGGAATCGCCTGCAGATGAGAAGTGAACTGGGTTTGTTAAATCAGTCACTAACTTTTAGTCTTAGGGTTCATGGGGGGAGGATGCTAAATCATAAATCATTTAGAGAGGTGGGAAAAGATGGTATGAATGTTAATTCCAGATTGTAGCTTGGGGGACCAGCCATTCTGAATTAAGAAGAACTTTCTCTTCTAGTGTGGCAATTAGCCAACGTTGCATCAAGCTGAGATAAGATGGTATAAATGTCTGAACGGAGATGAGAATAGCGAGGAAGAAAACATTCTAAGATTCTTTGCTTGTTTTTCTTTCAGCCTGGAAGCCCTTATAGTGTTGCGTGGACAGTCATCCCATCAAAGCCACTTTGATGGTGTATTATCATATGAGGCAAAGGCATGACAAAACCGTATGCTATTTCTGGGAATATCCAAACCTTCAGAGATGAACTTAGCTATTGCTAAGTTCTAACTTTGTAAGTGAAGAAAAATGTTCCCTGACCCCCTTCTCCCTCTCTCTCCCCTTCCCACTCTCCCTCTCTCCACACGTTCCTGGCCAGATAGCCTCCTCTCTCTCTCTCTCTCTCTCTCTCTCTCTCTCTCTCTCTCTCTCTCTAGGTCTCTATCTCTGTCTCTGTCTCTCTTTCTCTCTAGGTCTCTCTCTGTCTCTGTCTCTCTGTCTCTCTCTCTAGGTCTCTCTCTGTCTCTCTGTCTCTGTCTCTCTTTCTCTCTAGGTCTCTCTCTGTCTCTCTGTCTCTCTCTGTCTCTCTCTCTCTTTCCTTCCCAACTTCCCTTCCCATGCCCTAAATAAACTCCATTCCATACTATATCCATCCTATGGCTGGAACCTCAGGGCGAAGGAGTACCTCAGCATGGGCCCATAGAGGCACCCCCTTCCCCTTCACCATACAGTACCTCTATCAAACATATCCTTAGCTTGCTCTTCCTTTCTTTCTTTCTTTCTTCTTTTCTTTCTTTCTTCCTTTCTTTCTTTCTTTTTTATAAAACACAACAACAGTGGCTTCACCTCCTCAGCCCATCAGTTTCCCCAAATGTGATTCAGCATGAGGCAGTTGTAAGAAGATGAGAGATGACAGGTAGATGATAGATATGTGATAAATAGACATGGCAGATATATAGATAGATTTATAATAGATAATTTATAAATCAAGGATTGGTAGACACAGATTGATGGTAGGTGATAGATGATAAATTAATAGATATATAGATGATAGGTAATAGAGGTGACAGATAGATGACAGATAGATAGATAGATAGATAGATAGATAGATAGATAGATAGATAGATAGATAGATTAATAGATAGAGATAGAACTCACCCCTGCCTCTATGGTTCATCACAGCCAGCCAGCCATTAAGGGTGGCTTGACTGGTGGAAGAGTCATGGCTTAGACCTGTATTTTGCTGGTTTTGTCTGCCAAGAGAATGAGACCTGTCTCGTGGAAACGGAACTTGATTGAACCCTGTCCCAGCTCTTAGAGGTTGATGTGGCCAGTGGCAAAGGTGTAGGGTGAAGGGGAGAGGTCTGCCTGTCTATGAGGGAAGGAAAGCATGCTGCTCACTGAAAAGAAAGAAGGGGGAGGGGGGCCATCCAGCAATCAGTAACATGGAAAATGCTGGAATGGGAAGGAGCTGGGGCCATTGAGAACTCAAGTCCCACAGTGTGCTTCGGACAGTGTTGCACAATGGTGAGCATTCAGGGCACCATAGACCAATATCTGAGCCTGGAAGCTCAGACACAAGCCCAGGCTCAGCCACTCCTCTCTGTAAAATCAGAATGGAACCGTCTGATCCAGGGACTTGTGAGGGCTGAAGGTAATAACACAGCTGAGATACACGAGGCCTACAAGAAGGAGGGTCTCTCACTCCCAAGCACATACGCAAAGAAGGAGGGAGCGCCTGAGAGACAGAGGTATGGTGTTTCTGAGGAAGCTGTGGGCTGTGGATGGACGTCTTCCTCCTTCGTGTTTCTTTAGATGCTAGCAGCTCCTCAGTGTGACTCGAAGCAAGGCATGGCACCCATCCCCCACACTTTCAATCTCACCTGTGCTTCCTGGTAGGGATGTGGGACGGGACAAGATGCACCTCAGAAACTGAAATGACCAGGCTGGCGAGATAGCACTTTCTGTTCCCACAGAGGACCTGGTTCAAATCCAAGCACACGTACTGTGACTCACAAGCATCTGTAACTCCCATGCTGGAGGCTCTGGTGCTCTGTTCTGGCATCTGTGGGCACTGTGTGTGCATGGTGTACACACACACAAGTACACACACATACACACACACACACACACTTACACACACACATATACATGCACACACACACATGCACACAGGCAAAACACCCAGGCACATAAAATAAAAGTAAGTAAAATTTTATAAAACTCACATGACTTCATTTTTCTCATGAGCTAATAATTTACATAAAGCACAAGGCAACAGAAAGCACCAAACTCGTGGAATCCTCAGGAAACATATCTAACATGAAGCTTCCAGGCACTGAGCTACACGCATGCATACATACACATGTGTGTACGTACACATGCACACAGATTTTATACTCTTGACAAGGGTTATGGATGTTAACCAGTTTCATTTGCTGAGGGCCTACATTGATGGAGAAACAGGGACAGGAGAAATCAGAGACCCGGGAGAGTCTGAACTGAACTAGTCTCTAAACGGAGACACAGCCTAAACAAATAGGAGACCTATGTACTGTGCCTCACCCGGGGATCTGTAGCTATGAAGAAAGAATGAGGACAGCCACGCTCAGGAAGAGAGGCTGAGTCTAAAATGGGATTAGGAGATAAGTTTTACTTTAAAATCATCTATCTATCTATCTATCTATCTATCTATCTATCTATCTATCTATCTATCTCTATCTACCCATCCTCCATCCATCCCAGCACATGAGGGGCCGAAGCAGGTGGATCTGTGAGTTCAGGGCCAGCCTGGTCTACAGAGCAAGTTCCGGGACAGCAAGAGTTACACAGAGAAACACTGTGTGGAAAACAAAAACAAAACAAAAATTGCTGAATTTTCCATGCCAACTTAGCACCAGCTAAGAACCTGGAGCCTCCAATTGCAGCGCAGGGTACAAAACACACAAAGAGAGAGCACAGACGCTGAAGGCTACGCTCCAAACAAAGCTTGCTTGTTTTTAAACTATAATGCCCCATTCTGAAGGGACTGAGGCACAGTGGAACTTCCACGGGAGTACGAACCTACTCATCTTCTTTGCAAGTAAGCGCAGGGCAGGGTCCTAAACATCTTCCTGCCACTCGACTGATCGATAAGACCAACCACCAGTGATCCAGCTCAAGGAGAAGATTAACTTCCTTATAGCAGGTATCTAGGAAAAGGATCCATTTTCACTATACTAAATGACAAGGGTACAGAGTTATACATAATTATAATCCTGAAATCACATAGAGAAAGAACACCGAAAACCTAGCCAGAATGTTAACAGCAGATATCTTTACAGAGATACACAATGCACCCCATAGACCTGTACTCACATACTACATGGGTGTACACATCAAACACACGTGCACGAACATACCTCACATTCCACACATGTGCACATGCTCATCCCTCGAACACACACATGCACACCATACTCTCACATGTCAGCCTGCCTGGAGGCTGGGCCAAGGTCACCACCTCAGGAAGAAAGGGGCATAGGTAAGGTACTTTCCAAACCCTCTCCCAGCACCGACCTGCAGAGGAGGTCCTTAAGGAGACCCGGGTGACCGGATAAAAGAAAGCAGGTGTGGCTTCAGGGGCTGGGAATGACAGTAGCAGCTAAAGAGGGGACAGTTGACAAATCCAGTTTCTAGGCTAGTATCTGTGGACAGCCAGGGTCAATGGGGAGGGGACTGGTGTTGGCCTGGGAGAAATGAGTGAGGTTGTTTTGGGGCATAGAACATTCTGATCGCTGGGTACACTTCAGGTGGATGAATTTAGCCATTCTTCACAAAGATGGCAAGAAATGTGTGCAACCCTCATGCAAGCCACATAGCACAGAGTCCTGACAAACAGGCTAAGTTTAGGTTTGAGAGTCTCTGCAGTGATGTTGGCCTAAGTCCCAAAACAAAACCAGAGAGAAAGTGTTCTAGAGTGAATTTAACCATCCGCAGGACCATCTTGAACAAAAAGTATTCCTCAATTAAAATATCATCATTGTCTAATGGTTTGGCAGCTGCTTATATAAAATTAGCTTATTTTAAAATTTCATAGAGCAGGGCTCTGTCCAAGTTCTCTGTAATGGTACGCGATGTCCGCTTAAGCGTGCCAAGCCCTGGAACCCATAAATCACTCTGGACTTCATTATGTCCTCTAATGAACAGCCCGTCATCCTTCTCCAGAATCTAATTACGGGGCAGTGAAAATCTAAGACACAGAAAATATACGTCTGTATTTATATTTCATAGTTCTGAGCAGCTCACAGGAGAAAAGCAAATACGCAGAGCTTTATATCCAAGGAAACGAAAACTCAGAAAAACAGATGAATAACGGGAGAAAAAAATAAAGACAGAAACATTGCCTTTCTTTTTATTCTGGGGACATGGTGGGAGCAGGATGGGGAGGGAGGAGAAGGAAGGACGGAGAGGGATGGGGAAAGAGAGAGAGGGAGGGGGGAGGGGAGGGGGGGAAGGAGAGGGAGGAGGAAGATGGGGAGGAGGGAAAGGGGGGATAGGGGAGAGAAAATATGAATATGCATGGAGGTCAGAGGATGAGTTTTGAGATGATTCTCCATCCTTTATATGGGTTCTGAGGATAGTCAAGTTGGTCAGGTTTGTATGACAATGACCGCCATCTGCTAACTACCCCTTAGACACTCTCTCTCTCTCTCTCTCTCTCTCTCTCTCTCTCTCTCTCTCTCTCTCTCTCTCTCTCTCTGCAGGGTCACACTACATCCATGAACTCACTAAGTAATGCCTGACTGGCTTCAAGCATAGAATATCTTCATGTCTCAGCCTCCCTGTGCAGGGATTATAGCCGCACAGCAGGTAAAGAATCACGGGTACACATTCTCTGGCCAACTTCTCATGGTGAATCATGCCAGCTCTGAATAGGCTTGGATAGGAGCTGGTGGCGTCAGATGAATCACACTCTGTCACTGTCACACAGACCCACCAGGGGAGGGGCATCCTCTGACTGCATATGAACAGATTTCCATAGACTAGCTAAAGTGTGAAGGTAAAATGAGGGGTAAAATGAGATGTGCAGCCAGGTTTAGAATAGGCCTTGTGCTTTTAATCACTGCAGAGGCCCCAGATGGGTAACCATCACAGGACCACACCCACCATGAACGTCTCCAGTGTCACAGATTTCCACCCCATTGGCCCAGATTTCCATCTTGTGTCTAAGGATGGGGTGATAGTGAGGTTTTGAGCTACCGCCCTTGCCACTCAGTCCCCGAGCACCCCAGATATGCCGTCCTTGCAGGCAGGATGTTCATGGTCTTCAATCACAGCCCTGCTCTCCCCACTTCACGGAGGGCTTGAGGGCGCTGACCATATTGTTTACACCCAGCCGAGGGAAGCCAGTTGGCTGGTCCCTTCGCCAACAGCTATTTTAAAGGATGCCCAACAAAAAGTATAAAATATACAGTGTCTGGGATCTGTGGAGGCCAGACATCCGTGACAGGTATCTCCTGGATGCCTCTGCCTTATTTTCCCAGAGTCTCGCACTGAGACAGAAGCTCCTGCTAGGCTAGACTGGCTGGCCAGTGAGACCCTGCACTCTCCCTTCTCCGCCCCTGGAGCTAAGGTTATGGACATGCTACCAAGTTCACCTTTTGACACGGGTGCTGAACTCAGATTCTTTACCCACTGGGCCAACTCCCAAGCTCGGGCAGTGTGTATCATGAAAGATTGGAGAAAAAAATTAATAAGTTCCCATAGCATAAAACCAAAACCTGAAATTTAGAAGGGAAAATTCACCTTCTAGGATGGACGTTTCCTCGTTTCTGCCTTGCAAGAGAGGATTACGGTTAGTGAAGGAAACATTTCAGACACTGGAGGGGAACAGCACAAAATGTTGAACTTGACTGAACGTGGGCATGGTCTTCTTCGTCATGACAGCCACCAGGTGGTAGTGACCTTAGTTGGTAGGTCATAAGCCTGCGATGGTGGGAACAGGAAGGAGGCTGAGGAACGTGAAAGGTAGTCACACCCTCCACTGGGGTCATCAAAGTGGGAAAGTGGCCCGACCACCCCATCGCAGGGTCTAGAGAGGTAGGCATGAAGATGGTATCGCCAACTGGTACTGAAAACGAAGCACTTGATTCACCTTACCAATGACCTTCAAGTCCACCCCTGCTATCACTGAGATGCCGTGGCCAGGACCAGCAGCCTTGCTGGAGGTCACTGCTATCCTTCCCACATGGTCCTCCATACAGCCGCAGATGGGCACATTCCTGGAGTGTCCCATCTGCTAATGGTGTTACTGTCCTCAGCAGTGACAGACAGGGCCCAGTGCAATCAGACAGGACACACCCGAGCCTCACCCTTTCGGTAGGTGACCTTCCTCTTTCCTCACCTCTACCTCCCTACAGCTTCCTGAATGGCTATAGGATAAGCATCTTCTGAAAATCTAAACACAAAATTCACTGAATTCCCGGCATGTCTCCTGGAAACTGCTTCGTGCACAGCATCATTAAAAGTATTGTATAGGATTACCTTCCAGCGATGTGGGCGAAGAGCAGGAGACACACATGAATTTCAAGTTTAGATTTGAGTCTAATATCTGAGACAACCCATCATGTTTATGCAAATATCCCCCAAAACTAAAAACAAAATATAAATTCAAAACTCTTGCCGTCTCAACCATTTCAGCCACAGGATTCTCAATTCGGATCTTTTTCTTGCTATTTTTTCCTCTTGTGCCTCTGACCATCAATTTGAAACTTTACTGGTAATTTCCGTGGATTTATTTTATCATCTAGTATTTTTTTTCATGATTTTATTGTATGTGTGTGGGTGTTTTGCCTCCGTGTCTGTCTGTATATCACATAATGCTGATGTCCAAAGAAGCCAGAAGAGGGCATCAGAAGGCCTGGAACTGGAGTTACAGACAGTCACGTGGGTGCTGGGAATCGAACCTGGGTCTTCTGCAAGAGCAGCCAGTGCTCTTAAATGCTGAGCCATGTCTCTGGCCCATTTTTTATAACTATGGAGAAAGGATTAACCATAATCCTTTTGGTTCTCTGTAATTTTTAAAATAAGACTCTAAGGCCAAAGAGACATGCCCTGCTGCTTTGTGATGGACGGGAACATTGGACACGTAGGGAGACAACCTCACCCACCAGAGGTGGCCAAACTAGTCCCCTCTGTATCTTATAAAGCTGATGGGATTGCATGTTGCCTCCTTCTGTCCTGGTCCCACCCATTCAGTCTGTCTAGGCCAAATACTCAGTTAGGACCACCGTGTCACCAGGATAAAATATCTGTGGCCGCATGGCATGGCTGAAAACTAACAGAGATGGTAAACCATATATACATGGGCCCAGCTTCCAGCCCTGTGAAGATGCTCTCAGACCTGAAGTAGGAGGAACCACAGCTCAGAAGCCGATAACAAAGTCACAAAGGTGGGAGACACTGTACAAACCAGTCGGCTTTGCAAAAATGCGCCAGAAAGCATTAAGACGAGGCTTATTTTGAATTGCCATGTGCTACCCGGGAGCCTGGGAATGGGCTCTGTGTAGGGATAAATAAGTGCGGAGAAGAAGCCTAGAGTCAGGGCATGTGAATTTGACTCTTGGCCATCTGTACCAAATCTTAGCTTCCTCACCTGGGTCAGCAGAAAGCACTGATCTCCCCACTCCCCTCAGCGTATTCCAGGCTGGGCTCTGTGGGCAAACTGCAGATCCCCTGTCATAAGTCCTAGTTTCATGGCTCAGAAAATGAGGTATGAGGCCTGCTCCCTCGTGTTTGGGTCTGTAAAAATGAGCATACATTTGTAGTGGGGTGACAGAAAACCAGACAAAGAGTCTGAGGAAAGGTCTGTGATGGTTCCACAGTGACACGGGAGCTTGTCTTCAGTGGGTGACCCAGGGATGCTCTGTCCAGAAAGGGTAGTTCGGAGGGAATGGGCATTTATTTCCTTTCTGCATCTCAGACACCAGTAACTCTTCTCTCTCCTTGTCCCTGTTTGTGAGGTGCCCTTGACTCCTGAATTCTTGGAGAGACTGCCAGTACCAATCTTTATTTTCTGGTAAAGACAGTGGGGTCAGTGGGAAATCAATATAACTACCTTCAAAAAAAAATTTTTTTTTTTTGCTTTGATTTTCATACAGGGATGTGAAGTGAACCCAGGCCATTTCCCTGAGTAGACTCAATCATAATGGACCTGGAGAGTCTCCCTAGATCACAAATGCACTTAGGTGCTTCTCTGACATGAATCATTTATGAGAGACAGAAATGCTGGCTGTGAGTGCCCGAAATAAGTTGACTTACAGTACCCTTGTTTCTAGACAGCTCTGAAACACAGCCACAAGCACATCAAAGCACTCAGATCGGAAAAACGCTTTGGGGTCACTGCGGAGTGGCTGTTCCTCGAAAAGCTTCGTTAATACCAATAACGATGACGAAGCTTGAAGCTGGACCTTCAGTCCCTGCCCTTTCTCCAGTCCAACAGTTCAGGAGCTGTACAGGTACTTCATGAGGTAGTGATGATGTATGAGTCTCTAAGAGGAGCCCAGGATGGGTTTCTTAAGATACACATTCATTCATTCACTCACTCACTCATTCATTGATAATGTCTATTCATTCACAGGAGGTTGTCTGTCTTTGGAGTTTCATTCATTAAGTCCAACAGTTCATTGATAGAGATGTATGAAATATCCTGACGAAACACATTGTTTTGTCTGTTACCTTCAAAAGAAATAAATCGGTAAAACCGAATCAAACAAAAGTCATCGCTCTGGGCCCCAAAGATGGAGCAGCCGGAAAAGCGGCGGGCCACCAAGCCAGACAACCTGAGCTGACTCTGGGGACCCATGTGGTAGACAGAGAGGAGCACTTCCGCGCATGGTCCTCTGACCTCTATATATGCCATATGGCGTTCCTCTATGTAATGTGCACCCACACTAAATGTAATTTAAAAATTTTTAAGTTGTTCTGACTGGTTGCTTTATACACATATTACATTAGACTTTTGGTTCTAACGGGGCCCTTCTTGGGGTTTGCAGAGGCAAGATGTGGCATCCAGCAAACTAAAATGGTTACAGGTCATATGTCCAGTCTGGACAGACTCCCACACCTTCCACCTCTGACAGAACACACAGATCCCCAATAAATGTTGATTAGATTGCAATTTCTAGATGATTTAATGTAATTCAATTTCCCCTCGGACCACTCTGAATTTCCAAAGAACCTAAAAGCAACAGCAGTGATAGATGAAGCCTCGGTTCTCTTGCTACTGTGGCGAGGACCCGGCAGAGGCCGTCTCACAGTGCCTGCTTCCAAAGGCCAGCAGACAAACCCACAGGATTGTCCTCTGCTCCGGCACACCTTGCAGGCGACTTAAAAGTGTCTCTTTATGGCAGTGCAAAGGTACCAAGCCATACATCAAACACACTCAACAGGAAAGCACATGAGCTACTTAGACCCCAGCGGGGAGCTGCACTCACATACAAGATGGGGGAAAGAACTCACAGCAGACAGACTCACCCTTTAAACAGAGGTTTCCATTAAAATACAAATAGATCTGGTAAAAGCAAAGGATGCTGTACTATTTGTGGGAGTCATTTACCAAGTCCTGTAGTCATGAATGCTTTGAAATTATCCCCATTATTATAGTCAGTTCCACACTAGGGAACTTGCAAAGCTTTTAAGATACAGAACCAAAAATCTACCTGGATCATGGGAACCAAATTTGGGCTTTGTTTCTTCTGTTTTTTATTTGTTTGTTTGTTTGAAGTGCGTCCTAGAAGACTTTGTTTTGTTCCTCACTAGATAATCCATTGCAGGGGAGACTTTGTTTTTAAAACGTGGTTACAGTTTCGTGTTTAAGTACTGTTTAAGTAATTGAACTGTTATTTTTTTTAGCCATAATATATATTATGTATCAGTCACACTAAGCTAGCTGAATTACTACTTCACTGTTTTGTCATTGTGTATTTAAGCTTTTCTCCTCCTTTCCTTTCTTTTACCTGATAGGCTAGGATAACTTGGAACTCACTATGAGGCCCAGGCTGGCCCTGAACTCTGGGATACACTTCTTTACCCAGCTTTGTTTCCGGGTTTTTTGGTTTCTGTTTTTCAAGAATAAATAATGAAGTAGTCAACATTGTGGACATAAAAGTTTTCTTTCCCCTGATTTCTGGGCTATGTCTTTAGGGCCTGCAGGTTTGAAAAACAATCCTTCGAAAGTGTCCAGTGAACACTGTCCAAATACTTTTTATGCTAATGTAACTGTTCTCCTGATTACTGGCAACAATCATTTACTTCTTCAACAATGCCTTACTTCTTCATACCTTAAAACTTGTATCTTGTGTTTCAATTACTTTTTGTTCTGTTCTTGGAGACAATGTCTCCAAAGGTAACCTAGACTGGCCTTGAACTCACGCTCATTAATCTCTTCCCTCCGCAACAAAGAGGGGGAGGCAGAGGCAGAGGCAGAGGCAGAGGCAGATGCAGAGGCAGAGGCAGAGGCAGAGGCAGAGGCAGAGGCAGAGGCAGAAGCAGAGGCAGAGGCAGAGGCAGAAGAGAGGCAGAGGCAGAGGCAGAGGCAGAAGCAGGATCATTTTTGAATTCAAGGCCAGCCTGGTCTACATAGTAAGTTCAAGAAGGCCAAAACTGCAGAAAGAGACCCTGTCTCAAATATCAAAGGCCAAGCTCTTTGTATGTTACAGGCCTATGACATTCAAAGTGAACATTCAGTTTGTTAGTTTTTATTTGGAGCTCTAGAAAGGCTTAACTTATTGTGAAGTAAAAGGATGGCTGTTGTTGTTGTTGTTGTTTAGTTTTAGTGACTGAGGTGCACACTTTACCTACTTCACCAAAGCAGACCGGGCCTCCAGGTTCTCCCAGAATCCCTCAGCAATCCTGCCCCCAACCCTGAACTTTCCAGCCCAGGGGCTGGACTGCCTTTCCCCAGAGGCCCTTTCCCTAGATAATCCAGACATTTTAGTCTCTATTCTCTTGTTCTCTCCTCTCTCAGCTAGCATAGCCCTTTCTCCCCTCCCCCCGAACCCCCCCCACCTTTCCCCAAAACTGAATTCCCTGGCTTTGGTCCTTGGGGCCAGTGAAGTTCCCCACCTGAGAGCAGCTTCCCAATAAACCTTTACTATAATCTAATCTGGTTTAAATTGGCCCATCGTTTTTTCACCGTGTTTAAGCATAAAAAGCTCTTCTTTCTACCCTGATTTCTCAGCCTGCAGAAAACGAGGAAATAGTCACTTTTCTAACCTACCTTTAACCCTTTTTTCTGTTTTTAAGTCTTCATATACCCAGTTCTGAGTTTTAAGGTTTATTTTCCTTTTCCATTGGGGAGGAGGGGATGTGTGTGTGTGTGTGGCGGGGAGGGGGATTCCTGTGAGATCTGACGTTACTGTCGGTCATTACCATTGCTGCTTCTCCGCCTTATTCAGTGAAACCCAGGGCTTTTTCCAAACTGGCTCTGGGGATCCCCAGTCTCCTTCTGAGTTCCACTTGTGTTACCACACACGCACCACAACTGCATGGTTTCTGAGGATGCAAAGTGAGGTCCTCATACTCACACACGAAGTGATTTAACCACTGAGCCATCTCCACAGCCTGTTCTAGTATTTTAACAATAGAATATTCTTTAGAAGGATTTCAGTAAATTTAATCTCTTCCCGTGTTGGTGAATACTTCCCTTTTTTCCCACTGCCATGAGCAAGGCAGTAATGAATGTTGGGCCTGGAATCACCACGTCACCCTGATGTGCACTGCTCCAACTTGGCTACGCCTTAACCATTTCCTCTTAAAAAGCCACACTCCCAGGGATCATGCATGCTCATTCATTTCCTTCTTGCTTTTCTGTGTTTCCCAATCAATTTTCCAAGATTACCTGTCATTTAGTTAATATATTTAAATTTTTAAGGTTCAAAGACTTACAGTAAATTTAAAAATATTTACTATATTTGTGTGTGTATACATGTGTGCACACCACACGCATGCACGTGCACCATATCCATACAGTCCCTGCAGGAATAAGAAGATAGCATTGGGTCCTCTGGAACTGATGTCACAGATAGCTGTGAGCTCCCATGTGGGTGCTGAGAACCAAATCCAGGTCCTCTGCAAGAGAAGCCAGTGAGATATATATATATATATATATATATATATATATATATTGATGAGCCTCAACCCCTCGCTATCATTTTTAATATTCATGGCAAGTTTATAGCCATCACTTGATGGTCGCCTTGTGATTTGTTATTCCGTGTTTACTCAGATGTACATTGTGCAGGTAAAGAATGAAGGTCCAGGGGCTGGGGATTTAGCTCAGTGGTAGAGCGCCTTACCTAGGAAGCGCAAGGCCCTGGGTTCGGGTCCCCAGCTCCAAAAAAAAAGAACCAAAAAAAAAAAAAAAAAAAAAACAAAAAAAAAAAAAAAAAAAAAAAGAATGAAGGTCCAGAGTTCTCTGACTTGATTTCTTCAGCCACTCACTCCATGCTGTCTGTCCCTAAACCTCTCAGACCCTCGCTTCCCCTTTCATCCTTCCTCCTGACCTGACTCACAAAACCACTGGGAAGACAGACTAAGAAAACCGGTGGAAATATCTCGGATGGTTAAAGTTATATATGTCTCCACCCACATGCAATCCGTTCAACGAACATTTATGCGGTACCTACTGTGTGCTTGACAGCACTCTCCCGCTCATAGTAGCATAACTGAGGGTCAGAGCATAGAGGGGAAAGGCATCTTCCAGAACCTCAGGGCACTGTTTCATTTGCCCTGTCTCAGTGGTATGATTTAGCAAATCCTGAGGTTTACTGAGCAGACTTAGAACTTCCTCTCCTAAGCCTTGGCCCTGAGCCCTATGCTAATCAGAATTTCATTAAAGATCATTGCCCAATGGCCAGAATGAAAGCAGCGCTGAGCTCAGTGCTGAAAGCGAGCCTGTTCTGGCTACAGCTCCCGCTCTTCTCGGAACTCCATTTCTAAGAAAGCAAATTCTGGCGGCTTGGAGACTCAAGAAACACAGGTGACCAGACCTCCCAAACTTCTCAAGTGGTAGAGCATACCACAGGCCATGTTTGCTTTCTGGAGGGCAGTGCTAACATGGCTGACATCACATGTGATTCATAGATGTTCCAGGCCTCCAGTGGAAAAAGATGGCTCAGAGGTGTACCAGCCACATAGGCGTGAGGACCTGAGTTCACAGCCCCCAGCACTCACATAAGAAGCAGATACAGTGGTGTGCACTGCAATCCCAGTGCTAGGGAGGAGAACACAGAGTTGCCGGCCTGGTGTAATGAACATACCCCAGGGTCACTGAGAGACCCTGTCTCAAGAAATTAAGGCTGAGAAGTAAGCACAGAGGTGGCTGGTGTCAACCTCTGGATATCACACACACATGCACACACGTGTATATACATACACACACCCACTGCTCTTATAGAAGACAAGCCGTAAGCATAAGTGGCATAGGTCCACACGCAGAAGTGGGCAGATGTGGTTAAACAAAGCAAATGAATGAAGCCTCACGCAGAAAGACCTGAGGGAATTCCTGTTACCAGGAAGAAGCATCCATCGTTAGCCGTGACAAAGCAAGAGCCCTGGTGGATGTCAACACTGTTGAAGCATCTGTGGGTGGTAGAATGGACCTTCCTATACTCATACAACCTCTGTGAGACTGGAGCAGAAACAAACGTTGATCCAACATCACCCTCACCCCGAGCACAGCCAGCAGACGGGAAAGGCTGTGGCACCATCACTGTGACTCTGCAGACAATCTACCAAAGAGGGTGCCAAGCAGAGGCCTGGGTGCCAAGCGGCAACTGCCTCCATTGAGAAAAACCAGGCTTGGCATGAAGTCTCAAAGGAAAACTTGGCCAGGTCACAGGGCAGTTTCCCTTCAGGGAAGGCCACTCTGAACGCCGGAGATTAAATTCTCTGCTGTCCTCCACGATAAAAGCACTGCTCCCCAATGGATGCAATGGGTGACTGTATTCACCAGACTCACCAGGGTACAACTCACAAGACACTTCATGACTCAAATAAGTGAGGGAAAAGACAGGGGGGTAGCTGCCTTCTGATGGCCAAGAGAGAGTGGCACACAGGAGACACTGAGGAAGCGTCAATGGACAAGAAATGGTTTATTTCTTCACTCATCACACTGGTTTGGAACTAAATTGCTCCCCTCCCCCATAGAAGTAAAAAAACCAATGTCCCCTTTTCTAGTTTTATGTCTGGGAGACTTCCAACTTCCCCAGAAGTCTATCTATAGCATCAAACACAAAGCGTGCTGTTGAATATTTGAGGACGGTGACATGTGTATAATGTCAGCACCCAGGAGGGAAAGGCAGGAGAAGCATCTTTAGCTACATAAAAAAGTTCAAGACTGTCTGGAGAGGTGGCTCAACAGTTAAGAGAACTGACTGCTCTTCCAAAGGTCCTGAGTTCAATTCCCAGCAACCCCATGGTGGCTCACAACCATTTATAAATAAAGTAAATAATCTTTAGAAATAAAAAGTTCAAGATCAGCCTGGACTAATAGTAGTTCTGGCTGGTTTTGGGTGTCAACTTGATACAAACTATAGCCATCAGAGAGGACGAAGCCTCTCTTGAGGAAATGCCTCCATGAGATCCAGCTGTAAGGCATTTTTTCAGTTAATGATCAAGGTGGGAGGGCCCAGCCCATTGTGGGTGGTGCCATCCCTGGGCTGGTAGTCCTGGGACCTATAAGAAAGCTGAGCAAGCCAGGGGAAGCAATCCAGTCAGCAGCACCCCTCCATGGCCTCTGCATTAGCTCCTGCCTCCAAGTTCCTGCCCTGTGTGAGTTCCAGTCCTGACTTCCTTTGGTGATGAACAGCAATGTGGAAGTGTAAGCTGAATTAAACCCTTTGTTCCCCAACTTGCTTCTTGGTCATGATGTTTTGTGCAGGAATTACAAACCCTGACTAAGACATGGACTATATGAGACCCAACTCACAAGCCAGTTAGGTACAACAGCAAAAATTGTTGAAGCTCCTTGAATCTGATGACCCCTGCAGTGTCTCTGTAGAGGAAGTTGCTCCAGTTGCCTCTCTCAGCCCTTAGTGAAGAAGTGCTTGTCTTCTACAGAGAGTGCTGAGGTAGAAGTGAAGGGGCAAAATGAGTGGGACTTCTGTCGTAGTTAGGGTGCCATCGCTGTGAAGAGACACCATGACCAAGGCAATACTTATAAAGGACAATGTTTAATTGGGGTTGGGTCACCAATGGGGTTCAGTCCATTATCATCATAGCTGGAAGCCTGGCAGGCAAACAGGCAGTCATGGCGCTGGAGAAGCTGAGAGTTCTACATCTTGATCCAAAGCCAGCCAGGAGACTCACTCTGCCCAGACTTGGGCATATAAATGAGACCTCAAAGCCCACCCCCACAGTGATACACACACCCCTTCTAACGAGGTCACACCTATCCAACAAGGACACACCTCCTCAATAGTGTCACTTCCCGTGGGACAACCACCCCAACCGTGAGTCTAAGCGTGGCCGAACCTAGTCAAACAACCACACCTTACTTCTGATAGAATTCTGGATAAGAGATAAGGGCAGTAAAATCACAATTAGGTAAACACTAAACCAGCTCCAGATATAAACTGTCTACTGAACGAGTGACTGAGATGTGAAATACCCGCACTGTGGTACTGTTCACCACAGCCAAAGAACCAAGTACTGTGCCACGTGAAATATGGTAGACCCCAAAGAGGCCCTGGTGCATGAGCCGAGCCAGAACCAGAGTAAGATAGAGTTGGCCACTGGCATGCAATAGCTCATAAAAAGCAAGCCCAGAGCTAGAACCTTGGACCCAGAGATCCGAGGAGGGTTCAACTGATGGGGTACAAAGGGTTTAGGGAGCAACCGAAAGTTCTGAGCTGGGTTTTGGTGATGGCTTCTTAGTAAGTTCATGATGATTCATCCAAACTCAATAAACTGTGCATTTCAAACGGCTGTATTTTATGGTGGAAAAAAAAATCTTATCTCAAAGTCATAAAGACTCTTAAATGAGGGCCAGTGACATTAGAGCACTGGTGCTTTGACCTGGAAATCATGGTCCCTTTGTGGGATGAACGGCTCTTTCACAGGGGTCGCCTAAGACCAAGAAAAGACAGAGATTTATATTATGATTCGTAACAGTAGCAAAATTAGTTACAAAGTAGTGATGAACAGAATGTTATGGCTGTGGGTCACCACAACATGAGGAACTGAATTAAAGGGTTCCAGCTTTAGGAAGGTTGAGAGACGCTGACAGAGAGGGAAAAGGAACGCTTTAGGCCTAACAATCTGAGTTTGATCCCCAGAACCCACATGGTGGAAGGAGAGAATCAATGCTCATAAATTGTTCTGTGACTGCATGTGTGCCATGGTGTGTACACATACACACACACACACACACACACACACACACACACACACACACGCACGCACACGCACACGCACACACACACTCACACGCGCGCACGCACGCACGCGCACAAGAGGAAATCTTTGAGGATGAGAAGTTCAACTAATTTTCCTCACATAGATGTAAAGGGACCAGAAAGAATAGGAACAGTGGAAGAGAAAACGGGCCCAGACAACCTCGTCTCATCATCTGGTTCTTAGAGGAGGCAAACAGAAGCCTAGCTCTCGATGCGCCTGGCCTCCCAAGCTCCGATTTTTCACCGGAGACACAGGATGTTAGGAGGTGACACAGTCTGTCAATTGCTGGTACAGTAACGGCACCCTTCCTTTGGTGTCATCTCAAAGGACTCACCAATGACAGCCCTGATGGCATAAAGGAGTTCAACTCATAGGGATTTAGTTCTGGTGTGCACAGTGCTGGTCCAGAAGGGTCTAGCACTCCCTAACTACAGTTCTGGCCTTTACACTCCAGATTTTTTGAAATTGGGTATTTTCTTTTCTGTTTCCAGCCTTGCCAGCTTCCCTAAGACACCCCGAAGACTAAGAACCCAGGGCTCCAGATGAAGACCTTAGGTCCTCCTGCTCTTTAAACAGTGATCTGTCTTTGTGGGAACACTGGGGGGAAAAGTCAAGAAGGCAGGAGTTCCCCTTCACCCTGGCCCGTCCTTTCTCGTCTGAAAACAAATTTCCTGCAGATGAAACCGTGTTATCACAGTTAGCACAGTGTTATCAGCCATCGGCACGGTGAAACTGGGTGTCTCGAGATTTGATGCAGAGAGTCATCCTTTCTATACTGAGATGACACCATACAAGCTGGCTGTCCCCGGTGGCAGCCACATACTGCATCTAACCCCCACACTAGAATAAAGGTGCCACTCATGACTCTTCCGATATATGAGACCACAAATTCTCAAAGACAGATGATGATGGTTCAAGATGGAAACATTTATTTAATGCATGCAAGTACACTGTAGCTGTCTTCACACACACCAGAAGAGGGCATCGGATCCCATTACAGATGGCTGTGAGCCACCATGTGGTTGCTGGGATTTGAACTCAGGACCTCTGAAAGAGCAGTCAGTGCTCTTAACCGCTGAGCCATCTCTCCAGCCCTGGAAACTTAACTTGATTCTGTTCCTTAAAATATGCCCTGGCTGCGGGAGTAGGTTCAAGGTTAGCCTGGGTTACACGGTGAGCTCTTGTCTCTAAAACTAGCCCCACCACAATTACCTCCCAAGTGTCCAGCTGCCTTGGGATCATAAGCTAGGAAGGCTGCCCAGAATTCTGGGAGGCCTGTGTGCACCCTCCACAAACTGGCACAAGGGAGACCTAGTGAACTCTAGACTCAGTGCAGGACGGGCTGGGAGGATTTGAAGCCTGCCCAAGTAAGAAGGTAGGGCTCCTTTTCAAGGACTATAAGGAACTTCAGGACTAGGGGATATAGTGTGTTTCCCAAGGCTGGATCCTACACAGTGATGGAACAGCTGACGAGTCTGTGAACTTGCCCCAACCTTAACTGACCCATTTTCCCACAATCTGACCAATCAGGATGACATCTGTAACTATCATAAAGTTCCCCTGCACCATCTGAAAGAAACTTTCAATTCGGGAACTTGTTCAAACGAACATGTGTGACCTCTGCCCCAGGACTACCCAGAGCTGACAATAAATATTCAGAACTAGTGGTGGTTGGTCCCTTCCGCCCGCTCGATGTTCTAGAGGGCAGCAGGGCTGCAGCTCCCAAGTGGTATGACCACAACAGAGTGCAGGCACTACGCTCACCACACTCACCTACCTGAGGAGACAGCTTTCCCAACAAACCTGGGTCCAGAAGGCAGATGCTCCCCTTCCAGCAAACCAGCCAGCATTGCAGTGTGGACAGGCTGTGTTTTCTAAACTTCCACAATATTACGATACCTCTGTCAGGTAATGTATATTGATCATAGAAACACATTTCTAGACTACTGGAACTTTCTACCCTAATAACAACACTCCAGGAAACAAGCAAACAAACAAAACCAGAGGAAGAGGGGTGTTCCTGTGATGAGACTGGTCTGGTTTCTTTTTCCCCCTTTACTCTTTACTTATGAGTGGACCTTGGCTGTTTCTGCGTTCTTATGACATGAAGCCCTAAGGTCACAGTACCCGAAGGTGCTGCAGTGTGAAGCACTGACCTTGACACCGAGGCAGGATCCTAGAGCCAAGAGGCAGTTTGTCATCACAACATGAGCAATCTCTATCCATGGTGACAGGATTACTGGTGCTCAGAAAGAACAGGGTGTGTCCTAGAATAGCCCAGAAGGGGTCCACCCTAGCAGAAGTGGGGAAGATCCCAAAAGGTAGGAGGACGGAGACATAGGCGAGAAAGGACAAACCTCCACTAAATGTTTCAGTGGCAGAAGAGAGGCCAGGAATGAAAAGCAGCCACGGCAAGTGTTGGGGTGACTGTCTCGTGCAACCACACACAGCCTCTTCTAGGACTCAGACTCGCCATCTGGATACAGGCGACACAGAGACAGGAAGGAAAAGCAAACATCCATCTCTCCCCAGAGTCACCAAGGGACCATCCAACCTGGTTTTCTCCTCAAAAATTTCCAGAAATATTCCTCTAGCCGGGGGGCTCATAACTAAGTCCTGAGGGCCTTGGCGAGCCTTGTTTTTTTTTTTTTTTGGTTCTTTTTTTCGGAGCTGGGGACCGATAGCCTTGTTTTAATTTGTTGTTGTTGCCTTTTCTCCAGGATTTATTTATCTGGGAGGTGGGGCACGCATGCTCCAGCGCGTCTGAGGATGTCAGAGGCAAGCCCGGAGAATGTGGTTCTCTCCTGCATCTGTATGGAACACGTCACTGGGCTTAGCGGCAGCGCTTAACTGAGCCTTACTTGCTGGGTCACACCACAGGCCAGCTTTTGGTTGTACTAATCAGGATCTCACGGAGCTCAGAAAGCTGTCTGTACTTGGAGATGGCCTTGAACTTTTGATTCTCCTGTTTCTTCCTCCAGAAAATACAGCCACACCTGGCTGCTTTCACCTTTCCACGGGGGCCTAGAGAGAGTGGTCCAAGTTAGGACTGAACACCACAGAGGGCCCCAGAGACCGGAGCCTTAGTTACAAAGTTTCCATTGACCCTGGACTCCTTGCTGACCATGCAGGAAACAAAGGCAGCACTCACAGGGACATCAGATGAGCCGGCCCCTTGTGCCAGTGGCAGCTTGCGCCAGGGGGCAGCTCCCAATCCGAGTGTTCAAGGTCTCATGGCCAGTGAGTTGAAGGCTATTCACGGGGTCCAATCCACACTGCATGCCCTGGCTCTGCTTCCTTCTGCACAGCGCTGTGCCTCACAGTCCCTAAAAGGCTCCGTGTGTGTGCAGATGCTGCCCCAAGAGTGGCCAAATTAAAAAGCAGGCGTCATCCCCGGTTCTCGCTAATGGAGTGTCTGGGTCACATGACTGGCACTGTTGACTGGCAGGTGGAAGCTTAACAATGAGTACCGTTAGAGAAACATCAGCTGGACTAGAAGCTGGCTCGGCACCCCAGGACACAGCTGGATCTGACCTTACAGAGTACGCAGCTGAGGAAGGGAAGGAAGCAAGGTGGGGGTTGTGGAGGCCCGGGGACCACAGTCCAGCCATTGAAGAGCAGAGAAGGAAGGTGAGGGAGCTCAATGGAGCAAAAACTAGAACCAATAAACAAACAGCTGGGCATGCTCAGAACCCGCCAGTCTTCTCTCCCAAGCTCACTAAAATGTTAACCTGTTAGCCCTCTACAGTCAGAGGCCAAATCGGGATTTAATTGACATCTCGAAATATTCAGTATATGCTTTAGTCTATGTGATTTTTTTTTTAATCTTTCCCATGAGTCAGTGGGATGAGATGGAAATCAAAAGTTTGCCATTTTGCATCTAAGAGGAGTCTAGATTCCCAGGCTGTGCAATGTAAGCGTGTGCCGTCATTTTACAATGCCGTGCACAGCCAAGCTGGGCTGCTTGAGTATTCTTAGCACTGAGACTTCAGCTCATTAACCAAAGGGCATCAGCTTCACGTCAGGCCAGAGGAAATAATACAGAACCTTCACAGGCAACCGAGAAAGCATAAGTTGACACACGCGCTTATGCAAAATGCTCACCATCTAGTGAGCGTTGACTGAGGGACATTGCTTAGTCAAGTGACTACATGACAGTATAGAGCAGTATGTGACACGTGGCAGTTGGAAAGAACAGCATAGAAAGCCTTCCCTTTGCTCCAGAGTGTCAAAGAGGCCCTCAGGACAACCAGTCACCAACTCCTGGATTCTCTGACCTGCTCCCTCCCTACCTCCACAGGCCTGGTGAGGCCTCACTGAAGTGTCCACTTCCCACTGGGCCAGCCTTGTGCTTCTTCCTAGACCACAGCACCTCTCAAAGCTTACCTGTTGACCAGTCCCCTCTGCCACCCAGCCACATTCCTCTCCTGCGTGGTGTCTGAACCTCTATGGTGGTTAGTGTTAACTGTCAATGTGACAGAATCTAGTTACCTCAGAGATGGGAGTGCCTGTGGGAGATTATCTCCACTGCCTTAGTTGTGTTAGAAAGACCTGTCCACTGTGCTTGGGGACACTTTCTGGCTAGGACAGTAGACTGTAGGGATGCAGAAGAGGAGGTGGAACATCAGTGGGCATTCTAAGCTCTCTTCTCCCTGGCTGGGAAGAGTACTGAGTGACAGTGTGCGCTCTTTGTTTTCTACAGACTGCAGACGTATGGAGGCCGTTTCCCTCAGGCTCCTGTGGCCTTGACTCCTTGTATTGGAGGGACTGTGAGGTAATATAAACCCTTTCTCCTTTAAATTGCCTTTAGCAGAGTACTTTACCACAGTGACAGACAAACAAGAGAGACTGGTTACGTTGGCTCAGGAAAAGCAAGTACACTAGGTGGTCTCTAGGAAGCACTCCCAGACAGCACACTGGGTGGGGGTGGACAGGCAGGTCTCATTGCTGGTCCCCCACAGGGCTGTCCTCATGCTCCTCACCTCACAGTGAGAAAGCGATCTACATAGGCTACTGCCTTTCTCCAGGACAATGACATTCGTTCCTTCATGAACCCCTGTGGCAGGCAAAGGGCACCCTGAGTCCAAGGATTTAACCAGAAATGTTATGAGGATGGAATCATATGCGATGGCGGAATAAAAGACTTGCCCTACTCACACAAATCTTCAAGGCTGGAAAGACAGATGAGGAGATGTGTAGATAGGAATCCTGTGTCTACCAGAGCTAGCCCACAAAGCTCCAAGTCTCCCAGTCGTTGGAAGTTGAGGCTTCGGGGCTACAAGGTTCGCAAGGCAGTCAGGGAGGCCCTTGTGTGGGCAGCACAGGGTCAGAAGCCAGAGAGAAAGAAAGGCTTGCAGTTGAAGTGGGCATTAGAACGGGACCTGGCAGCTGACTGTTACATTCACAGAGGCATAAGACCAACGCTGCAGAAGAGAGCAGAGGCAGGATTGCAAACTGTCTCCCCTAGTTCTCTGACATCCGTCTATTTCACCGGAGGGAGGTGGTTCCTGACTCCAGCAGGGCTGGGCTCTACCTGAACAGTGGGAGGTGCTTGGCAGAGCCTTGTCTGACCACCCAGGCCACAACTGCTCCTCTAGCAGTCCAGGGAGACTGACACCTAACACTACTGCAAGTGGGTGACCAGGATAGAAGGTGCGAACCGTTTCAATATGGGCTTGTTGACTATGCATCCGCTTTCCGTGTAGCCTGTTATTATTTTTCAATTCTTAAGCTAAGTATCTAGGAATTTAAGTTTGTTTGGGGAAAAAAAAATCTATGTGGGCTGGGCTTAGGCAAATGAGCCCTAAACAATTGTTTCCTTTGAGCCAGGGAGCAAGCCAATGAATTTCTGCATATAGAAGTCCTGGGTAGACATTCTCTTACACAGAAAGCAGCTCTCAGCTTTGGAGGAGATGTTATCCCTTAAGGATGTATCTGGCAATTTCTGGAACATTCTAGGTTGTTATGACCTCAGTGGGAGAACTTACTCCTGGCATCTAGTGACCAAGGCCAAGGATGCTATTATCAGCCTACCCTGCACGCAACAGTCCTGCAAATAGGAGTTACTTGGCTCCAGATACCAACAGATGATTCCTTTAAGGAACACTCTGTGGGAGGGCCTGACTGGGAGGCACACAGATAGGGGAAATCTGACAGCCTTGAGACCATCTTTTCTACAGCCAAGAACACCTAATCCACACTGGCTGCCATGTTCTGTGGTTCCCTTGAGAAGTCCACACTGTCCATAAGGACCCAGCACAGTAATTAAGGTGGGGCGTGAAGAAGTAACTATTTTGTGTCGTAACCGTGAGTCCACAATTAGAAGAACGGCTAGAGACGGTCAGGGAAAGAGAGAGATGGAATCAGGGCTACAGAAAGGGGGGGGAGGGGAGAGAGAGAACGCTATGATGGCTTATAGTGACTGTCAACGTGACAGCACCTAGAATTATCTCGGTGACAAATCTATGACAGAGTTTGCAGGTGGGGTTAACAGAGATGTGAAGAAATTATTTCCAGGTGCATAAGGCTCTGGTCTAGACAATAAGGAAAAAGTGAAGTCAGCACCAAGCTTCATTCCTCTCTCCCTCCCCCTCCTCCCACCCTCCCCCTTCCCCCCTCCCCGTCTGCCTATCTTTCTGCCTTATAAATGCGAATGCATGCATCACTGAAAGATGCAGCCCATACCTGCTCTCGAGTGCTCCTTTAAACTGTGAGCCAAAACAAACCTTTCCAACCTTAATTTGCATTAGTTGGCCATTTTACCTCAACACCCAGGAAACACTAATCCATAAACTGCCTATCTCTTCTTCTAAGTCCCACCACCTACCCTTCCTCACGGCGGGAGAGGAGAGAAGGAAGGAGCTAGCCCGACTTAACAACCAACTGGGACCCAGGACAAAGGTCCTGACAGCTGCATCGATTGTGTGTGTTGAGCTGCTGCGTCCTGGGCAGAAGATGTGCTTGGTTCTTTAAAATTTCATCAGTCTCGGTTAACCTCCTGCCCGTGGGGAATTGACTGCTCACACGGGGCTCAGGGAGATGGGAAGCAAACCAGATTTCACTCCTGGGTCAATTCATTTCTCCCATCCTCGTTTCAAAGTCTGACTGAGATAAAGTCCGGCAGCACCTTCATGGTTCACAATCTGCCTTTGAAACTGGAAAGCCAGGCTCCATCCAGGCACAGCCTGCAGGACTAGGGCAGGGGTCCTTAACTAGATGGAAGTGACTCGGTGAGGCTGGTTCATGGAGTAAACCCAGGTCTTGAAAGCATCACTTTGGCTCTTACCAAGCGTATTGCCAGGTCTTTTCAGCTATGGTTTCATCACAGGCTCCTTTTCCCTTCCCCTACCCTCTCCCAGATAATTACAAGGACACACGTTCTAGAATCGAGAGTTGCTTGTCTCACACGCGCCGTTTCTCAACTCCTAAAACACTTCTCTGTCCCGCAGTACTTCTGCCGACTTAAAAATAAGTTATGAAAGGCATGCGAGGGAAGATCCATGGGAGGTTTGTCTGTTTTAAAAATAAGCATTCTTTTTTCCTTTGGCAGGGATGCATTTCAGTTGGTTGAGGGTTTCCTAGAAGCACAAAGCGAGGGTGGGGAGAGCCCATCTCTACCACTGCCTGAAAAGGGCATCATTGAAGGAGGGGGTGACACACGCCTTTAATCTCAGCTCTGGGAGGCAGAGGCAGAGGGATCTCCATGAGTTCCAGGTCAGTCAAGGCTACACGGAGAAACCCTATCTCAAACAAACAAACAAACAAACAAACAAACAAACACAAAATTCGGAATGTCCACCCTCTTCTAGGCCAGAGGCTCTCAACCTGTGGGTCGCAACTCCTTTGGCAAACCAGTCTCCAAAAATAGTTACATTACATTTCATAACAGTAGCAAAATTATGGTTACGAAGTAGAGTCAAAAGGTAATTTTATGGTTGGGGATCATGACAACATGGAACGTGTGTTACAGGATCAGAGGTCGAGAACCAGTGCTCTAGGCTATACTTGAGACTGGGGGAGAAAAGTCACCATACCAGAATAAGATATATCATCTGTTGCTCAGAGGCAAGGCTCTGGAAAGGAAGAATTCGAGTTCAAACCTCAACCCAGTAGTTACCATCCCAGATGAGTCCCTTAGTTTACTAATCTTTATTGTACAATGGACAGTCATGATAGTTTTTACATGTAAATTTGTTAAGGTCACAACTCAAATTGGCACGTGTAAAGTTTGAACAACCAACAGACATATAGGAAGCCCTTGGCAACGGTGGGCCTCCGCCGCGTAAGGGTCCCATAGGGTGACCAGTCTTATCAGTGTGTCTGCGTCACCAGGCATTTCCCAAGCCTGAGGGAGGAAATCACTTCCTGCAAGACTTTCAGTGCCAGCTTAAAAGCACCATGAAGGCCAAAGATGCTCCTTCACTTTCAGATCCAGAGCGGAAACGCTCGGGACACGTGTGTATGACACGTGTGCGACAGGGTCTAACCCAAGCAGAGCGACAGCAGATTAGTTTGAGGCCAATCTCATCGGAGATTAAGATAACAGAAGACTCAATAACTATTTCCCCCCAAGTTCAGACAGACAGAGGAGGGTGTTCTTCCTGGTGAACTTTGTCACACTGCCATGTCACTTCTAGGCTGAAGATGGAGACAAGAGAGTCAGATCAGTCAACTGAGAAAACGTTCTGACTCCCGGAGATACACAGGTAGGGCAGAGGTTACTGGATGCTCCGTGGTCCTGAGGTGAGCTGCTGTTGCTACAGACTGTCTGAGGTCTGTGAGAGATCTGGACTCTTGTTTCTACTGACACCACATGGGTTAGCCTCGTGTAATGGGAAGAAAGCTCCAAAGAACACGAGAAATTAGGTAAACCAATAGACATAGACTTTAGAAGCAAGTAGGCCTTACAAAACAAAACAAAACAAAACCTCCTGCATCTGCTGCAAAGAGCCACAGTCCCCACAAAGAGTGGGGGCTAGACATTCACTCTGCATAGTCTCTTCCCCTATGGATTCAGCACTCGGAATCCCATCCTCCTGTTCTATTATTATCAAATGTTTCCCAGACTTATGCTCAACCAATATAGAAAAACACAAGAAAACTTGAAGCGGGATGAGAGTCAACAGCTAACCGCTCCCCCGCCCCCTGCCCAGTGCCATCTATATTAAAAAATTGTTTGTCAAAACGACATTCACGGCCATTAGCTAATGAATGTTTCTACCATTATCTCCAGGACTCAGGGAGCTTCCCGTGGTCCCTGCTAGCTCGAGATACTTCAGCAGCACATATCCATAGCACGTAGTGTTACAACAAGGGCTTGATGCTGTTCAATGAATGAATGAAGGAAGGAATGAATGAATGAATGAATGAATGAATGGAGAGAGAGCCACCAGACAATGAGGACTGCTGGAAGTATGGACACTAATAGGCCTTAGGGTCTAGAAAAACACTAGCAGAAAAGAAAAAATATGAGCAAATTGGCAAGAAATCTTTCTGAGGTAAGAGTGCATTCTGGGGGAAAAAAAGCAGGTTCAACATAAACCATCCTGATAAGGCATTTTCTTTTGCCATTAGGAGTAAAAAAACAGATTGGATAGTCTTTGAAATCTCTTAACACCCGCCGGCAAGGTGGTTTAAATCTAACTGCTTAACTGGGTTGTGTCTGACACACAGTAGACACACAATAACTACAAGTCACAAGGAGAGGGAGGCTCCCCGAAGCAGAAGCCCTCTTTCCCACAGCCCTGGCAGAATCCTTGCCTTCCCTGGAACTCACTGGAAACCAAATTCCAGAGTCTAAGACTAGCTTTCCAATGCTAACCTGAACTCATCCAAGTTCTCCTGATGGTAGAGTATTACTAAGCCAGGCTTAACCTGTATTTCATTGGTAAATCAAGAGCCACTCAGAAATGGGCATGTCTCTTTCCCTCAGCACCAGACCTCCCTTCAGAACACAGCACGTAAGGGGTTGGGGATTTAGCTCAGTGGTAGAGTGCTTGCCTAGCAAGCGCAAGGCCCTGGGTTCGGTCCCCAGCTCCGGAAAAAAAACAAAACAAACAAACAAACAAACAAAAAGTAGCTACACTACACAAAGTATCACCTTAACCAACTCCTCTTCTGAGTACCCATAACTTAAGGCAATGGCTGGAATGATGAAAATGATACCCCCCTTCCCTGCCCTCCCAAGCTTCCAAGACAGCCAAGGTCATAGCCTGGCTTTCTGGGAGTCGCCTTGGAGTACTTTGTTTCCACACAGCTCCAGCTGTCTCCTACAGGTTAAACAAGTTACTCTTTATCTGGATATCAGAGAGCTGTCTGTTCTGTTTGGTGAGTTGCTACTTTGGCTTTGCAATGGGTTTGGGTCTTGGGTCTGGAAACTGGTGAGTGACAGGCTGAGACTAGCATACTCCTCATGTGCTTTGGAAGGTCCGACTGTAAGTCCATTGTCCTGTCCGGCAGCATGCTAACTTATGCTTAGCAAAATGAAAGTTGAACCATTATTCTGAGTATAGTTTTTATGCTCTGTACCCTACACCTAATTCTCCTGTCAGTTTTTCTCCAGTTAGACTTGTTTGTTTTGAGGGTTTCTAGGGAGGGATGTTAGGCAAGTTTTACCACCAAGCAACAGCCCCAGCCTTCTAATTTTGTGCACTCTTCTTTAGCTCCCATTTGCAGAGAACTTTTGTATCTGAAATGCTTAAGACCTCTGGAACTGTGGTCAGTTTTTAAGACAGAGAGATGACACTGGGGAGATAAGGAACCTTCTAGAAACTACCAGTCCTTCCCGCTTCTACATAGCCGAGGGGCTTAGCGTTCCAAGCTATGGTTTGGGCTTTAATAGCCTGAAAGTAACCTGAGGCCTTTCAAAGTCTTACTACAGATAATCTCAGTAATACAGGACTCTATCGGTACCATTAAAGAAATAATTCTGATATTGGGCATGCACATTACCAGAAGAGGGCCATTACCAAGCTTTCTTCAGAGGTACTGAATAAAAGCAGCGCCTAAAACCACATCTGCTAATGGGCCTGCCTGGACACCTTCTAAACGGTGTACTGTTTGTCTAGCTTTATCCACCTCTGCTTATCACTGGGTAGGTGATAATTTCCTCTCACATCTTAGGTTTTTTTTCTGAAGGTTTGTTTGTTTTTTTTCCTCCCTATGTGGACCAAGAGGATATCATACCTCTAACTTGGGACTCTTCTTTTTTTTTTCTTCTTAAACAGGAGCCTTACCCACCCACCCCCATACACACAGTCACGCATGTTCAGGAGCTGGCCACCCTTATACACAGAGACACACATGCACATATCCACATGACGTTTCCCTCCTCTTGAGATAACTTTTCCCCCTAGCTGAGGATGCTGACTGATAACTTCAGATGAGCCGATCCTTGCCAGGTTTGGAAAGACTAGAGGGTAAACACTGGGTAATCCAGGTGAGAACGCCGAAGAACAATACCCTAGAGACCCTGCTGGGCAGTTAGCATTTCTTCCGATAACTGAACTTTGATTTGTGCCTAAATGAAGTTCAGACTAGAGCCAAGACTCATCTTATACATGTTTAGACTTGTGGGCGAGCCTTAGCAGCGGATAACATATTTACCAGTGTGAATTATCGGGAACTTTCTAAAACTTTATTGCAAAGCCGCATCTTCCTATAAAGAGTTAACCTCTCCTTCCCCTCTTAGCTTGTTTAATACCATGTCTTAAGAAATGTTTAAGTTTCTAAAAACTACCCTTAATACTGGAGAGCTTCATAAACATCAAAGAACCCCCTTTTTAAAAAATCCCGACATCTGATGGAGAACCCAGAAGCTTAAATTTAAGTAAATAAAGCGGTGATTACAAATGCCTGTTTCCTTGACAACTCCCCTCCCCCAGCCCTTCTGTGATAGGGAAAAACCAAAATGAAAACGAGAGGAGGGGGTATCTACAGAGTCACGCTGCGTTCCAGCGAGGCCCAGCCAGGCCAAGCCCAGGAAGGAAATACAAATAAATCAATTTAGATCGGGACTGTATTTTGTGAAGTATATTTTTGTGGTTGTCCTAGAAACACCAGAGACAGAAGAACGTGTTGCACGAACACAAAAGAGAATCCGTGTATGTAACAGGCGCATTCTCTACACCTTCACGGTAACCAAGAAAATGCTTCCACCCTGGAAGGGGTGCTCTCAGAGCCCCCAAAAGCTCCTCACGATCTGGCACAAAGCAGTGGTCACGAAGCCCCCGTGCTCCTCCCCCCCGCCACCTCCCCCATCATTTTCCCCAACCCCACCAGCATCCCATCCAGCTCCGAGCCTTTCCCTTCCAAAGTACGAGGAAAACCAGCCGAGCAGAGGGACCCCTGCCAGAGAAGGGCATCGGATCATCGCATGCCCCACCCCAGGAGAAGGTGCCTGGAAATGGTACCAGCACCACCTACCTCGCTCCGGGCGGCTCTTTGCATTGGTGCTCACTAGCCAGAACTGCGAGGCAGGAACCTAGGGTTCAGAAACTGCCTCTACTTTAGAGAAGCTGTAAGTCAGCCAACACTGGAAAGAAAAAGCGAGACTCCACCCAAAGGGGTGGACCCTTCGGGAAGGGAAAAAAAAGGTGGTCCTCGGCTGACGTCTCTCCCCACCCATGTCACTTCCTTTTAAAGCTACGACTTAGCGGCTACTGGGAGGGAAGCTCGGACCGGTGTAACATGAGTCACCCTCTTCCAATGAGTGTAAGGAAGTGTCCGGCTTGGCCTCCTGTTGGAGTCAACAGGGTATTGGAATCGGGGAAGTCACCCGCATGGATAACAAAGCCATCTCAGTGGCCTGCCGGTACTCGCTCAGCTCAAGAGCCCTGTTGCGTCCCCGTGCATTTGGCCTGAGAAACCTCGGCCTCCTACCCTGAAAATCGCCCCTCCCGCGCTGCCCCCCCCCACGCGCCATTTCATTCAGGGAAAGAAAAAAAAAAAAAAAAAACAGGATAAAAGCTGAAGCCAGAGCACTCTAACGCCTTGCTCACCTCTCCTGGCCACCACTCCACCAGCCCGGAAGCCCAGAGCTCCCGAGACTGAGACCGGCAGACCTGGGATGCCTGGAGCTCCTGTGTATAGATGCTCTCCCTCCAAAGCTAGGTGCCAGCCGGTTGCCAGAGCTGGCTACCTCTGCGAGTGCGCACGAGCAGGCAACACGCACGTGCACATGGCATTTACACTCCGGTTAAATTAGCTAGGGTCTGAGCAGACCTTTTTAACCGAATAGAGTCACGAAACTTTAAGGAGGGTGATTGTTGGAAGTGAGCCAAGGCCAGGTCTGTGACATTCCTGGAAAGGTGGCTTCAATCGCTGGGTGCCTTAAAGTGCCCTTCAAATACACGTTGTTCAAGACACCGTCCGCAGATGTTTACGTATTTACAGAAAGAATGCCCGGTGGTCACTGTACTCTCTCGATGCGTTAGCAGTACTGATGAATTTCTCAGGGCTGCAGAAACGCGGCAAATAGCTTTCTGTGCAGACAGGAGCCAAGAGGGAGAGTCACTCAAGAAGAAGGAAACAAGGTTTGGACTTTGACATTCTGAAGATCATCGGGAATGTGAGAGAAACAAAACAGAATGGGGTGGGGGGTGGGGGTGATGGGCATAAGGAAGAATCCAAACCAAAAGTTGTAGGGAGTAAAAATTAACTTGATCTGTTAGTAAGGGCTATAAAAGTTGTTAGTAGGGGTTGGGGATTTAGCTCAGTGGTAGAGCGCTTGCCTAGCAAACGCAAGGCCCTGGGTTCGGTCCCCAGCTCCGTAAAAAAGAAAAGAAAAAAAAAGTTGTTAGTAAAAAGTTTCTTATAAGTACTGGAGAGATGAGGGGGCTCAGTGGTTAAGAGTGCTTACTGCTCTTGAAAAACCACAGGGTTCAGTTTTGGGCATGCGCATCAGGCAGTTCACGACCTCTTAACTCCAGGGAATTCCAACTCTCTCTACTGGTGTCCAGGGGCACCTACATGAATGTGGCGTGTAAACTCACATAGGCACACACAAACACATAAATAACATAAGTTACTCTAAGCTTTTGTTTTCGGCATCCGATGTAACATATAAGAGTTCTATGTAAACTCCAACTTCTAGAACGTTGTGGGGAATTGTGAGTCCAATGCCAGCTTTGGCCATATAGTAGTTTCAACACCCCCTCTCCCCAATATAATTCTCTTTTATAACTTTTCAAGTTATATTTTGTGATTCTATTGTTGATGGGAATCAATGAGTTTTCCAAAAATACTTTCCAGATAGCTAATTTTTTTCATAGTTGCATTTTGGATGGAAATTTAATTTTAGAACTAGAGAATTGTTGCTGGATGCATGGCACACGTCTTTAGTCCAAGCACTCCAGAGGCAGAGACTGGTGGATGGATCTCTGAGTTTCAGACCAGCCTGATCTACAGAGCTAGATCCAGGAAAGCCAGAATTATTTAGAAAAGCCATCTCAAAAAACAAGTAATAATAATTAATAATAATATCATCTAAGACTTACATAAATTTACATTATACTGATTACAGTACAGTGAATGATTTTGGTGAAAACAACAGGAAATTAAAAGTTTGACAATTGCAACTCCTGTCCCAAGCTCAATATTTAATGTTTTTATTTCATTACTATGGTTCAGTTCCAACCCTTACTATTGCTAAGGCCTTATGGCCTTGTCTGTTAGCCAATGTTGCTAAGACTTCATGGTCTTAGGATGGCACATCCGAGGGAAGGGAAGGAAAACACCATTTCTGACTATTAAAGTGGAATCCCAATGTCAGTGGATTGAATCCTAGGCATTTTATTTAGAGTCCCAATTAGAATCTACCTTCTAGGCCTATATTCACAGAGAATTATAAACATTTCTGTCATAATCTAAGAGTCCAGCAAATATCCCTTGGGAATCCATGCCATAAAACCAAACGAGACAGTGTTCAGTCTTCGACAGGAAAGAGATATAAACAATTATGATGCAGATGGACACAATGTCTCAAGTGTGTAGGGGCTCCACAGCGGTCAAAGAAAGGGGAAGGGGAAGAGGGTGGGGTTGTCAGCAAAGTCTCTTACTTCATTTCAAATTCTATGGGGAAGGGCCCTGTCTCCATCATTATGACAGAAAGAATTATTGCGAAGAAAACAGTTCAGGCTGAGAATCCCTAACCTAAAAATCCAAAACTTTCCAAAATCCAGAACCACTAGAGCTTGTGGGACCTCTACCTCTTGTATGAGGCCCCAGTCAATGTGTAGACATGCTAATTATTCAATGGTTCCTTTATAATGTACATATAAAGTTAATTTTTTTAAAGTTTTATGCTTCGGACCTGGAGAGATACCTCATCTGTCAAGAACACTAATTGTTCTTCCAGATGACCTGGGTTGATTCTCAGCATCCATAACTGCTTACAGTATCAGAGGTTCAAGCCACCATCATTATGGTGGGAAGTACCATGGGTTGTAGTTCACAACTGTCCACCTCTAGTCTCTGAGGGCACCCGGCACATATAGGCATGTAGGCAAAACACCCCCCCCCACACACACACAAATTGTAAAGAAGTAAACCCTTCTTTTTTAAGTAGCTTTTGCTTGAGTTTTTTTTTTTAAAGTGTGTGTGTGTGTGTGTGTGTGTGTGTGTGTGTGTCCTGTATCTGTATGAGTGTATGTATGTATCTGTGTCTATGTATGCATGGACAGTGCAAGTATGTCTGCGTGTGCACATATGTGTGGATGCATGTGTGGAAGTATCTGTGTGTGTATGTATCAGTATGCGTGTGTTTGTGCACATATCTATATATGTGTGTGAGTGTGTATATGAATATATCTGTGTGTATGTATCTGTGTGAGTCTGTGTGTATGTGTATGTGTATGTGTATGTGTGTGTCTGTGTGTGTATATGCATGTATCTGTGTAAATATATGCCCATGACAGCATAAGACCTCCTGGAGTAGGAGGAGTTTGAGTTGCCTGGCGTAGGTGCTGGAATTGAACTCAGGTGCTCTGCAGGAATAGTGAGTGCTTCTGACCACTAAGTGTGTCTGTCTTAGTCAGTGTTCTATTGCTATGAAGAGACCATGACCAAGAGAAAGCATCTAATTGGGGCTGGCTTACAGTTTCAGAGGTTTAGTCCATTATCATCATGGTGGGGAGCATGGTGACTTTGAAGAAGAGGTGCTGGAGCAGTAGTTGAGAACCACATCTGGATCTATAGGTAGGAGAGGGGCACTGGGCCTGGCTTGGGCTTTTGAAACCTCAAAGTCCACTCCACTTGACAAACTTCCTCCAATAAGGCCACACCTACTCCAACAAGGCCACGCCTCCCTGATCTTCTTAAGTAGTGCCATTCCCTAATGACTAAGCACTCAACTATGAGAGGCATTCTTATTTAAAACACCATACCCAGTGTCCAGCCCCTTGTCAGGGTATTCTGTCATAGCGACGGGGAACATCTTTTAACCTTATCTAGAAAACCACTCCCAAACCTGCCCAGAGGCTGTCTGTCCCCTCTGAGATTCTAGTTCCATCAAGTAGACAATCAGACTTTCATACCTTCTCTGTATAACAAGTATACAAATATAAACTATACTCTGTGTAGTATGTAGTTCAGTAAATATCACCCCAAATTCATGTCTAGCCAGAACCCCAAAATATGACCTTGTTCAGGAACAGGCTCTCTGTCCATGTGATCAGCCACAATGAGGCTGGAAGTGGAGCTTAAAGGTATAGCACTTGTTCAGAGGCACAAAGTGTGGGGTCTATCATTTATACCCTGGGGAAGCAAGAGAGAGAGAGAGAGAGAGAGAGAGAGAGAGAGAGAGAGAGAGAGAGACCTAGTCCTAGGAATTAGGATGAACCCTAAAGTCAGAGGCAGACTGGATTGTCGACAGCAACAGTCCTGCTAACACCACCACCAAAAGCTGGGCAGACACCAGGACAGACCGTTCTTTGGGGCTTCCAAGGGGACCAGCCCTGTTGACCCCTCAGGTCCAGTCTTCTGGACACAGAGAGCACATACTGTTCATGTTTTAAGACACATGGTATGTAGCCACTCGTCATGGGAGCCCAGGGAAACCAAAGTAACACAGGCAAAGGCCACTGCACAGCTCAAGACAACTCTCCCCGGGGGAAATGGCAGTCTTCATTTGCTGTTTTATATTAATTGCCTCGTGTGCACTTCCTGCAACATACGCGCATGACTTTGATCAGAAAAAAAAATGTATGGAAAAAAGAACAATCCCGAGATGGGATAAATCACTCAATGGTTAATTGCATGTTCTGTTCTTGCGGAGGACCAGAGGTCATTCCCAGTACTCATATTAGGATACTCACAGCCATGGCCTGTAGCTTCAGTTCCAGAGGCTAAGACGCCCTCTTCTGGACTCTGCAGGCACCTGCACTCACACAGGCAAAACAGACACATAATTTAAATATTACAATGAATCTTTTATAAAAAATGGTCTAAGATTTCTAATGAAGTTAGGACAGAAGCTAAGGCTTAACTGATCCCAGAGCGTACATCCCTGAGGAAAGTGTGTTCCTAGCCCTTTGTGCAGGGAGAGGCCTGTGTGTCAGAAACACTTTACTGAACCAGACTTTGGTACTTACAATGACTTACAGTGATGACCGCCACTCGTGAGAATGAGAACTTACATCCCACGTATTTAGCTGCTGCATTGGGTGCTTGAATTCCGGGCAGCATTACTTCAGATCACTCATTGTTTAACGGAGGTGTCAGCTCTATGCGGCCCATTTTTGTTTCCCTTTGCTTGCTGTTGGGAACATTGATATGGATATCCATATAGATAGATTCATAAATATTTCACATATATTCACATATATACTTATAAACAAGGGATTCCCCTTGTCATAAAACATGAAGATCTCACAGATTTGCAATTGTAATATTCTCACTGTAGATACATTTAGAAACTGTGGCTGCCTAGAGGGAGCAAAGGAAAATTGTAAATTAATCAGGTTAATTTGATATTTGGAATGTATAATCTTGTATTAATAACTGTAAGTTCCAATCAACTCTATTTAAATTGTGTATATATATGTGTGTGTGTGTATATATATACACACATATGTATATTAAACTCAGGACCTTCTTTATACTAGGTAAATGCTCAATCATTTCTCACCCCTGGCTTGCCTGCTTGCCTGTACTATCCATCTGTCTGTCTGTCTGTCCATCGTCTATCTTCCATCTATCTATCTAATTTAATATGTTTACTAACAGAGGACTAAAGCTAATTTTCTGCAACAAACATTTATTGTCATGAATTAACATGTTGCATTGACAGCCTTTGAGCTTGGATCGCCATGGCTGACCTCCCTAGGATGTGATCATGTTGCCTGGAAGCTTGTTAGAAATGCAGAGTACAAGGCCCCAGCCCAGCCCAGTGAAGAAGAAATTAGATTCAAAGAGCATCTTTGGGAGCTGGAGAGATGGGTTTGGTGGTTCAGAATGTGTAAGTCTCTTGAGAATCTGAATTTAGTTCCTCATAGCATGCCACCCACTCACCTCACAGCTTTGGCAGACAGCATGCTGTGGAAGAAAGAACGTTGCCATCTCTGGGTGCCACAAGACCCCACCCCCACCCCCCAATCCTTACAGTAAGGCCTACCTCAAACCTTGCTTTGTTACCTACAGTAAAGGAAACTGAGTCCTTCCTAAAGCTTCTGACACCTTGCCTTGCTTGTTTACGTAACTATGGCGGTGCTGGGACCTAGTGGGACAGTGTTCAGGAAGCCTCAATGGTACTGTGGGATCGCAAACAAACAGTCCTTTCTAGTCCCCATCCCAATCATTCATTCGCCTGCAGATTTGTCCCTCCGGCTGACACAGCAATTCAGTGTCCCAAGCTGTTTATTCAGGTACCTGATGTTCTCTTGTAGACAGTCTAAAGGCCTTCACCTGAGTAAGTTCCAAACAGGGTCTTTAAGCCCCTTGGACTACTGAACTAGAGACCTGTCCCTGGGATATCGGCTTTTTGCTTTGCTTTGTTTTTGTTGGGGGCACTGACAACAACAGTGAGTCTCTATCCTTCTCCACGGGGCCAGGCCTCTGTCATTCTGAGGAGACTACAGAATCCCTCAGCATTTCAGCTCCTCATAGAACTCAGACTCCTCTGGCCCACATACAAGGCCCTTTATGATCTGGCCACACCTCTCTACCTGTTTTTCTCTCATACTCTTCAGTGGTTTCCCTCTCCCCCAGCCTTCGATAGTGGGCTATCCTCTTCTAGCCTTTGCTTAGCCTCTCTGCTCAGAGACAGAATTTCCTTAAGCTGATCGCTGTTAATGCATGTGTTATGGTGAAATCTACCTGGCTGTTTTACATGTTCACTCCATGTAGCCTGTGAAAGCATAAAACTCTATTTTATTCCCAGTTTTCATACATTATAAACACCCACACCTGACTGTCAATGCCACTGCTCTAAGACATGTAGCCCAGGCTAGCCTCATACGAGCTACACAGCTGGCCTAGAATTTATGATCCTCTTGCCTCTGCCTCCTTAGTGCTGGGTTTATAGGCATCCACTACTGTACCTTTAAGAAGGAGGTTTAACTTTCTATAAAGCCATCTTCCCCTTGTTTGCCATTGCATCCATTCCCAGTGTCACAGCCACACTTCATTTAGCTGTCTTCAGAGTAGGTTCAGAAATTCTAAATCACAGTCGGGCGTGGTGGCTCATGCTGGTAATTCCAGCACTCTGGAAGCCAAGGCAGGAAGCTGTGACTTCAGGGCTAGCCTGGGCTACACGGTGAGAGTCCATCTTTAAAAAGGCAACTGTCTTAGTCAGGGTTTCTAGGCCTACACAAACATCATGACCAAGAAACAAGTTGGGGAGGAAAGGGTTTACTCAGCTTACACTTCCATGTTGCTGTTCATCACCACAGGAAGTCAGGACTGGAACTCACACAGAGCAGGAAGCAGGAGCTGATGCAGAGGCCATGGAGGAATGCTGCTTACTGGCTTGCTTCCCCTGGCTTGCTCAGCTTGGTCTCTTGTAGAACTCAGAACTACCAGCCCAGCTATGGCATCACCCACAATGGGCTGGGCCCTCCCCCCTTGACCACTAGTTAAGAAAATGCCTCACAGCTGAGTTTCATGGCATTTCCTCAAGTGAAGCTCCTTTTTCTCTGATAACTCGAGCTTGTGTCAAGTTGACGCACAAAACCAGCCAGTACAGCAACTGATCTGTGTTTTTCGCCTGGCACACTCTAAACAGATTATCTTGTCTGAGCCAGGACTGCCTTCTCTATGCTTCTGAGTGTTTTTCCTGGTGTTCTTCTTGGGGTGCTGTGTGCTCCTTGTCTTCCCAGGCTCTTTACATTGTTCTATGGTGTCCCAAACATACCCTATCAGATGTCTTTCTATTTCCTAAGCAAGGAACCTGAAAGTGACTTGTTAAGTCACTTCAACTTTATATATAATTTTTAAAGATTTGTGTGTGTGTGTGTGTGTGTGTGTGTGTGTGTGAGGAGGGGGGGTTGGGGGAGAGAGTGCACTGTCGCTGTCTTCAGACACACCAGCAGAGGGCATCGGACCCCATTACAGATGGTTGTGAGCCACCATGTGGTTGCTGGGAATTGAACTCAGGACCTCTGGAAGAGCAGTCAGTGCTCTTAACCTCTGAGCCAGCTCTCCAGCCCCTCGCTTCAACTTTATATAGCCAATAAATATCAGAAGCAGAAGGTCAAGTCTGAAGGTGTATTTAACTCAGAGAACCACATGTACATGTGTGTGCATGCATTTGTGTGTGTGTGTGTATGTGTGTGTGTGTGTGTGTGTGTGTGTGTGTGTGTGTGTGTGTGGTTCTAGTTTGTGGTATTGGGAATTGAACCTGTGCCAGGAAAGAACTCTACCACTCAGTGACATTCCAGCCAAATTTTGTATGACTTTTCCTGAAGGGCGCCTTACAAACAAATGTCTATTCTCACCAGACAGGGCACCACAACACACCAAAAATCAACATTCTACCCGAGTCCAGCTTGGCAGATTTATGCACTTACAAATGGGAACATGGTCAAGGCGTTGCTCATGGGGGAGCCCGACGCATGCGTTATGGTTCTTGAAAGCCGTATTGAAAGCACTTTGTTATATTTCCTGATATTTTTTCCTTCCCTCCCTCCTCTCTCCCTCTCTCCTTCCTTCCCTCTCTTTCCTTCAGTCTTTCATCCTTTCGTCTGATCCTCCCTTTCTTCCTCCCTCTCCTTTTTTCCCCCTTCCTTCTTTCATGATGCTGGGGATGAGAACACAGGGCCACAAGCACAATGGGTGAATGCTCTACCACTGAGGTACACCATAGCCCCATTTTCTACTCACATTCTTGCTTAGAGAGAGGGAGAGATTAAGATTATCACCACTGCCATCGTTGTGTGTGATACAGAATGAATCTTCTGTCCAACATCTACAACCTAAATGTGCTTCAACCTGTCAGAATGAATCGCTCCTTCTCACCCCTTTTCCCTTAGGTGCTCACGGGACCAGGGGCCTTGCACATGCTAGAGAATTGCTCTACTGCTGAAAGTGTGGGCCTTTAGAGAAAAACAGCTCTTAGGATCCTCCTGGCTGTGGAGACTCGCTTGTACAGTCCCCGTGCCTCTCTGACCCACCTCCAGGGCTTAGGAATACAGGACAAAAGGAAATGGCAGACTTCTCACCCCCACCCTCACCCCCGCCCCACCTCATTACTAGAGAGCCAGTGTAGAGAGCAGAGGCATGCCTGCAGGTTGATGCTTCAGGTCAAGGGTGTAGCCAACTGTCTTCCACAGACCTGAGAGCGCAGAGCAATGGAAGAGCCGAAGCAGCTGAGCAGGAATGTTCTAGAGAAGAAAGCAAATGGGTAATGGTGCTTGATTCAACCAAAATGGAAAAGAAGCAAACACACGCCTCAAAAAAGCAAGACGGGTCAAGGAGATCTCTCACTGAGGACGGGGGCAGAAGGAAAGAGCCTACTCCTGCAAGATGTCCTCTGATTTCCACACATGCACGTACAAAAACAAAAGTGAATATGGCACCATTGTCTCCATGGACATGGACTGCTTGCCTTCTCTACCCTCGCTCCCTTGGCTGAGCTGGCGAAGACCCAGCAAGCCATTTCCTGGACTCTTCCCTGCCCTTGGGGTGCTTCCTATGTTTCCAGTCCGCTGCCTGATATATTTGCAAATCATCCTGAGAGTGAGGGCGATGCTGAACTGCCCTTGGACAGTGGAGCACTGTCCTTTGGCTCCATCATCCAGTTAGGACTCTGAATGTGGACACCTGGGTGTCTCCACGTTCTACGAGGCCCAGAGCTATATAGCATTTGGCTTAGAGGTGTGTCCTTTTGTGCTGACTCGCTAGGCTGCAGGTCCTTACCAGGTAGCCCTCTGGTGGCTCTACACTGAGCGGCCTAGCAAAGATGGCGACTGGGAATCTCCTAAGGGCTTTATCCAGGCAATTTTTGCTAAAACGTAGAGAAATGTAGTCATTTATTTCTCAGAGAAACCCGTTAGTGGGTTTCTTAACAACATGGGATGGTCTAAATTATGAAGTAAACTTTTTCCAAACCGATTATTTAGTTTGACCTAGTGAGGAAAAAAAATCAGCTGAGAGTTTTGCCCTCCCCTCTCTCTGTCCCCTCCCTCCATACCACTCTCCCACTTCCTTTCTTCCCTCCCCAACCCTCCAACACCCACAACCTTCCCCCTCCCAGTTGTTTGACATCTTTCTCTGGTCTTTCACTTTTTAAATAGAATATTCTCCAGGCAATCGTATCCTGAGAAGAGAAAAGAAGGGACCACCACAGTCTTAGAGTCACTAGCCAACGAGGAATGTAAGAATAAAAAAAGACGGAACAAAGACTCCCGACGAATCCACCGCAGTTTATGAAATCAGGAAATGGTCTTAGCAAGGCCAGCATACTAAGAGGCTATGTGCTCCTCCTGAGAGATCTTCCACTCCAAAGATGCTGAGGCTGCTCCTGCTGTCCTCCATGTCCGTCTCAGGACACACTAGCCCCACCAAGATGGGGGAACAAATGTCATTGTGTAACTCTGAGAGCGGACTCTGGAAAGGTCTGGCAGCCTTCCTGGGCCTTCAGAAGTTCTTGGGTCTCCACTAAATATTTGTACGCAAGATCGACCCTGGGGAGGGGTTTCAAGGATAGTCTCCATGGAGTCCAGCCTGTGTATCAGACCAGCCCAGGGGTACAGCATATGACCAAAGAAGCTATCGGAATGTTCCAGGCCTGGCTATGGGAGCCAGTCCATCTGTTTAAATTATCAGAGGAGGCTCGAGAAACCTAGAACAGAGATAATCTCTCTCTCTCTCTCTCTCTCTCTCTCTCTCTCTCTCTCTCTCTCTCTCAACTGCACTGCACTGATCTCTATGAACTTCAAACCCCTAAATTTAGAATAGATTATCATATAGTCTTGAACGAGAAAAATGTGTACTAATAAGCAGTCAGGAAAATGAAATAAAATGTAAAAATGTTTACCATAGCATTGAAACCTCTGGGGCAAAGGACGAATCCAGTGAAAGGGGTGTCTGTTTGCTAAGAAGAAAACAGTAAAAATACCACTAAGGGAAATTATTCAAGGCGTGCGTACGTGGGGAAATACAACAGAATAACACACATTTGATTTTTTATATAAAGATATGAAGCTTCACGAAACTGGTCTATGGTTTGGAAGCATTACATTTTTTAAAAATTGCTAAATACGCAGGCTGAGTCTAACGCTGGTGTAGGAGTGGAAGGGGCCAAGCACAAACAGGAGCGAGGCAAGCATTTCATCTGCCTCAGGCTCCGTAGATGGCTGTGTGCTGTAGAGCTGAGGTGACGCTGGCATTTAGCAGGCTGAGGAAGGACTGTCATGAGTTTGAGACAAACATAGATTGCAGAATGAGGCTGGCTTAAGCTACAGGGCTGGACTAATTCCATAATAATCATGATTACATAATATGCAACACTATATTAAATAGTAGTAAATCATGCCGTATTTGATACATAGTACACGTGTTATATCTTATATTAGATATATCATTATTATCATACAGAATGAAAAATCCAAATCAAGTACTTACAGGAGCTTGATGTATCATACAAATGGCACTATCGCCAAGGTTCTCAACCTTCCTGATGCTGTGACCTTTTAATACAGTTCCTCATGTTGTGGTGATCCCCTAACTATAAAATTACTTTCGTTGCTATGTCATAACTTTAATTTTGCTACTGTTAGGGATTGTAATATGAATATCTTATATGCAGAATATCTGATATGTGACTCTTGTGAAAGGGTCAGGTGACCCCCCAAAGGGGTTGAGACCTATAGGTTGAGAACCACTGCACTTTAGGGAGATTGGGAAGAGTCAATAAAGAAAATAAAGAGAAACAAACAATGCCAAGTCAGCTGAAAAGAAAAAAAAACAAAAAACAAACCAAACAAACAAACAAAACACAATCCCTTCCTCACACTATTCAAAGAATTCCTTCCTAGGTAGTTGGAGTTCAAAGGTGAAAGATAAAATAAGACATCTTGAACACAAAGTGAGAAATTATCTTTATCACCATCAAGAAGAGTTTTTCCTAAGCAGGACTCACTCAGAAGCCTTCGGTACAAAGGAAAGAAACTGCGAAGCTGAGTTACCTTCAGATGAAGAAGTTCTGATTTCTAAAAGCTACCATCAATAGTCCCAAGGCAGACTGTAGCGTCTAGGAACAAACTTGTCACATGTGGTACTAAGGGCCCTTATCCAGAGAAAGCCAACTCCATAAATGACGGGAGGCTCCTGGGAAGGCATGTTACAGGAGGAAATACCTAACTTACAAACGTTCAAGATGGTCTACTTCAACGGAACACACCCAGGATGGTGGCTCGACAATGGGTGACGCATACTGCCGTAGCCGAGACGACAGAGCAGTCAGCGGACAGAGATGCTGCACACAAGGACGAAGAGGCCAGGTGTGATCACGGCTCGTGCCTTTAGTCCAAGTACTCAGAAGTCAGAGGCCGGTGTTGTCTCTGACTTGGAGAGCAGCCTGGTCTACATGATGAGTTCCAGGACAGCCAGGGATACAAAACATATAGAGTCTCTGTCAAAAAAAAAAAAAAGACAAAGGAAAAAACAAGAGACAGACAGACACACAGACACACAGAGAGACAGAGATGAAGTATGTTAATCGATTTGGAGAGTCGTTGAATATGTTTTTTCTTTTAAAGTTTTATTTACTTTATGCGTACACTGTAGTTGTCTTCAGACACACCAGAAGAGAGCATCAGATCCCATTAGAGATGGTTGTGAACCACCATGTGGTTGCTGGACTCAGGACCTCTGGAAGAGCAGTCAGTGCTCTTAACCGCTGAGCCGTCTCTCCAGTCCTGGAATATGTTTTAATAACAGTGAAGACACACGGGGACTGTGGTCCAGCGTTTGCCTCATCTACCCAGAAGATGAGGCCTGGGTAAATAAAAGTGTGCACGGTAATCGTAGAACAGGGTGGGCTGAGATAGCGAACAGCAGGACGCTCATACAGCATAGCAGAAGAAAGAAGCAGATACCTGGTGATGATGTGTCTATGCTATACCACCCAGCCACGGGGACAAATGGAACTCGGCTATATGTAATGACAGGAAAGAATGTCACACGTGTAACTTTTCAAGCCCAAAAGGCAAGGAACCAATTCCAGCTGGGTGTGGTAGAGCATGGCTTTAGTCCCAGCAGTCGGTAGGCAGAGGCAGGTGGATCTCTGTAAGTCTGAGGTCAGCCTGGTCTACATAGTTAGGACAGCCAGGGCTATGCAGACAGACTCTGACCTAAGAAAAAATAGTTACCTACTCTAAGGCTCCACTGATTAGCTCATAGCTGGTGTGAGGACATGGGCAAGGGTCCTTTGGACGTACAGGAAAGGACAGATGGGAGGGGACAAAGCTTACTCTGGAGGTGCCGCAACATTCTGCTTCTCATTTCAAGTGATTTTTTTTTTCCCTCACTAGGTCAAACTAAATAATTGATTTGGAAAAAGTTTACTTCATAACTTAGACCATCCCATGTTGTTAAGAAACCCACTAAGGGGTTTCTCTGAGAAATAAATAACTACATTGGATTATTCCCTTAGGGGAAACAAACTGATCTATGCACCCTTAAGATCTGTGCCTTTGGTTGGGGATTTAGCTCAGTGGTAGAGCACTTGCCTAGCAAGCACAAGGCCCTGGGTCCGGTCCTCAGCTCTGGGAAAAAAAAAATCATAAAGGGGGGGAGGGGTAATGGGCTGCGCCTCAGAGAGCTTGTTTAGTGTGTATGAGGCTCTAGGATTGATCCAGAGTACTCAGCGACAGACAAACAGCTAAAGAGAAACTGACGTAGCCCAACGTCTCCATCTGATATTCAAAGGAAGACTGTCCCCCTCTCCTCCAACACAAGGGACTTCAGTCTCTTAAAGCCCAACACTCATTTGAAAGCAAATTTCTATTTGTTCGGGGCACACTAGAACAGCATTGATTTTAGCTTTGACTTATGCAGAGGGCTTTGGGAAGTGTATTTTAGGAAGCGTGGCTGGCTCTGATTGGCATACGTCATAAAGCATCTACTGAGAGAGGCTCTTTGTGGTTATCCTGTGGCTTTCTTTTACCCCACGGACATTTGCTTTGACTCCTTTCTGTAATATGAGGACACATTCCATAGCTTAGTATTTTTAATTACTATTATTTTCTGCAGTGCTGGCAAGCTTCTAATAAATAGTGACCTATTAAAAGATGGGTTGGATGGATATTGCCAAGAGCTGACCACAGGTTAGGAACCAAAGGACTGGCTGACACTGGACTTGTAGCATGGAAAAACCACGCAAAACAACAACATAACTAAGTCTTAAGGGTTTTGTCAGCATAAGTGGAGAACACTCCCTGCAGCGATCTGGCATGTGCTGGCTCGTTTCTTATGTCAACTTGACACAAGCTATAGTCGTTTCAGAGGAGGGAGACTCAGTTGAGGGAATGCCTCCATGAGATCCTGCTGTAAGGCATTTTCTTAATTAGCGATCCGTGAGGGAGGGCCCACTCTACTGTTAGTGGGGTCTCCCTGGGCTGGTGGTCCTGGGTTCTATAAGAAAGCAGGCTGAGGAAGCCATGAGGGGAAAAAGCCAATGAGCAGCGCTCCTCTGTGGCTTCAGTGTCAGCCCCTGCCTCCAGGTTCCTGCCTAGTTTGTGTTCCTGTCTTGGCTTCCCTCAGTGGACTGGGCTTTGAATCTTTAAACCATTTTCTAAGCCAAATAAACCCTTTCTCCCCCAAGTTGCTTTGGTGATGGTTTTGTTTCATCACAGCAAGAGGAAACCAAGATAAGAGAACTGTGAAAAGTGATACTGAGAATTGTCAGGTTCAAAGGAAATGCTGTCTCCCCAAATTCTGGCAGTTAGACAAAAAAACAAAACAAAACAAAACAAAAACCAACCAACCAACCAACCAACCAATAAACAAACAAAACCCAGAATTCAGAAACTTGTGAAGCCAGTTTCCCTCTACCAAAAGAAGCCATTTCCCTTATCAGAGGCAGAAGGAACAGGTAGCTATCAGTAGAGCTATTAACATACCAAAGTGCATGCGGGCCTCCGGGCTCCCTCAGTATCAAGAGCACCCAGCCCTTCTCACCTCCTCCCCTCCCCTAAACTTCTGCAGCTCATGGGCGACCCACCCCCACACTACTAAATTTCTTTATGTCCCTGATATTTTGGCTGTGATCTCTCTTTTGCTCGCGCCCTCTTGGTCCTCCTTTCTTGGTGCCCCCCACTTGTCTTCCCTGCCCATCTCCATCTCTCAGTGCTCTGCTCCTGATTCTGTCATGGGCAGGTCTAGTCAGTCTGTTGGCCATATTCAATCTATGTCATTCTCTCTCCAATCTCCAGCTCCCTCTCTCTTATCCTTGGTAAGAACCTTCCCTTTAACCACACCACAGAGTGGTTGTGTCTTCAGTCAATACTCTTGTGATGCCTTGAGATTAAGCACCCATTAATTATCTGACTGAGCAGGAGGAGTCTGAGGTGCAGGAGAGATCTAGGCTGGAGATAAGCATCTTGGTGGAGTCAGCATAACTCTGGCGGCTGCAACCTTCGGGGTTGACAGGTGACGCACAGCACACCTAGTTAGGTTTCGGTCCAATAAGCAAGGAACAATTGTCAGCTGCAATCTGTTGGATGCAATATTTACTTCTCAGTGAGGCACACATTTACTTGGTTGACAGGTCAATGTTTGGGGCCGAGTGATAATTGAGACATGCTTCCACTATAAAATGAGTCATGTAACTGAAATTTAAATTTAACTTAGAGTTGTGTCCTTTTATTCAGTAAATGTGGCCATTGGGGGTGAGAGAGAGAGGGCTAAGACTAAAATTTGGGTCCTACTACAATAAGAGTTTCAGATAGAAGGCTGGAGAGATGGCTCGGTGGTTAAGGTCTTCCAGAGGACCTGGGTTCAGTTCCTTGAACCCAAACGGTGGCTCACAAACATCTGTTACTCCAGGCCCAGGGCATCCGGTGCCCTCTGCTAGCCTCCATGGGTACTGCATGCCCATGGCGCACAGACACAGAGGCAGACAAAACGCCACACATTTTAAAATGAAAATTTAGATGCTTAAAAAGGGTTTAGGAAGGAGACAAGGAATAAATGAATTCGATTGAAAAGTGAACGAGACCAAGAGGGAGGAAACTCTCTGTGTGCAGTGGCCTGGAACAGCTTAGGGGAAAAGGTCATCAGGGAGGGTGATGTGATTCTCAGGTCTCCCGTGGGTTAAGCCTTCAGTTAACTCCTGCCTGGCAATGCAACAGCCACTGGTGATTTATGGCACATGCTTCCTAGACTTTTTGGCAAAGCCATGACTTTTTTTTTTTTTTTTTTTTTTGGTCTGTTCGTTGATGCTCAATTGAGAGAAGTGAAGAGGGGTATCCAAGAGGGTTCAGTAAATAAAGGCACTTGCTCCACAGCGGATGAGTTCGATCCCTATGCCCCACATGGTAGAAAGAGAGAAGTAGCTTCTGTAAGTGTCATCTGCCTACGACCCCCTGCCCCCGTGCACTGTGGCATGCACACAGAACCATTCGTTTACACATATGAATGAATGAATGAATAAATAAATAAGTAAATAAATAAATAAAGTTTTTTAAAGTGTTCGTTTTGTGGTCTATACCTGCCTTCACTCTCCTTAAAGCTGTCCCCAGTGAATCCAAACAATAGAGTTTTCTATATGTTCACTGCTAACCTTTCCCAGGAAATGGCAACAATCTGAGCACAACAATCAAGCCACAAAGATAAGGCCCACCATGCACCGGGAAGATAGGAGCTGACCTACAAAAAAGGGGATGAAGGGGACTGTCATCCTGATCTTCATGGAGGCACACTGAGACTTACTCCTGTCCCATGGGGAACAGGCAGGCAAGACCTGCTGGGGACCACGCTGGGTAAAAGCAGTGCACTCTTGGAATTGTCCTGCAGCAATGCGCACTGAGATCTTTCCACAGCCTGGATTTCAAGTGTATTTGTTTTTTTCTGGAAAAGGGGAACCATTGCCTCCCGTTGAATCCTGTACATCCTTTTAATGTAACTGTAAGCATTAAGTTCCTTAATTGAAGGGGAGACAGCATTGCACGTTCACGGGAAAGGTGCAGTATTACGGCTCATAGCGTTTCATTCTTGGGTTTAAAAAGATAAGAGGCATTCCATAGGTAGCTTCGCCTTCAACTGTTGAAAACAGTGGGGTGCATGTGTGTGTGGGGGGGGAGGTGATTGTCACACAGTGTAACTGCAGCCTAGATTAAAATGTTTTGTCACATTGAGAACAAACTAAGTTTGTACCTCAGAACCTTCCCATTCACACCTCATTACACAGAGCTCATCATCATGGTTCACTTAAATCAGGTCATGGCTAGAAACCTCCCACCGGCTCCTGTACTCATGACAAGCTCAAAGTCGGTAGCAGTATTCTTCGTGACTTTAAAGAGTGACATTCACTCTCACAACATTGTGACTCAGCCTACACAGTCGTGCATCTTACTCATTCCGTTCTTCCATGTTACCTCCCTGAAAATTTCAGTGGTGTGGCTTGAATACTGATTTATGGGATCTCTACAAGTGACGTAAGCCATGATCATATTTATTTATAATGTTATTCAATCAATGGGAATAATTGATCAACCATGACATAATTCAATTATCAGGGATAACTGGTCGACCATGCCACTGGTTCTTTTAAAGGAAAGATAGTCTTCCATTGCATTAAAATAAGTGGAAATGATGTTTATAAATTATTTGTGAGAATGTAATCAGTGCAGTCTGATACAGAAGCTTTAATAATCTTTGAATACGTGCCATTTGAATTTCATCATCTTCTCAGAGGTAAAGTAACAAGGCTGAATTTTACTGTCCTACAAATCCAGCTTTCTCATTTCCATCAAGGCAGTAGTTCTCACACTTTAAAGCACACTAGAACCACCTGTGGGACTTGTCAGACCACAGAGCTCAGAGCTCCACCCACCAGAGCTTATGAATCAGTGTGTGGGAAGAATCTGAGAATTTATCTCTCTGGAAGGTTCCCAGGTAAGGGACTTGGAGGGAGACTCTATTAGAATATGCTTCTGTCGTGTGTGTGTGTGTGTGCGTGTGTGTGTGTGTGTGTGTGCGTGTGCGTGTGTGCATGTGTGTGTGTGCGTGCACGTGCAAGCGCTTGTACTATGTGTGTATGAACATGTGCACATGCACATATATTCATATAGATGCATCAGTATGTGTGCACATGAAAATGGAAACCAGAAGACAATATTGGGTGCCATCTTTAGGAACATCGTCCACCACATTCGAGACTGTTTCTCATTGGACTGGGGTTCACCAATTATGCTAGATTGGCTGGCCAGAAAGCCCTAGAGAGCCTTCTCTCTCTAGTTCCCCAGCACTAGATTCCTAAGCACATGCCCAGAATTTTACATGGGTTCTAGGGATCCTCATATTTGCATGGCATTTCACCGAAAGAGCCAATTCTCCAGGCCCAGAGCATAATTATAGATGCTCCCTAACCTCCCCCCCCCCCAGAACAGCAAGGAAGCCATGTGGAGCACTGGACTCTCAGTACTCACTTCACTGGTGAGGAAACCACAGTATAGATAAGTAACTGTCAGCGTCCACCTAGGTCCCAGGGTCCCATTCAGTCTCCCAAGACCTGCAGAGAATCTCATTGCATTTCCAGCCACTGACATGTCCTTCGTATCTACTCTATACAGAAGCACTAATTCTCTTTTCCCTGTCTTTAAGTCAAAAGTTTTACATTTGCTTACATTGTGAAGGTTCTGCTTACCATTCCTGGATAATCTGAATTAGAGGAATGGACTTTGTTAACATCATTCATATTCCTGACTACAGTCATTTGAACTTGATCTAATGTTGCTTTTGCATTTATCTTATGTCTTGATGACAAGAACACCTTGGGAACGGCTTCCCACTGTCCTCTGCCAACCAGTTCTGAGAAGATCCTACCCTACATTATACACAGCTGCTTGTGTCCTGACCCATGAGACACTGTCCCTCTATCCTAAGCAACAGATTCTCTTGAACACCAAGGAGGATACTTCAGGGCTTTGTGAACCCTCGTGGAATAGTGAGGGAATTCTACTGGCTTCCCAAGTCCTTCTTTGTATCCCCAAACACGCACACCTGACTAAGTCCTGGCGGTTAGGAGCACCCCAAGATTCCCTACAGGAATTGGATACTCATTTCCTCTAATAAGGGTATATTTACCTTCTGGGTGGTTCTGTTGCCTATGTCAAGGTATGAGAGATGGCCGAGGCAGTAAGTCCCCCGTGTCTCACTGTCTATTCTGACTGGGTGGTTGGGGGAGTCATGCTATTATGCACTTGCTAAACTCTTATGGTATGAGCCTAGGCTTTGAAAACACCAAACCTCTCTCAATTGACTTGGTTTACTCTGAAAATCTAAAGATAAGCAAACATTATTCGTTATAAATTCAAGGTTGAAATCAGTTAAAACATACACCAGGAGATGAGCAAGTGGACAAGATGTGGAATTTTCGTAGTTGGTTGTGCATCACTATGACAAAGTACCTGGCAGAAGCAACTGAAGGGAGGACTCATTTTGGCTCAGGATTTTAGAGCAACGCTCTAGTGGTTTGAATGAAAATGGCCCTCCCAGGCTTGTATGCTGGTGGAACTGTTTGGGAAGGATTAGGAGGTGTGGCCTTGTTAGAGGAGGTGTGTCTTGGGGGTGGGCTTTGAGGTTTCAAAAGCCTATACTACTCCTAGTTAGTTCTCTTTACATTGTGATTGAGTTTCAAGAACTAAACGAAAGCCACTGCTCTAACACCATGCCTGCCTGCTGTCATGCTCCCTTCCACAGATTTTTAACCTCTGAAACTTTAAGTCCCCAATAAACTCTTTCTTCTATAAGTTGCTTTGGTCACAGTGTATTAGCACAGCACTAGAAAAGTAACTAAGACAACTGTAGACTGTCACAGTGAACTGACCTGGTCCAGGGTGCCAGTGTGTGAGGTGGGTGCTTTTGACACAGTGTCTGATCAGGAAGCATAGAGAGTTGGCCTACCCATAGGAACCACTTCTATGAGCCAGGCCCTACCCTGGGAAGGCTCCATAGCCTTCAGAACACACTGCAAGCTGGGGACCAAGTGCTGCCAGGGGTTGGGAGAAATGGTGAAAGTTTTGACTTAATGATTATTAGCTTGATCGGGCTTCCATAACACAGTACCAACAACCAGGAGGCTTGAACAAAATAAATCTACTTTCTTAAAGTTCTGGGAGATGGAAATCTGAGGTCAGTGTGTCAGCATTCCTCCCTCCAGGGCTCAGAGATGCTTCCCCTCTCTCTATGTTCTCATGAGATCTAGACTCTGTGTGAGTCTCTGTGTAGATCTCCACTTCTTACAAGAAAACATACCCAGTAATTGGGACCCACTCGAATGACCTCATCCCAACCTAGTTACCTCCTTAAGGATCTGGTCTCCAAATGTAGAGACATTATGAGATGGGGGTATTGGGAATCTCAATGTGGAATGCTGGGGTGGACATAATTCAGTACATTGTCAGTAGGGTACAGAGTGTCTGTGATGGAAAGCTGTAGAAACGAGTAATGGCCATGCCATGTAATGGCGTGAATATGTTTAAATGCCACTCGTCAAACACAAACAGCGGACATGGCATATGTGTTTTACAATTTAGCGGGGTGGGCAGGAGAGACAATGTAATAGCTAAGAACGCTTGCTGCACAAGCATGAGGACCTGAGTTCTAATCCCCATCACCCATGTAAAAAGCTATGGTTATGCACGTGGGTGTAAGTCCAGCACTATGGGGGTTTAGAGACAGGAGGATTTGGGGGAAGGGTTTGCTGGTTCCAGGAAAACAAACAAATGAAAAACAAATAACAACAACAAAAGCATCACAAGTTCTTCTTGAAGGAGTGTTGCTGTCTGAGGGAAATAAAGTGTAAAGCAGTTCTTAATGTCCTCCTCTGGTCTCATCGCCTCACGCATGTGTGCACGTACACACACACACACACACACACACACACACACACACACGAGAAATAGAGAGACAGAGAGACAGAGAGAGACAGAGACAGAGAGAAACAGAGAGAGAGAGACGAGAGAGACAGAGACAGAGACAGAAACAAAGACAGAGAGAAACACACAAACACACACACACACACACACACACACAGAGAGAGAGAGAGAGAGAGAGAGAGAGAGAGAGAGAGAGCGCACCCCCAATGATCCTTAGGGTGTTTTGTTCTGAATGGTGGCACTATGCAGATATGCTCTTGTCTCCCACAGGATCTGTTACAGACACCTGTAAAGGAGTCCTGGACACTCCCGTGAGGAGCTTTACCATGAGTGCTGGGTGGGAAGAGGATGCACAATCCTCTGTGGAAACAGCGTGTTCGTGGGCATGAGGCTGACAGCCCTTTCCTTAAGCTTCCTGGAGCTATGGCCTGCAGAAAATGATGCCAACCCCAAGTTCAGGCTGGGACTCGGGCACCTGGATCCCTGCTCTGTTCTGTCACCAGAGAGTTTCAGAACCTTCTCTTTTCTGGGACCTTTAGTTTTTCTCAGGATAGAATGGAAGTGGTGGACCACACTAGTGTCTCAATGCCTTGCAATACCAACCTTCTTGAATCTACCTGAAGGTGATGGGCTTGTTTATGAATGAGTAAATGTAAGTGCTTGTGTTTCCTCAAGAGTGCACAGAGACAAAAAGAGTTCTCTAGAGGGAGCGGAGGAGCAGGATGGCACGGGACAGTGTCCACACAAAAATCAGAGTAGAGATTTTCTGGTGTTCAATCTCAGGGCAAGAAGGAAGTTTCTGGCATTCCTGATGATGTATGGAGGGAATGGCCCATGTCCCTGAGGTAAGGATGCTTATCTGAAGGGTCAAGGGGAAGGGAAGGGTGGAGGCACCAAAACTTGACAGGAGGAGCCAGAGAAGACAGTCCTAACAGAGACTTCCCCAGGCAAGACCATCTTCCCGGGGGTTAGTCATGTTCATAGCTAGAGATGCTGCGGGGGCGGGGGTGGGGTGAGGGTGTGGGGGTAGCCATGTTCATCACCCAGTGATGCCTGGGTGCCGGGATAATGATGAAAGCATTCTGTCAGCTTTGAAGGGTTTGTTTGGGAAAAGATCATTGTCAGCTAAGAGACGCAATCTTCAAAGACCTTCTGTGTTTGTTACTGGATAAAGTACCCAGCAGGAGGGGCTAGAGAGATGACTCAGCAGTTAAGAACACTGTCTGTTAAGTCCAGAGGAACTGGGTTAGATTCCCGGAACCTCTGTGGTGGTTCACCACCACCTGTAAGTCCAGGCACAGAGGATCCAATGCTGTCATCTGGTCTACCCGGGCACCAGGCACACGTGGTACACAGACATGCATGTAGGTAAGTCTGTCATACACATAAAACAAATAACAAGCAAAAAAATTTCCGACAGAAGCAACAAAAGACAAAGTCTTATTCTGGCTGTTTCGGGGACTATAGTTCACCGTGGTGGGGAAGGCGTGGTGGGCACGTGCTCTGTGGATGTTACAGTAGCTCGTGGCGGCTACACCGCATGGCAGATTAGAAAGTAGAAAGCTTGGGTACCAGAAGAGGTAGGCATCACCTTCAGGGTTAGTGATTCTCAACTTTCCTAATGCCGCCACCTTTTAATACAACACCTCATAAAATTATTTTGATGCTACTTAATAGCTGTCATTTCCCTACCACGAGGAATCATAATGTAAATATCTGATATTATGACCTCTGTGAAAGGGTCATTCAATCCCCCTCCCCACAACAGGTTGAGAACTACTGTTGCTAGCTAGGCCATATTCTCTGTGGTTTCCCCAGTCTTCCAAAAACGCTCCCACCAGCTGGGAATCAGGTAGGAATCCATGACTCCTATGCAGGGCACTTCCCATTCAAATCATGACACCATCCTTCTGATTTTGAAATAATTTTTAAAGACGTGCTTCTTGATATTTGGAAACCACCAAGTTCTCAAGAAAGACAATGCCAGCCATGGTATAGATTCACAACTTGTTTTCACAGATAACCTCATTTCTGAAGGAAAAGCGGGAGCTACATACTTGACAAGACCTAGGGTCACTGGAGGGACTGTTCTGGGTTATCAACTTGACTACATCTGCAATGAACTACAATCCAGAAATGGAGGGTGCACACCTGTGGTCCAGATCTTGAGGCTGGAAGACACACGTTTCTGACCTGGATCCTGGCATGGAGATGTTGAGGCGCAGGGGCCATGAAAAGCTTAGGCCCAGGCAAGGTAGTACACACCTTTAATCCCAGGAGACTGAGGCAATGAGTTCAATGTCTCCCTGAGACAAAGCAAGTCACAGATCCAGGCGTGGTGGTGAACACCTTTAACCTGAGTCACACCTTCTGCTGGTGGCCTACATAGGGACGTTGGAAGAAGGAAGATTCACTCTTTTTTGACTGCTTACACTTACAAGCCAATACATCTGTTAGAACCTAATTCTACGGAAGACCGCCTGGAACAACTCACCTCTTGGGACTGAGCAACTCTTGGACTTCCTATCCACAGCTGCCCACTGTTGGGTTCAGACTACAAGTCATCACAATAAATTCCCTTAATAGAGAGAGACATTTCATAAGTTCTGTGACTCTAGAGAACCGCAGCTAATACGGTCACCTAGGGGGACAAATCACCAGTGTCTAGAAGGATGACTTGGATTGGGCTGACTGAGGTGACAGGGCGTATCTTGAATGTGGGCAGTTCCATTCCCTGAGCTGGGGGCCCAGACTGAGCAAGAACAAGAACACAAGCTGAACACCGGGACTCATCTCCCTCCCTCTGCTTCCTGACTGTGGCTACAATGTAACCGGCTGCCCCACTCTCCTGCCATCTTGCCCTCTCCACTCTATTGGACTCTGCTGCTGGACTCTGGGCCAAAGCAAACCATTCTTTCATGAAGTCGTATTTTTTTTTCAGGTTGTTTTTTTATTTGTCTTGGGTTTTGTTTTCTTTTGTTTTTAGAAAAATGACTGCTACAGACACCACATTTAACTACTATCACACACTAAGGTCATCTGCTCTTTCAAACCAACAGCATTCTCTGACTTTGAAGGCCACAGTACATAGTCTAATGGCACTGAGCAGAGGGGTTCTGCAGAGGCAGCCTGGCCTGCAGTCAATTCTGTTAGCACTGCATAGAGAACAGCCAGGCTGAAGTCAGTTCTCCCAGGATCCAAGTGTTCTTTGGTTCAACAACAAAGCGGTTTTCAGCTCTAAAGCGTTTGTACAATAGACTGTGTGCTTGCCTGTTTTCTTGAGCGGAATTTTCAGAACATACCCTAACCTTTTCCTTGTTGACTCAGTGTGAGTCACCGTTATGAATCAAACCCATAGAACTTTAGTACAAAAAGGTGCCTCAGAGACCAGTTAGCTCCGGGTTTTCATATTCCAGAAGCAGGACTAGAGGAGTTTAGGGGATGGGAAGAGGGCAAGGATGGGCTGTGAATTTGGAGGGGGCTGATCTGGAGACCCCACTTCACCTTTGGTCATGGTTATGATTCCCACATCTGAGACGCACACGTGCTGTGGATGCTCTAACAGTGTGGGTAGATACACAGTGCTCTGGCCTCTGCATCTCTGTCTTAACAGTTGCCTGAGATGCTCAGCCTGGGTATGTGAGGGAGGCTAGAGTAAAAGAGCGCTTCCTGCTGTCTCCTCAGCTGGGGCTTCCAGCCCCTACCATTATCACAGCCGGCTCAAAGGAGCCTTTCCGTGTGAACCCAGCTCTATTCTCTGCCTGCTGCCTCTGGTCAGTCTCTGGGACAGCTATGACACCCTTCCTTGAGAGAACCCCAGTTTCTCTCCCTTAATACTTCACTCTTAGATCTGATTAGGGGCTGAAAAAACCAAATTGTACTTTTGTGGCTTGGACGAAGATACTTAAGACAAGGTCTCTGCTAGGGTAGACATCTCCTGGCTTACAAATAGCTCCTCTTGTGTCACCAAGAAGTTCCCTTTCCTGTGCCTGTCGACATTCTAACCTCATCTTATTGGGGTACCAGTCATGATGTCACATTTTTAGTTTACCTCTTCAAAGGTCATTTCCCCAAACACAGTGACTCCGAGAGCTTCTGATGGTTGAAACGTGGCTCAGTTTGTGATAAACCCAGCAAGTCAGGCTTGAGGACAGACAGGGTGATGGTTCTAGGGCCTTTAATATACTCTTTTAATGCACGGGTGGCCATAACAGAAAACTGACTTCTCAAAAAATTTCTTCTTACTATTGGGTCTTATTAGGGCACTCTCTGAACAAATTTTTGTTTGTTTGTTTCCCCCCTCTTCTCTCCTTCCCCCTTGTAACTTCCTGTTTTCATCACATGTGACTTTTTGTGGCCACCCCACCCCCTTCCTCAATATCTTCTGTTTCCCTCCTGAGGGCTTCTTGCTAGTTCCATTGTCTATACCCCATCCCCCCCTACCACCCCCCTTTTTTTACATATATAGAATAATATGCATATGTCTTAGGGTTTTACTGCTGTGAACAGACACCATGACCAAGGCAACTCTTATAAGGACAACATTTAATTGGGGCTGACTTACAGGTTCAGAGGTTCAGTCCATTATCATCAAAGCAGGAACATGACAGCATCCAGGCAGGCATGGTGCAGGAGGAGCTGAGAGTTCTGCATCTTCATTTGAAGGCGGCTAAGAGAAGACTGGCTTCCAGGGAGCTAGGATGAGGGTCGTAAAGACAAGGCCCACAATGACAAGGTCACACCTTCTAATAGTGCCACTCCCTGGACTAAGCATATGCGAGAGAATGTGGGATTCTTCTCTCTTTCTGAGTCTGGGCCATCTCACTTAATAAACTACTTTACCCATTTCCCTGCAAATTTTATATTATTATTATTTGAGCAAACTTTCAAAGCATGTGTGTGTGTGTGTGTGTGTGTGTGTGTGTGTGAGAGAGAGAGAGAGAGAGACAGAGAGAGACAGAGAGAGACAGAGACAGAGACAGAGAGAGACAGAGAGAGAGTTGGAAAAAAGTATCATAGGATCTCTGACTAGTTCCCAAGACCAGTATGCAGATAAGCACCGTGTGGTGGGCCCTCATTCTACCCACATCACCACAGGGAAGGCAATGACAAACTCGGTCCTAAGCCCTGAAGTCTGCCTGCTAGGCCTGTAGGGGCAAAAGGAGTAGATGCCTGTGGGTGGTCCCCAGTCTACAATGCAGGGGCCCAGGGCAGTAGAAAGCCATTCAGGGGTCTGAATGAGGCTGACAGTGACCATCTATGCTCCAACTTGTCTCTAGTCCCATGCCTCTCCTTCAACAACAAGACAGTCACCTGGGTATTAACATGTGATTAAAACTCAATAGAGCAAGGCACACATTCTGTGCCTGAAGAGAACAAAGGTCCTTTAAGGGCTGTCCCTTAAAGGGTACCAAGCTGGGACTGTGTTCAGCCAGAAGGGTTCCTGGATTCTTAGCGTCTGCCATTGCTTCTCTGGCCCAGAACCAGGTACTTACGTCTCTTGTTCTTCCTGATGGTATCTCCACCTCCCAGGTTGTCTGCCCACGCTGGCCGGCTGTGCAGAGAGCCCTACCTCTCTGCATGCCTATCCCTCAGCCCTCCAGGCAGACCCTCCTTTCCTCTTTCTTGGTCTCCAACCCACCAAAGCCAGTTCTCTTGCTTTCTTATTTATCATACTAGGATCACTGGGACGCCTCGGGCACCAAAGAAGCTCAGGGTAAGAATGTTGCCTGGATTTTAGAGGAGGTCTAGGGAACCTGAGGTGATACTTTGTTATTCCTTTCTCCTGGAGTCCTGTATAGGTATAGAACTGTGACTTTAAAAAAAAAAAAAAAAAAAGACTGTAGGAGCTAGAGTACCTAGATATCTCCTGAGAAGCAGTGTCTTCTAGAAATGGCTGAATAGGCAGGGCTGGAACAACGGCACTCTCAAGGGACAAGTTCACAAGGAGGGTGGAATAGTTCATGGGTCCTACCCCCTAGACAAAGAACTATTGGCTGCTGGAAGAAGGAGAGTTCCCCCCCTCCCAGGGATGAGCCTCCTTATTGGCTGTCTAATGCAGAGTGGTCAGCCTTGAAACCATATGCACCACCACAACAAAACCAGACCAGAAGGTTTTATTTATGTATATTTATACACACATATTTAACGCTTAAATCAAAGAAAAGAACAAAGGCTCTTGACTTAACAGTGAGGGGAGTGAGAGGGTATCTGGGAAGGCCTGGATGGAGGAATGGGAGGGAGGAAGTGATGCAATTCTATTTTAATTAAAAACATTTAGAAAAAGAGAGTAAGATACTACTTTTTAAAATGGGTGAGTGGATATCACCAGTCAGCTTTGTAGAAATCACACGAGGAGAGATACAAAGGAGGAAAGTTATTTGAAACGTAAATGCTCCTTTATGCATCCTTTATCTGTGGAGATGAGAGCGAAGTCACCCATCATAGGAGGACCAGAGGTGCTCTAGAAGTCTAGGACAATCTCTTAGCCCATCAATCAACGCCTTGAATTAGGAACGTGGTCTTGGAGTTGCACTGTGGGTGTTTCCCAGGGATCTAGACCTTGTGAGTACTCAGAGGGGACAGGGAAGCCTACAATAATCTAAATTTATTTCATATTTACCTCACGGATGTAACTTGCATAATAGGCTATGGTCAGAAGAAACATGACATAGATTGACAGAGCCTGAAGCTGTCATCGTCAGATAACTACAGGAGAATGTCCCCACCTTACCAGCTCTTGTCATAATCTCTCATCTCTCTTCCAGTCTCCCATACTCATTGGTAACTCCTAAGTTCACTGCTCCCTCATTCTGGCTTCCTTTATCCGCCACCCGGATGGACCCCTCTCTCTTTCCCTTCAGCTAACATAACTCGGGATTCTTTTCTTGCAGCCCTGCAAGGCTTTTATTTCCTCATGCTCCTTGGACCAAATACTTCCACCAAGGACATCTAGGATGACGTCCTTGTATACAGGATCCATGCACTGAGGGGAGAGCACACCCACACATAATGTTAGCAGCCCACCTAACCCTGAGAGAAGGGTTGGAGAAATTTCAGAATCCTTTTTGAAGTAATTCAATAGCTTTGAGTGATCATGTTGAGAAAACCAGTGTTATGTTTATATGCAGAAAATGGCTCAGTCATAAAGAGGATTTGGTCACCTTAGCAGCTTTGTATAAAGAGTGGAAAAGAAAAGGAAAAAATAATTTATTTGCTCATCTGTTGCTGTGAAATAATAAAAAAAAAAATGCCGTCTTTTACCCCAGACTAGATCCGGCACTGCAGTGCCTCAAGATCTCTGATAGATATCTTAATCACAGTCAGCAAAGCCTCTCACCCGCTTTGCTCTATCCCACTTCACACTGCTGAAAGCTTCTCTCTGAGCCTGGCAGCAATCTCTCTACCCATCTAGTTCCCAAGGCAGGTTGCCACCATGCCAGAAATATACATCCCAATTTTGTGGCAGCCCAGTGTCCTGCCACCACATACTCTCTTGAACTTCAATCGTCACATGAAAGAACACATAACACAATAACCTCCGATCCAATTGATAAGATATAATTGCCCACCTAAACATACAAAGGCCTGTATGCATCCATTCCTTAAGAATATTCATAACAACCTGTAAATACACAGAGTGGAATCTTAACGTCAGCCTCCATGTTCTCTCCCCTGCTTCTCCTCCAGTTTCCTTCTGTTCCAGTCTCCTCCTCTTCCCCAAACTTTTCTCCCACCCATCCTTCCTTCTCGTCCAATGACAGGCCTCATTCTATCTTGTACCTGCCTTCACCTGTATGACATCATCCTACATTTCACCCTTTTGCCTAATTAAAAACAAACTTTTTCCCTCAAATATAAACTGAGTATAACTATTATCATTTTGTAATTAAAAGCATAAAATATTATCTAACACCCAGTTCAACACTTTATCAGTTAAACAGAACATTTAGTTATCCATTCCAGCTTAAGAAAGGCTTAAAATCTATGTTATATCCTGGCTAGCTTGCATACTATCTGATAACTAATAAAATATGTATTTTCAGAGTTAAACAACCTGATATGCTATAAGACTATAATCAGTCTTCAACCCCATCAGAAATATAAGAATGGCCAGATATCTATACACACAGGAAGCCTAGCACAGCTTCCAGACCCAAGAGGTTGTGGAGACAAATCTCCACTAGCACAGTCCTCTGTTAGCAACATGTGAGTGCAAGTCTTCAGTTTTCTGGCCCCAAATCAACTGACACCCTTGAAATGCAGAAACCTCAAAGGGCTGATAATTCTGGCTCAGTAGAGTTTATCAGTCAATAACTACTCTGCATAAAGTGTCCCTTTTTGGACAGCAGCAGTCTGCAGATGAAACAGGCAGTTTCTGCCCAGTGGCTGCCTAGCCACAAAGTATTACCTCACCTGGAGGTAGTGATGCTCAATTTCTTCGTTAAATCCACCAAAGGGGAACTGCTAGGGGAAGATAAGTCTCAACAAAAGATAACTAACTTTAAATTTCATATTTTGTGGATTTCTGATGTTTTTGGAAAACATCTACCTATATAAGGTAATCTGGACTGTTGTCCTTATATCAATAATATCTTGAAATTACTCTCACAAACTCAGAGCCACGGCATTTGCTATTTGGCCCTTAAGTCACATGTGTAATCAACTGAGTAGTTCGTAATGGCATCAAAAAGAAGGACTGGCTCTAAACCTTGTACTTTTAAACTTTTTAAACAAATAAATTCTATAACAAAGCAAAGATATGATTTTAGCTTAGTTACTAAATGAGATTATGGCTGCACAACTCAATCTAGCTAATTTCCCCCTGTTAAATTACAACTATTTCTAAATTCTGCATAAAACAACTTTAGAATAACTACTTTCAACCCCCTAAAAGTCCAGGGAATCAGGGCAATGACTCTTCAATAACATCTTCAAGCTGTACATGGGTGTTGAGATATCCTTGGGTCAGGGGTAGGGAAAATGAAGCATATGTTGTAGCCTGATGTGCTTGTCTTGACCAGACCCAGCTGAAAGTTCTTGAGACTAGGAATCCAAGTATGTACATTCTCCAAAATATAATTTTCAAGACAAAAGTTTAGAATTGAGATCTTTTTGTTTGATTCTCTTGAATCTAGTTTTTCAGGTGGTCTCTCTCTTCAAATCTGATCAGTATGACTCTGAGGTTTCCAGAGCCTAATCATACTTTTTAAAAACACAAAAACAAAACCTTTCTCCCAAAATACTGTGCTCCTTAGTTTTGAAAGAAAACCTCGTATCTTGCACTCTCTCCCAGAGTAATAATATAACCATAAAACTCAAAGTCACACCCATTATGAAGATTAAACAATTTCAAAGAAGGAAGTAATCCAAACGACAATGTTAAACAATGAGCCTGATAGGCTTTTGTACTCTATGATATCAGGAAATTAACCCAAAATTCCCATGGAACCCACGTTAAGAGAATCTGAGCTTCCTGTTGTGGTAAATATCAAAATTAACCATAAACCCTTGCTAGCCAGCATAATGAACCATATGGCCTTTAGCAGGGTAATTCATAAAACAAACTAAACACCTTCTATCAATTCCTATATCAACAAGCAACTTATCACACCAGGACTTTAGCCCAAAATATATCAATCTGTCAAGCTCTCTACCTGGAGCCTCAGATTTTAATTTAACCTTAATACCCAAAATATATTGATCTGTTAAGCTCTCTACCCTGAGCCACAAATTTTTATTTAACCATAATAACTTGTAAATAACATAATTCTCTACATGGAGTCAGTGACTAACTTTTTCTATCTAAGTTCTGAACCGTTCGAAAAATCCCCACGTGATTCGAATAATCTCTGTCACCTTCTAATAATACCTAATAGTAGCTTGTCTAACTAGGATTTCAACCCAAAATTCCTGTGGAGCCCACATTAGAAGGAATATGAGTATCACATGACTCAACATGGCACTGGACTCCTCTTACTTAGAAAACAAAACCTTTCTCTCAACTCTTAGGATTACTAGTAGATTCTCGCCTACACGTTGGTTCACCATCTATTGCTGTTAAATAATAAAAAAGGGCTATCTTTTACCCCCACTAGGTCCAGCACCATAGTGCCCCAAGATATCTCGTAGATATCTTCATCTCATTTTTTTCCAATTGATAAGATATAATGGCCCACCTAGACATACAAAGCCCTGTACACATCCATCTCTTAAGAATATTCATAACAACCTATAAAGGTACAGAGTGGAATCTTAACATCAGCCTCCATGTTCTCTCCCCTGCTTCTCCTCCAGTCTCTTTCCGTTCCAGTCTCTTCCTCTTCCCTCAAACTTTTCTCCCACCCACCCTTCCTTCTTGTCCAATGACAGGCCTTGCTCTATCTTGTACTTGCCTTCACCTATACGACATCATCCTACAGTCATCACTTAGAATTATTGCGGATATGCCAGCCTTCTGTGCTTCCTGAATCAGCTATGCCATTATATTGGTGTGCATTTGTGGGTGTTGTGTTTTCAAAGGTATCAGTGCTCAAGAGGTCACCCCCAACAGAATGCACAAGAGGCAGATGGTGCCAAGAGAGGCAGAGTCTAGATTCCAGGGACTGGGCTTGGGTGGTCAGACTATACCGTTCTCAGTATCGTTATGTACACGGGGAAAGGAAGATGAATCTCAGAAGGAGCTGACACTGTAAACTTGTAGAACTGATCAACATTAAGAGACTTTGGCAATGCTTAATAATGCTTAGCCCAGAACCCTCCCTGGGGGGTCTTCCTCATCTGTCTCACTGCTAGTTGATGGTATTAAGAAGCCAACCTTTAAGAGGTGACAAGGCCACCAGGGCTCCCTAATCACAAACAGGATTAGTGTCCTTGTCAATGGACTCAATGGAAGGGATTTGTCCCTGTTGCCTTTCCACTTTCTGTCACTCAAGGACTTGGCAGCATGGCACCGCTAGACATCGTTCGCTGGTGCTCAGCTCTCATACCTCTCAGCCTCCCAGGATTGTAAGAAATAAATGTTTTCTCTTTGCAAATCACCTAATCTCCAGGGTTCTGTCTCTCAGGTAGGGGTGTGTGCTGGGATTCTCTGTGCACAACTGTGATCATGAGCGAGGTAGACAGGGAAGTAAAGAATGGGGAGGGGGTGATTCCACCTTACCCCCATCAGAATGGCTAAGATCAAAAACTCAAGAGATAGCACATGCTGGCGGGGATGTGGAGCAAGGGGGACGCTCCTCCATTGCCGGTGGAAGTGCAAACTTGTACAACCACTTTGAGCATCAATTTGGCATTTTTCTCAGAAAACTGGCTATAGTTCTACCTCAAGTCCCAGCTATACTGCTCCTGGACCTGTATCCAAAAGATGCTCCACCATCCACAAAGACACTTGCTCAACTAGGTTCATGGCCGCTTCATTCCTAACCTAGTTGTCCCTCAACTAAAGATTGGGAAAAGAAAATGTGGTACATCTACACAATGGGATACTATTCACCTACTTAAAGCTGAGACATCGTGAATTTTGCAGGCAATGGATGGAACTTGAGGATATCATCCTGAATGAGGTAGCCCAGTCCCCAAAGGGCATACATGGCATGAACTCATTTATAACTGGATATTAGCCATAAAATACAGGATATCCATACTATAGAGCCAAGGAAGCTAAACGAAAAGGAAGGCACAAGCAAGGATGCTTGAATCTCATTTAGAAGGGGGAATAAAATAGTCATAAGAGGCAGATGAAGGGAGAGAACTGTGAGGGAGGGGAAATAGGGAGGGGAATGGGGGAGTGTTCAGGATCAGGTGTAGGGAGGGACAGGAGAGATGGCAAGATGTCTATGAAAGTGAATGGAAATCTGCAACTGGTAGAGGAGAGGACATGGGGGGAGGGCATCTCCAGAATAGATAGAGACCTGGGATAAGGGAGGGGCCCAAGAATCAATGGGGGTGACATTAGCCGTGACTCGCAACATTGGGGATATGGACCTGGTGGTGAGAAGGCCACCTTCTGTAGCCAGGCAGGAACCCCAGTGGAGCAATAGAGACACCAACCCACCCACAAAACTTTCAACCCCAAATCGATCCTGTCTCCAACTAATGCAGGCACAGGGGAGGGAGCAGAGTCTGAGGGTATGGCCAACCAATAACTTGAGATCCATCCTACGGGCAAGCACCAATCTCTGATACTATTAATGATACTCCATTATGCCCTAAGACAGGAGCAAGTTGTCCTCTGAGAGGCTCCACCCAGCAGCTGACTGAGATAGATGTAGACACCCACAGTAGATGGAGCTTGCTGACTCTTATGGAAGAATAGGAAAAAGGATTGTGTGCCCTGAAGGAAATAGAAACTCCACAGGAAGACCAACAGAGTACTAACTTAGATCCTTGGGGCTCTCAGAGTCTGAACCAACAACCGAAGAACATACTTGGGATGGACCTAGGCCTCCCCACACATATGTAGCAGATAGGCAGCTGGGTCTTTATGTGGGTCTCAAACAACTGGAGTGTGGGCTATCCCAAAAGCCTGTATGTAGGATACGTTCTTCTAGCTGGGCTGCCTTGTCTGGCTTCAATGGGAAAGGAAGTGCCTATCCTCATAGAGACTTGAAGTGCCAGGATAGGGGATACCCAGGGGAGTCCCAACCCATTCAGAGGAAAAGGGGACAAGAGTGTGGAGAGGGAATGGGACAGTGAGTGGGATGTAAAGTGGATAAGTAAAAAAATAAAAAATAATTAATACAGACTGAGGGGAGGAAAGCACATGCCTATGTCCTAAGGAAACCATGGTCTCTCTGGCTATGAAGTTAGTGCTAAGCCACCTGATGAACTGAAGCAGCGCTCCCGGCCATGATCAACACGGAGACGCAGAGCTGTGTTGGTACAGAGTGGGGAGAGTGACCCAACTCAGCTTACATTTCAACAGACGTTCTTTCTCATGCATCCTTCAGTCGTACCTGAGACACAGTGATTGGCGTACTTCTCGGTCACGGTTTGGGTCTAAGACCTGACCTGGGACCAGCCTCTTGGATTCCTGAGGGGTTGGCTTATCCAAAGCCAGTCTCTGCCCAGGTCTCTGGGAAACATTGATCTCTACGTAAATGGGTTCAGCAGGCCTTGCTGATCCTCTTGGGGCTTCCCTCTTGATGGAGTTTGTGGTTATGGTGGCTATGAGCTAACCAAGACTCTCCTCATCAGAGACTGTAGAGCTCTGGGCTCATGCCTCCTTCTCTGTATTCTTAGGAACACATACCTTGTCAACAACTTGTAAGTTTCTTGAGGTTCGAGATGTTAACGATAGACTTTTTGTGATGGGGAAAATCACAATACCAAGGATGAAGCATTCTATAAAGACAAGGAACATCCCCCAGACTCTCCTAAATTCACCAGTTTTCTTGTTTTACATATTTGCTCTTTTTCATAGTGCGTGTACCCTATGCATACTGTAACTGCATATCTCTGAGTACATTCTACATATGTGCATGTCTTAGTTAAAGTTTTGCTGCTGTGAACAGACACCATGACCAAGGGAACTCTTTTTTTTTTTTTTTTTTTTTTTTTTTCTGAGCTGGGGACCGAACCTAGGGCCTTGTGCTTGCTAGGCAAGCGCCTACCACTGAGCTAAATCCCCAACCCCCAAGGAACTCTTATAAGGACAACATTTAATTGGGGCTGGCTTACAGGTTCAGAGGTTCAGTCCATTATCATCAAGGTAGGAACATGGTAGCATCCAGACAGATGTGGGGCTGGAGGAACTGAGAGTTCTACATCTTCATCTGAAGGCTGTTAGCAGAATACTGGCTTCCAGGCAGCTAGGGTGAGGGTCTTAAAGCCCACACCCACAGTGACACACCTTCTCCAACATGGCCACACCTACTCCAACAGGACCACACCTTCAAAATAGTTCTACTCCCTGGGATCGAGCACATACAAACCCTCACAATGCATATCTAAGTGAATACTATATCTACATATCTATGAGTATATTCCACATATGTGCATATCTGAGTGTATACCATATCTGCATATCTATGAGTCCATTCCACATATGTATATCTGAGTGTATACTATATATGCATACCCATGAGTGCATACTGATGTAATACATATTTATGTAGACTTTGTGAAAGACTATCTGATAGTTATAGACATCATGGCATACTACCTTAACTATGCCTACCTCAAGAAAAATGGCTTCTTTTTTTTTTTATTATTATTATTAACTTGAGTATTTCTTATGTACATTTTGAGTGTTATTCCCTTTCCCGGTTTCCGGGCAAACATCCCCTTCCCTCCCCCCCTTCCTTATGGGTGTTCCCTCCCACCCCTCCCCCATTGCTGCCCTCTCCCCAACAGTCTAGTTCACTAGGGGTTCAGTCTTAGCAGGACCCAGGGCTTCCCCTTCCACTGGTGCTCTTACTAGGATATTCATTGCAACCCCACGAGGTCAGAGTCCAGGGTCAGTCCATGTATAGTCTTAGGGTAGTGGCTTAGTCCCTGGAAGCTCTGGTTGGTTGGCATTGCTGTACATATGGGGTCTCGAGCTCCTTCAAGCTCTTCCAGTTCTTTCTCTGATTCCTTCAACAGGGGTCCTGTTCTCAGTTCAGTGGTTTCCTGCTGGCATACGCCTCTGTATTTGCTGTATTCTGGCTGTGTCTCTCAGGAGCGATCTGCATTCACATTTTGATCATCCGTCTTGAGTTTCATTTGTTCTAGGCATCTAGGGTAATTCAAGCATTTGGGCTAATAGCCACTTATCAATGAGTACATACCATGTATGTCTTTCTGTGATTGGGTTAGCTCACTCAGGATGATAGTTTCCAGTTCCAACCATTTGCCCTCTGAATTTCACAAAGTCATTGTTTTTTGATAGCTGAGTAATATTCCATTGTGTAGATGTACCACATTTTCTGTATCCATTCCTCTGTTGAAGGGCATCTGGGTTCTTTCCAGCTTCTGGCTATTATAAATAAGGCTGCGATGAACATAGTGGAGCACGTGTCTTTTTTTTATATGTTGGGGCATCTTTTGGGTATATGCCCAGGAGAGGTATAGCTGGAAAATGGCTTCTATGCTCCGAGACTCACAGTCCTCATCAGAGCCCATTAGGCTCTAGCCTAGCATGCTCTGTGACTTTAAACCTGCTCTTTCACATCTGTCTGTGTAAACATTTGGTATAAGATGATGCAGCTAGGCGTCCCTAACTAAATGTCACTTGAATTATGAAAGACAGAGGGACAGGTCTTCAGCCTGGTTTCTGCCTCGGCCTGGGAAGGCGGCTTAGTGAAGTGCTTGACTTTCAAGCATGAGAACCTGAACTCAACCCCCAGAATGCAAAAGGGAAAAGGAAGGTGTGGTAGTAGTACATGCCTATAATGCCAGCCCTGGACGTGGGGGTGGAGATAGATGGATCTCTGGGTTACTGACTAGCCAGGTAACCATGGTAGACAGGGGCTGGAGAGCGACTCAGCATGGAGATAGATGGATCTCTGGGTTGCTGACTAGCCAGTAACCATGGTAGACAGGGGCTGGAGAGCGACTCAGCGTTTAAGAGCACTCGTTAGCCTTGTGTAGATCCTGGATTTGACTGGCGGCATCCTGTGATGATTCACAACCATTTGTACCTCCAGTGTGAGGGGATTGGACATGCAAGGGTACCAAGAATATAAGGAGTGACATGCATACATTCTGGCAAAATATTCACATATAAAGTAAGATCAGTAAACCTTAAAGACAAACGATGAACAAAAACCAGAACAAAACAGGTAGACAGCGTGTAGCGGGAGATACTGATTCTCTGATTGGTTCTTGATTGTGTCAATAAAGAAGGCGAGAGCCAATTGCTGGGCGAAGGGTAAAGGTGGGACTTCTAGGTCCCAGGAGGAAGAGAGGAGACGCTGGGAAAGAGGAAGCCTTCGGCCAGGCTTTAGAATGAGAAGCACACAGCAACCACGTAAGGTCTTGGGGTAGCTAGAATTCGTGTTCTCTGCCACCAGCGGGTGGCTGGTATAGGCTGGCTGATAAGGTTAGGGCAGGAGATTCTGCACCCAAGTTCTAAGATAATAAAGCTGTCGATGTTTTCCTTCCGCACAGCAAAGGTGGGCGGAGAAAGATAGTGGCTGGGTTGCCAATGGCGGCTTGGCAAAGCCAAGCCAGGAGCAGGGCAGTAGCGGGTGGCTTGGCAGAGCTAAGATGAGCAGCAGCTGCTTTCATAACTAAGCCAAAAGCGCGGGCCTTGGTCTTGGGCAAAGGAGGAAACGTGAATTTTAGAATTACACACAACAGCAATGTCCTGAGGAAACAACACCAAAGGTTGACTTCTGCCCCTTGACATCCCCCCCTACACACTTGCACACACACACACACACACACACACACACACACACACACACACACACACACACACACACACACACACACATACACACACACACACGGACACACACACATATACGGACGGACACACCACACACACACACCACACACACACATACACAGAGAGACAGAGAGAGAGAGACAGAGACAGAGAGACAGAGAGACAGAGAGACAGAGAGACAGAGAGACAGAGAGAGCGAGATTTAAAATAAAGCAAACAAACCACTCTCCAACTGTTCTCATTGGTTGAGACAGAAACCTGACACCTGACGAGAACAGTTCGAGGCTGTAGCTTCGTGTGTCATTAAATGATGAGAACCTTAGTTCCTTGTGGCATGGAAACAGGAGTTTAGGAATATGGCAGTTCCTGCTCTCTGCCCTGCATCCTGGAGCTCAGAGATGCCAGCTGTCCACAACACAGGAGAGGACCAAGACTGCTAATCGGGAATCACAGAGCAGCACAGGAGAAGGAGGGATGAACAGGGAGGGCTGGGCATTCAGACACGGGGAAGGCTGTGTTGGTGTCGTGTGTGGGCACTGTGTCTGTGTGTCTGTGTGTCTGTCTCTGTGTGTGTGTGTGTGTGTGTGAGAACTGGAGAACATCTCTATTGCCACAGAAGCACACAGATACAGAGCTCGAATCAGACACCCATCCACCAGGGAAAGCCCCTCCCATATCCGCTGACGAATTCCTCCAGCATGCATCCCACTTGGAGCCCTCTTGAGATGGGATCACGGGCACAAGAGGGACTATACAGACAGACACCCATGCACACTTCTCTGCTGCCTCCTCTTTCTCACACCTTTGGTGTCTCGGAACACTTAGACCACCGGAGAAACCCACTTCCTGATCATGACTCCATGTGTTAGAACTCAGAAGAAAAAGCTGAATTTGAATCTCTGTCGTCATTCTGACACTTATTATCCTTTTTTTATTTCTAGTTACTGTGCTTCATCTGTTGGGATGTACTCATTGTTTCCTGTATTCCAGGCTGGCTTTAAACCTACCATGTAGGGAAGGGAAACTTTGAACTCCTGACCCACTCACCTTCACCCTCTGAGTAATGGACGTGTACCACCATGCCAGGTCTTATACAACACCGGGGAAGGAGCCCAGGGTAACACAGGGGTCTTACAGCCCCAGCTCAGTTCCCCACCTCCCTTAATCCAATGTTATCTATGTGTCCTTTTAAGACTCTCTGACTTTTGAGTTTTATATCAACAGATCTGAAGGCGCTATTGTTAAGTAAGTTGTTAGGTCCCAGCAAAGTGTCCAGAGTGTTCTAGAAACAGCACCTCTTGTACTGATCGCTTCCTGGTTACGAAATGAGAAAAGCTCCATTTTAGAAGCTCCCAGTTCTGAGAACTTTCCTTTTTGTTTTTTTTCCATTTTGACTTCCTTCAGTTTTAATCGAATCATTGATGTTGCAGTAATTATTAAAAATTAATCTTTCATCCTGTGCTAGTGCTGACACCATAGGGTCATGTGGCATCTGCAGGGTATTTTTATCTCAGCGGTGGCCTGTTCTAGTATGGCACCATGTCATGTTAGCTCTAGCTATCCTCTAGGCGGTCTCTCCGCCCCCATTGCTAGCTGCCCTCTCCCGGCTGGCCAGCTGGAAACTCTCTGGTCCCAGCAACCCAGTAAAATCAGGACTCTAGAAGTCCCAACAGCAGCTGGTCCCCGGGAGGCTCTGTGACCCGCTCTAGTCCCAGCTGTGACTGACCGCTCAACCCTGCTCTGTTTACATTCCCAGCATCTGCTCCCTAATAGTTACCGTATTCACTCCCAACAACCTGTTAAAATCATGACTCAACAAGCTGTAATTTGGCAATCAGATTTGTATGTTAAATTCTCAATCCACAATACATCCATACAATAAACTCACAACCAATTGATAAAGATATAAAGTACCCACTGAGATAAGATAAATTGACCTATAGAAATCCATCCCTTAAGAAATATTCATAACTACCTGTGGCTATTTAAGGCCACACGGATCTGGGTCATCCCTCTCTGCCTCCATCTTGATTCTTCTTCCTTTTTTCAAACTCTTCTCTCCCACCTTACTTTTTACTGTCCAATCATGGGCCTTGACTTAACTTGTGCCAGTCCTCATCTACATATAGACATCAACCTACACATTAATAATAAGAGTAATAATAATAATCAAACAAGAACCAAATATTTAGTTTGATCCTGAAGTCTTATGCTTGACATTGGAGGGTAGGATCTGAAATCATAGGCAGAAGAGTCCAAGGAGTTCTGGTGAAGCTCCAGTGGCCTTTACCTTAAGTGAAAGTCGTTTTCTCAGATGTTTGGAAAAGCCATAAGGAACCATGTTACTTTTTACTTACCTGAAATTGCGTACAACACGTGTGAGTATCTAGGTACTCAAACATACATAGTTTAAGTAAAGCTAAGTCACTTGGGGTGGACAATGTTCCCTACAAGCCATAGAGAATCCAATCAAAACCCCAGTACCAAGCATGAAAACCCCCTTTTTTGGGTTGTTCAGCGAGTCCAAGAGACTGCTAAAATGGAACGGTGTATTGGTACTGGCCTTGGGTACCTCCCAGAGGTTGAAGGTAAATCCCTATGGTTGAAAATACCACATACCTCGGACAAAGGACTGAGAGACTCAGGCAAGATCTGACCTGAGACTCCTACCTGAAGGCGTTAGGCAAGCTGCCCATTTAGGGAGGCAACCAACAGCCCTACCCAGCTGGAACACCTATGAACTACAGCAGTGACCAGCGTGACAAGGTGTCCCTGAAGGTACAACTGTAGCACTGTGTCTTGGCAGCGACCAACAGTTGTCCAATTGGACTTAAGACCTGGTAGACAGGAAAATCATTCCTAGTACAGGCAACCTAATGAACTGTGTAGGGCTAGTGAGGTCATGGATCTTCAGGGGAACTTGCTGCTACCACTTCACTAAACCAGCATATTCCTAACCGCATTCTAAACACTTGCATTGTGGCCCACAGATACATGCAGCTCCCAACTCTCACCAAAGAAGCTTCTCCTTGGTGACAAAAATCATCAGAGAAAGTCACCGCTGCTCAAAACACAAAGGACAAGTGATATGGGATACCAGGTATCGATACGTCTACAGCAAACCCTGCGTTCAACACTTAGGGAACTTTGTAAAGAGACAGGGAAAATCCTAAGAGACAGAAAACCATGGGGTCTACTATGAGACTATGTCTCCTAGAAATAACCAAAAGGCCTCACCCATGGTATTTCAACAATATGGTTGTCTAAACAAGACCTGAACAAGGAGACTCCCTGTGGACATACTAACTGGGGGGAGCAAATGCCATAGGGCCCCATCCCTAGACAAAGAACTTCAGGCAACTGTAGGATTCAAAGAACGGAAGTAGTGATTCCCCCATGGATGAGCCCTCCAGTGCCAGGGGTACGTAAAAGCAACACTGAGTGCACCAGAGGAGGGGAAAGCGAATGGAGGGAAATAATGTAATTATTTTTTAAAATAAAAACAAAAATCATTTTCTCATTCACTTGTACATACTTTGATTCATTAAAATATGCCCGATGAAGCCAGGCACGGTGCTCGTAATCCTAATACCTACTTGGGAGGCTGAGGCATGAAGATTGCTGTGAGGTCGAGGTGAGCTACAGCTGTACACGGAGACTGTGTCCCAAAACAACACAGGCTGATTATCTTCTGTGTGCAGAGTCCCTTTAAGTGCTAGCACAGGTCAGGAAGCACGAGACACTAAGCTCTCTGATTTGAGACCAGCACATGAGGCAGAGGGACTCCCACTTACTGTTGGAGTGGGGGCAGAATTGGTGCACCAGCCTCCATTGCTCGTGTCCCTTCTGTGGGACAGAGGGACCGTGTCACCAGTCATGAGCACAGCTTTGGCTCCAATGAGTCACAGTGTTGGCTTCTTCCAGAGGTATCTGCCCATTGTCCCTCCGAGTAATGTTTTCTTTTCCACTCTTCTAGAGTGTACCTCATAGGCATTTGATCCAGGTTCAGTACATTTGGGGACAGTAGCCTGACAGCCCTGGGTTGTGAACCCCAGTTTTCATCCTTGCTTAGCAAACTCCCCGTTTTCTCTAGTGTGTTTCCCCGAGCCTCGTGAATTCTTACAGATCCTGGTGTGAATTTGCCAGACTTCCTCTTGCATAATAGTCCTTCAGATACTCTCTAAAACAAAGGGGACATAATGAATCCCCGAGCTGCTCTACCTTACCAATACCTGTGAATAATGCCCTATAGGATAAGATACCCTAACAATTGTAATGTTCGGACCTATTGTTTGAATAAACAATAGATCAGTGTCTTCGGTAAATTAAACTGCACTGCAAAGTTGCCAATTTGGGTCAGGTCACACGTTGTTCCCACTGAGGGGAGGACAGAAACTTCAGGTAAGAATCAGGATGTGAAGTGGTTGCCAAAACCCATTCAAGCTCTAATGAATGGTTCCTTAGTCACCAATGTTCTACAGGATTAGAATCACAAGTTCAAGGCCAGCCTGGGCAACTTAGGAGGACCCTGTCTCAAAACTGAAAACCAGCAAAGTAAAAGGAGCTGAGCATATAGTTTATTGACAGAATGCTTACCTAGAATACGCAAGGGCTGAGGTTCAGCTCTGAACGTTGGCATTCTTTCTACACTCGCCAATGGTTACCTAGCAACAACCAGGTAGGTGTGGCTTGCTGCAAAAGGGACAGTTTGGCCTCTCTCCCTCTCTCTGACTCTCTGCCCCTATTCTCTCTCTGACCCCCTCCCCCATCTCTTTCTATGTCTTTCTCAGCCAGCCTCCTCCTCTCCCCTCCCCTCCCCTCTTCCCTCTCCTCTCCCCCCAACCTCTACTCCCCTTCCCGTGACCCCAAATAAACTCTATTCTATACTGGTAAGTCGTATGGCTAGTACCTGGGGGGAGGGTATGCCTCAGGCTTGCACTGAGGCACCCCCTCCCACTGCACCATACCGGTAGCACTGTATAAAACATATCCTTAGTTTTATAAAACACATCCTTGAATATCACTGAGAAGGAGAGAGGGGTGGGAATGAAGGGAGGGAGGGAGGAGGGAGGGGGGTGCAGAGAGGTCGGATAACAGGAGAAGGAAAAGAATGCAGGCAAGAATTTCTTATGCATTTGGCTGTAATATTTCTTGGACAAAATACATTAGTTTACACGACCTTTCTCGTGATTTGAGGGAGGCGTCAAGAGAAACAGTATGGGGCTGAAGATTGGCTCTGCGGTAGAGTGCTTGATCCCTAGTGCTAGGGGGGAAATGCAGAAGGGAGCAGCTTAGCCACCCTTAGGGGAGACGCAGGACTCAAGGCTGAGGGCGCCTTTACAGGACGTTCTGTTACAGACAAGAAAGCCGACACAGGGACACAGTAGGCTCACGTTCAGAGCAAAGGCGAATGGAGGCGACCGGAGGGCAGATGCCAAACGGTTTCGAGCTACCTGAAGCACACAGATCTGTGTAAGATTGGAGGGGCGGGAGGAAGGGTGGGGCAGACAGACCGTGGCTTTCGGTGTTGTTTGCTCTTCCCTTCCGCTTCCCGGCCAAGTGTAAAGTATCACTTTGTATCAGTTACAAACAAAAGATTTCCCTATTACCAATCCAAAGACCCTCCGGGAGGAGAAAATCCCTTGCTAACTTCAGCGACTGGGGGCTTTATGTCAACACTAGGGAGTGGAAGACAAAGGTCGTTGAGCAAAGCTGTGACCCCAGGAAATTAAACGCTGGGGGTGCCTGCCAAGTATGTAAAGTGAGAGGTTTCCTAAATAATAGAAAAGCGCTTGGCACTGTGAGGATGACGTGGGCGAAAGGCCCAGGCATGATGCTGGACACCAGGGACACCTTTTTTGGGGAGGGAGAAGAGATGGTTTGATATATAGAATCTTCACAGATGGGACAACACACTGTAAGTTAAAAAAGAAGATCCTCAGTCATTTCCTAATTTGCAGAGAGTCATAGTAATGATGACTTTGAATGTCCGTGCATCGTCTCCAGACTTGTGATGAGGAAAGTTCAATAAATGCAATAAAGGGTTTTTAATTTAGTGGGAGTAAATACCTATATCCTGGACATTTTGTAACCTCCATAGATTTCAAAGCATATTTGTTTAGATTTATTTATTTTATTTTACAGGTATGGGTGTCTGGCCTACCTATGTGACTGTGTGCCACTGTGTAGAGAGGAAGAAGGAGAGGGAGGGGAAAGGGAAGGGGAGGGGGAGGGGAGGAGGAGGGGAGGGGAGGAGGAGGAAGTAGGGGGAGGGAGAGAGATCATAGAAGAAGAAGGTGTCAGATTCTCCAGAGTTAGAGACGCTTGTGAGCCACAGTGTGAGTTCCAGGAATCAAATCTGGGCCCTTTGAAGAGAAGCCGGGGCTCTTAATTGATGAGCTATCGCTCCAGTCCTAAAACATACTTTCTTATCCTTTTTTTAAATGGCTGTCTTAGTTAGGGTTTTACTGCTGTGAACAGATACTGTGACCAAGGCAACTCTTATAAGGACAACATTTAATTGGGGCTGGCTTACAGGTTCAAAGGTTCAATCCATTATCATCAAGGCAGGAGAATGGCAGCATCCAGACAGGCATGGTGCAGGGGGAGCTGAGAGTTCTACATCTTCATCTGAAGGCTGCTAGGAGTAGACTGCCTTCCAGGCAGCTACGATGAGGGTCTGAAAGCCCACACTCATAATGATACACCTACTCCAATAAAGCCACACCTACCCTAACAGGGCCACACCCTCTAATAGTCCTACTACTTGGGCCAAACATATACAAACCACTACAGCCACATAGTCTAGATCTAACAGCTACCAGGACACTATCTGTTCCTCAGTTTAGAAACTTCCGGAAGATGCATACCTGCCTTGTACCTGGCCCTGTGTGGGGAAGTCGGGGGCTGGGCAAAACTTGTGTCAGCTATTGTCTTTAGCATGCTTACAGTCTAACTTGGGAGGCAGAACGCTCTTAGGGGATGGACTGTGGTATGGGTCAGAGTAGAGTGAGTTCTGGGACCATTCAAAGAAAAGGGAAGAATAAGCTTGGTTGAGGAGGGTGTGGAGAACTACACAGCTGAAGGCTTGTGAGTTGGCAAGGATGGCAAAGATCTGCACACCATGCTCTCCCAAAGCCCTATACAGATCTGTGGGAGAGCTGTCAGTGCTGATCTGCCTGAAAACTGGTGAGTTCAGGGAGACTTCCAGTTGACCTGCCTGAAGAGGAAACTCTAGGCAGATCTCAAGGGGCCATGAAACACTGCGGTAGAGTTTAACGTGAGGTAACTAAGGGATGAGGCACTGTCTCGCCCCCTTCCCCATCTTATTTCTGTCAGGGATATCCATACCTATAATCCAGATGCTATCTTTATCAGCCATATCTCTGGTTACCACGGTTTCCATTTTGTTCCCCATCTAGAAAGGTGTGTTAAGTCATTGCCCCGGAGAGGGAATTTTAAAGGAGAAAGTTAGCTTTAGCTCATGTATTCAGTCCAGAGTCAGCTAGACCCGCTGCTTTCAGTCTGAGGCTGGATATCTTGATGGTTTGGAAGATGTTATTTATTTCCTAGTGAACAGTAAGGAAGGGTGGGGGGAAGAGAGATAGAATGGGAGGAAGGGAGGGAGGGAGGGAAAGAGAGAGAGAGAGAGAGACAGAGAGAGAAAGACAGAGACAGAGACAGAGAACACAAGCATAGGCAAAGAGATGCCCCCCAGGGTTCTGTTCCTCTCACCTGGACCTTGTCAACTAAAGGTTCCATTATTCCCAAAACAGTGCTGCCACCAGAGACGGAGTGGTCTGCATGAGTCCGAGGGGATATATTTCACATTCAAACCGTAACACGTGGTTTTGGAGCCAGTGTCACATCTCAGAACCACTTTTTGTCTAGACCGCAGGAATAACACGTGATATTTAGGGTTGTTAAATGGGAACCTGTGCTGGGATGTGGATAGTGTAGTGATGTCTGCTCTGTCCTCTGCTCCATCCTCCCGCACGCTCTGCCAGGCAGCATCAGCATCTGCCTGCCACATCCCCATCTTCCGGTCTCTACTCTCCCTCTGGGTTCTCGCCACTACTCTCTGCTGTGACCCTGTCCCTCATCCTGGAAGCTGAAGCAAGCCCTGGGCACAACGTTCAACTCATTAGAAGAGATTTTAGGGCCTTATTGTCTAGATGTTGAAATCCTAAATGAAGTTCCTCCTGAATTTTCGGAGAGCTTTCTGCCGTTCACTTCGATTGGTTCAGTGGTTTGTAAAGGTAAGTGCAGCCATGATGGTGCCTGAAGTAAATAATCTCCCATGTGAGCCCTAGAGTGCTCCAAATATCCCATGACCATGCAGTTCCTTCTCAAACATGGCTAATGTAAGTCAGGGTGTATTCGCTCAGTCAGGACAGTCATGTTGCTCTGATGTGGGCTGAACGGATGTTCCCATTCTTCACCTTGAATACCAACCAATTAGAGGAAAAAGAACCAAGAGTGTTTGTTTTTTTTGAATGTATATATTATTCGGGTGTGCCATTAGAAAACAACCTTATAAGAAAGCGTTTAAATGAAACAAACAAGAAAGCTTCTACGAATGTAACAGAATCCACCTTATTACTGTTTGGCTAGGGCAAAGGCTCCTATTTAGAATTATACCGTGACGTATAGATAGGATGCATATAAATATACATAAATAACTGTCTCTCCTGTATAGAGGCTATACATTTTGACTAGAAATCTCCATCAAGTTGGCTTGCTAAGGGTGCTTCTCACCTGAGCACTGCTGTCATGTTTACTGTCTATCTCTGCTGTCCTAGCCACCTGAAGGGAAACCTGGGTTTCCTATTCTCGGCTTTTACTTTCCTGTCTCAGGTATGGAGGAAGGTAAGAGTACTGTAGTCAGGTCTGCCCAGCTGCCCAACCCTGGGCTGCCTGGTGTGCATGGCCTGGGTGAGAGGTCACGGCCTGGTGTGCATGGGTTAGGTTTTATTAGCTTCTTTTTAGTGGTTTCTGTTCCATTCCAGGATCCACAAAGGCAGTGACTCAAGGTCAAAGCACACATTATCTCTTACTTCTTAGGTCACTCCTTACCTTTTAGCTTTCTCTCAGAGCTCACCCACCCACCCCCAACACACATACACCTCACTCCTCTCTCCCTTGTCTGTATCCCCAGAGTCTTCCCACAGCTCACAAGAGGAGAGCATCCTACAACACCATATTTAGGTCTGTTTTTTATCTGCTGTATTCCAGTGCTGGCCCTCATCGGCAGTAGGATGTGCTCACACTCTGGAGTTCAGGGTGTCTCCCTTCATACAGGCCCCTTGGCACACTCTTCTTAGCTCTCGTTCAAACTACCCTTGGCACATGTCCCTGGATTCTTCCTCCTACTGACAGTGACCCAGCACAACTTCTGCAACATTCACCAACTGTTTTGCATTGATGTGTTTGCCTTGTCTGCTAGACAGAGGACCTGCCTTCACTCTCACCACTCTAGCATGTGCCCTATATGGTGATCGATATTTATTTTTCCCATAGATAGCATGAATTAGAAGATCTGAGAGTAGCATTTCCTCTTCGTATGACTTCATATCTGAATCTGTTAAGTTTTTGAGTTACTATCTAATTATTTTAATTTTCCCCTGGCTAGCAGTAGAACTTGGTGCTTTATGCTGGCTAAGCAAAGGCTCTACCATGAAGTTCTAGCCCACTTCTAGTGGCTGGAATCTGAGCTGCCCGACTTTGACCAGTGGGCTACCTCGGCTACTACCAATGCTCCTTAAAAACGTTTCAGTGGAACACAGCCAGGGAGACATACCCTGTGTATCATCTTCGGCTATTTGTTTTGCCAAGCCAGTCCTCAGGGGACCCGGGGAGATGGCTCAGTCAGCGAAGTGTTCATCTTACAAACATTAGGACCTGAGGTCGATCTGCAGAACACATCTACGAAAAGTAGAACCTCATAGGACGCTCTTGTCCCAGCATGGGAGTGGCAGAAGCAGGTCTATGTCCAGCCAACTTAGTTCTACTTGGTAGGTTTCAGGCAGATGAGAGAGCCTTGTTTCAAAGAAGGGAATCAGTCTCTGGGATAGGAAGGAGGTTGTCTTCTTACTTCCATAAACACATGTACACATTCACATGTGCACCTGTCACACACACACAAACAGACATATTATACATGCACACACATGCACATGCATATACACATTCATACATACACTTATACATATGCATATGCATGCACACGTGTACACGCATGTATACGCACACATGCACATGAATATGCATACATGTATATGCATATACACACGTGTTCAAATACACATATACACATGCGCGCGCACACACACACACACACACACAAACACACACACACACACCAGCCAGAACACAGTAGTTTAATAGAGCTTTATGACCTTACAAAGCCCAAACCATTTGTTTTGTGGCACTTTACAGAACAATGTGCTGACCCAGCTCCAAGTGTTCACTATTCACCAGAACACCAGGCTTCTTGACTTGCTAATGCTCTCTCTGGAGATTCTCCAGGCTGGCATTGCTCCCTGTATGGCCAAGGCCAGCTCCATGAGCATTATTTCCATAATGGCCTCCCCCATTGGTGTAAGAATCAGGGACAGGGCACAATAGTCATAGGCAGGCCATCCACACACGCCGTGCTGACTGAGACTGGTGAATAGGCAGGGGACTCACTCCTACCATGGAACCTTCCTGAGCCTAAGAATGGGCCTGTGCTTCTGTTGTTGCTGACATTAAGCTTGCGCTAAATCATCAAGAGACTCACAGTGACTAAAGCTGTGTGGGTTGCAGGATAAGGGGAAGGAACAAACATGCTACCTACATTGAATGGGAAGACGGACAAGGAGGGTGTTTCTAAGGGTAAGTATGTGGGGGCTATGCTTTACTTGCATAGGGTAGCAAGGTATCATGTGACTGCACAGCTTCACGTGTGTGTGTGTGTGTGTGTGTGTGTGTGTGTGTGTGTGTGTGTGTGTAAGGCTGTAGCTGTCCTCTAGACAAGTATCCAACCTACCCACAAGCACAACAACCCTGTCTGATCCTCACACCACTAGAAAGACAGGCCAAGCAAATGTGGGGCTTGTTTAGAGATCACAGGGATAGGGAGAATTGTGAAGAGAGCCAGAGTGGTTGCTAACGGGAGGAGACAATGCTTAGTGAGGGCCTCTGGGAAGGCAGGGGTCAGGCCAGCAAATAGGGACAATTAATGTGGCAAACCTGGGGCAGACAAGCTGAAGCAGATGAGGACAGGATGGAAATAAATCCTTGGAAACCTCCATGATATCAGAAGAGCTTAACGCCCGTGTGAGAGATGGCCCTGGAGACAAAGCTGGGTGTTAGTGGAGAAAAGCATTCCGGGATTCAGGGATTCCCAAATACCACGTGGCAGGTCCCTGGGGAGAATCTGAGACTTGCCAAGGCTACTGCAGATGTTTTCCCAATGGGTAAGCCCCTGCGGGATGCATCTGTATTGGCGCCGTGGGCTCTTGATCAGCTGGGCTGCAAAGGAATGAGGGGACGTCACTGGGGCAGGTTGCAAGCTTGTCAAGGGCTTCATTAGTCCAAGGATGCTGCCCAGGCTGGAGGCCGGAATCATTTAGCCGGAACGTGGATGCTCACAGGGTGAATTTACTTTGTTCCAAATAATCCTGAGAAAGCCAGGAAGGCTGGTGGTGTTGTTTATAAAAAGATAAAGAGAGGAGGACTATGTTTTGGTGAATGTGTGGTAAGGTATGGGGGAAAGGGGTGCCTCCATGGGCCCATGCTGAGGCATCCCTTTCCCCTGAGGGACCAGCCACAGGACTGTGTAGTATAGAATAGAGTTTATTTAGGGCATGGGGAGGGGAGTTGAGAGGGTAATAGAAGAGGAAGGGAGGGAGGGAAGGAGGGAGGGAGGGAGGGAGGGAGAGAGAATAGAGAGAAAGGAAGGCCATGAGCACATGGAGAGGGAAAGGGGTGAGGAGACAGAGTGGGAACAAGAAGAGAAAGAGCGAGATAGAGATAGAGCGGAGGGGCAAGCAGCCCCTTTTATAGTGAGTCAGGCACACCTGGCTGTTGCCAGGTAACTGTGGAGCCAAGCTTAGACAAAATGCTAACATTCCCCCGTTTTGGTTTAATTAAAAAAGAAAAAAAAATGTAAGAGGTGATGGTGGTGCAGGAGTAGGGTTGTTGTAATCTGTAGCTACTTCCTGCTGGCTTCAGAGTGATGCGTCTCTAGGGAACCTAGAAGAATGGGGATAGGAATGTTGGTCCAGTCTTAGGGAACTGACTGTTTCCTTGCTGTCCAGGGTCTGTGGAACCATCTGAGGACAGATGAGAAGGAACAAGTCCAGCAGAAGTGTCTGTGTCTGTGAGAGGAGATTGGAGCACGTGGAGGTCGAGTCTCTGAAGCTGTCCCGGGTGTAGTAAGCACCTGGACTTGACAAGATGCTGAAACACACACACACACACACACGCTCACGCGCACGCGCACACGCACACACACACACACACACACACACACACACACACACACACACGGTAGAGAATAAGATTAAGTACGTCTGGGGAAATAATTTTTTTCTTAGATGTACATTCAAAACCCAGAGGAATGCCACCCTCTGGAACAGGTAGTAAGTGGGAACGTTAGGCAGATGCACTTACCTGGATAGAGTCTATTTAGTCCATGAGAGGTAGAGCTGAGTGGGTTTCCTGTAGCTCATAAGTTTATGAAAGAGATAACAACATGAGTTAACAACATGAACGTTCTTTAAGATGAGCTTTTTGTGGATCAGAAGGAACAAGAATTTGTGATTATACAGTTGGATGGTATGGTGGAATGGTTCATTCAAGTTAGGCAAATTTATAAGAACCTGAATAATGTTAGGACAGTGATGTAGCAAGGAGAGGAAATATGAAGCATTTAGTTGATGGAAACTGAGTTTAGGTAAGGACGTTTGGGCTAGCGAGCATTGACTCTCCATGTGGTAGCAGAGAGGAAGCGAATCTGCGGAGTTTCTAAATCAGAGTATTGGCACCAAATGTTGTGTTTTTAAAAAGATAAAGAGAGAGGAGGAATATGTTTTGGTGGATGTGTGATAAGGTATAGGGGAAGGGGGTGCCTCCGTGGGCCCATGCTGATATAGTATAGAACAGAGTTTATTCAAAGCATGGGATGGGGAGGGGGTAGTAGAAAAGTCAGAGAAGGGGCTGGAGAGATGGCTCAGTGGTTAAGAGCACCGACTACTCTTCCAGAGGTCCTGAGTTCAAGTCCCAGCAACCACATGGTGGCTCACAACCATCTGTGATGAGATATGATGCCCTTTTCTAGTGTGTCTGAAGACAGCTACAGTGTACTAATATATAATAAATAAATAAATAAAATATTAAAAAAAGAAAAGTCAGAGAAAGAGAGAGAGAGAAGAGAGAAGAGAAGAGTAGAGGCTGGTCATGAGCTCATGGACGGGGGTGGGTGTTGGGGGGATGGGGAGGGGAGAAGGAGTTGGGAGAGAGGGGGAAGTGCAAGGGGACAGAGTGGGAACCTGAAGGGAAGAGCAAGAGAGAATAGAGGGGCAAGCAGTCCCTTTTTATAGTGAGTCAGGCACACCTGGCTGTTGCCAGGTAACTGTGGGGCGGAGCTTAGACAAAATGCTAACAGGAGGTCCCGCTGCAGGTTGCTCAGGGGCTCACATGGAGACATTTGAGAAATGTAAGGTTTGTAACAGGGCTGTGATTCTGATTGAGTACCCCAGAAATTCAGTTCCGTTCATTTTCTCCTGCCCCAAGTTGTCCAAAGTCATCTGGCAAAACCCTCTGGAGGCTGCAGTCAGCCGTCAGACAAGCCCAGTACTGCTGTCATAGAGTTCAGCCAATCAAAGGTGGTCCAGGGACTAGAGAATCCCTGCTATTTAGTTGCATACGATAGAGGAACCTTAAACTATTATGGGATATTGCACAGCAGCTAATGACTAAAAATGAAAGACAACTCTGTTATGGTTTGTATATGCTTAGCCCAGGGAGTGGCACTGTTGGGAGGTGTGGCCTTGTTGGAGTAGGTGTGTCACTGTGGGTATGGGTTTCAGACCCTCAGTCTAGCTGCCTGGAAGTCAGTCTTCCACTAGCAGCCTTCAGATGAAGATGGAGAACTCTCAGCTCCTCCTGCACCATGCCTGCCTGGATGCTGCCATGCTCCCACCTTGATGATAATGGACCTGTAAGCCAGCCCCAATTAAATGGTGTCCTTTATAAGACTTGCCTTGGTCATGGTGTCTGTTCACAGCCG